>NC_084829.1:148112995-148424661 GCF_033115175.1 Lepus europaeus | reverse complement strand
TTAGAAGGCATTTTCAGTGAGATACTAGCAGAAAATTTCCCAGGTTTGGAGAAGGACAGAGACATCCTAGTACAGGAAGCTCATAGAACCCCTAATAAACATGACCAAAAGAGATCCTCACCACCACACATTGTAATTAAACTCACCACAGTGAAACATAAAGAAAATATCCTAAAATGTGCAAGAGAGAAACGTCAGATTACTCTCATAAGGTCACCAATTAGACTCAGAGCTGACTTCTCATCAGAAACCCTATAAGCTAGGAGGGAATGGCGAGACATAGCCCAGGTACTAAGAGAGAAAAACTGCCATCCCAGAATATTATATCCTGCAAAGCTCTCATTTGTGAATGAAGGTGAAAGAAAGACCTTTCACAGCAAACAGAAATTGAAATTGTCGCCACTCATCCAGCCCTGCAAAAGATCCTTAAAGATGTGTTACACACAGAAACACAGAAACATGGTCACCAATATGAAAGAAGGTAAAGGAAGGAAACCTCACAGCAAAAGATCACAGGAAGCTCAAAGCATATATTAGAAAATATCTTTGGCAAATGGCAGGGCAAAGTTACTCCTTCTCAATAGTCACATTGAACGTTAATGGCCTGAACTATCCAGTTAAAAGACACTGATTGGCTGCTTGGATTAAGGAACAAAACCCATCTATTTGCAGCTTACAAGAAACACATCTCTCCAACAAAGATGCATACAGACTGAAAGTGAAAGGCTGGAAAAAGATATTCCATGCCAACAGAAATGAAAAAAGTGCTGGCGGAGCCATCTTAATATCGGACAACATAAACTTTACCACAAAGCTGTTAGGAGAGACAAAGAGGGGCACTATATAATGATTAAGGGATCCATTCAACAGGAAGAAGACAGATAAACAGGACAGAAGATCAATAAGGAGACAGTAGATTTAAATGACACTGTAGCCCAAATGGATCTAACAGAAATCTACAGAACTTTTCATCCTATACATAAAGCATTTACATTCGTCTCAGCAGTACATGGAACTTTCTCTAGGATTGACCACATACTAGGCCATAAAGCAAGTCTCAGCAAATTCAAAAGAATTAGAATCATACCATGCAGCTTCTCAGATCACAAAGGAATGAAATTGGAAATTAGCAACTGGGGAATCCCTAGAGCATATGCAAACACATGGAGATTGAACAACATGATCCTGAATGAACAATGGAAAGAAATTAAATTAAATTAGAAGAAATTAAAATAGAAATCAGAAATTTTCTGGAAATAAATGGGGATAACAGCACATCGTACCAAAACCTATGGGATACAGCAAAAGCAATGTTAAGAGGAAAGTTTATAGCAATAGCGGCCTACATCAAGAAATTGTAAAGGCACCAAATCGATGAGCTTTCAAGTCATGTCAAGGATCTAGAAAATCTGCAGCAAAACAAACCCAAATCTAGTAGGAGAAGAGAAATAATTAAAATCAGAGAAGAAATCAACAGGATTGAATCCAAAAAAAATTACAAAAAATCAGCCAAACAAGGAGCTGGTTTTTTGAAAAAATAAACAAAATTGACACCCCATTGGCCCAACTAACCAAAAAAGAAAAGACCCAAATCAATAAAATCAGAGATGAAAAAGGAAACGTAACAACAGACACCACAGAAATAAAAAGAATCATCAGAAATTACTCAAAGGACTTCTATGCCAGCACACAGGCAAATCTATCAGAAATGGACAGATTCCTGGACACATACAACCTACCTAAATTGAGCCATGAAGACAGAAAACCTAAACAGACTCATAACTGAGACAGAAATTGAAACAGTCATAAAGGCCCTCCCAACAAAGAAAAGCCAAGGACCAGATGGATTCACTGCTGAGTTCTACCAGACATTTAAAGAAGAATTAACTCCAATTCTTCTCAAACTTAATCGAAAAAGAGGGAATCCTCCCAAATTCTTTCTATGAAGCCACCATCACCTTAATTCCTAAGCCAGAAAAAGATGCAACATTGAAAGAGAATTACAGACCAATATCCCTGATGAACACAGAGGCAAAAATACTCAATAAAATTCTGGCCAATAGAATGCAACAACACATCAGAAAGATCATCCACCCAGACCAAGTGGGATTTATCCCTGGTATTCAGGGATGGTTCAATGTTCACAAAACTATCAACGTAATACACCACATTAACAGACTGCAGAAGAAAAACCATATGATTCTCTCAATAGATTCAGGGAAAGCATTTGATAAAAAACAACACTCTTTCATGATGAAAACTCTAAACAAACTGGGTATGGAGGGAACATTCCTCAATACAATCAAAGCAATTTATGAAAAACCCACGGCCAACATCCTATTGAATGGGGAAAAGTTGGAAGCATTTCCACTGAGATCTGGTACCAGACAGGGATGCCCACTCTCACCACTGCTATTCAATATAGTTCTGGAAGTCTTAGCCAGAGCTATTAGGCAAGAAAAAGAAATTAAAGGGATACAAATTGGGAAGGAAGAACTCAAACTATCCCTCTTTGCAGATGGTATGATTCTTTATTTAGGGGACCCAAAGAACTCTACTAAGAGACTATTGGAACTCGTAGAAGAGTTTGGCAAAGTAGCAGGATATAAAATCAATGCACAAAAATCAAAAGCCTTTATATACACAGGCAATGCTACAGCTGAGGAAGAACTTCTAAGATCAATCCCATTCACAATAGCTACAAAAACAATCAAATACCTTGGAATAAACTTAACCAAGGACATTAAAGATCTCTACGATGAAAATTACAAAACCTTAAAGAAAGAAATAGAAGAGGATACCAAAAAATGGAGAAATCTTCCATGCTCATGGATTGGAAGAATTAATATCATCAGAATGTCTATTCTCCCAAAAGCAATTTATACATTCAATGCAATACCAATGAAGATACCAAAGACCTTCTTCTCAGATCTGGAAAAAATGATGCTGAAATTCATATGGAGACACAGGAGACCTCGAATAGCTAAAGCAATCTTGTACAACAAAAACAAAGCCAGAGGCATCACAATACCAGATTTCAGGACATACTCCAGGGCAGTTGTTTTCAAAACAGCATGGTACTGGTACAGAAACAGATGGATAGACCAATGGAACAGAACAGAAACACCAGAAATCAATCCAAACACCTACAGCCATCTTATATTTGATCAAGGATCTAAAACCAATACCTGGAATAAGGACAGTCTATTCAATAAATGGTGCTGGGAAAATTGGATTTCCACGTGCAGAATCATGAAGCAAGACCCCTACCTTTCACCTTACACAAAAATTCACTCAACATGGATTAAAGACTTAAATATATGACCTCACACCATGAAATTATTAGAGAGCACTCGAGAAACCCTGCAAGATATAGGTACTGCCAAAGACTTCCTAGAAAGGACCCTGGAGGCGCAGGCAGTCAAAGCCAAAATTAACAATTTAGATCAAATCAAATTGAGAAGTTTCTATACTGCAAAATAAGCAGAAAGGAAAGTGAAGAGGCAAGCGACAGAATGGGAAAAAATATTTGCAAACTACGCAACAGATAAAGAGTTGATAACCAGAATCTACAAAGAAATCAAGAAACTCCACAACATCGAAACAAACAACCCACTTAAGAGATGGGTCAAGGACCTCAATAGACATTTTTCAAAAGAGAAAGTCCAAATGGCCAACAGGCACATGAAAAAATGTTCAAGATCACTAGCCATCAGGGAAATGCAAATCAAAATCACAATGAGGTTCCATCTCACCCCAGTTAGAATGGCTCACATTCAGAAATCTACCAACAACAGATGCTGGAGAGGATGTGGGGAGAAAGGGACACTAACCCACTGTTGGTGGGAATGCAGACTGGTTAAGCCACTATGGAAGTCAGTCTGGAGATTCCTCAGAAACCTGAATATAACCCTACCATACAACCCAGCCATCGCACTCCTTGGAATTTACCCAAACGAAATTAAATTGGCAAACAAAAAAGCCGTCTACACATTAATGTTTATTGCAGCTCAATTCACAATAGCTAAGATCTGGAATCAACCCAAATGCCCATCAACAGTAGACTGGATAAAGAAATTATGGGACATGTACTCTATAGAATACTATACAGCAGTGAAAAAAAATGAAATCCGGTCATTTGTAACAAGATGGAGCAATCTGGAAAACATTATGCTGAGTGAATTAAGCCAGTCCCAAAGGGACAAATATCATATATTTTCCCTGATCGGTGACAGCTAACTGAGCACCAAAGGGGAAACCTGCTGAAGTGAAATGGACACTATGAGAAACAGTGACTTGATCAGCTCTTGTCCTGACTCTTGATGTGCAATGTAATACTTTATCCATTTTAGTATTTTTTTTTTGTTCTAGTACTGGTGGTTGAACTCTGTAATTAACACACAATTATTCTTAGGTGTTTAAATTTTAACTGAAAAGTGATTCCTGTTAAATATAAGAGTGGAAAGAGAGGGAGGAGATGTACAATTCGGGACATGTTCAATCGGACCTGCCCCAAATGGTGGAGTTAGAAACATGCTAGGGGATTCCAATACAATCCCATCAAGGTGGCATGTACCAATGCCATCTCACTAGTCCAAGTGATCAATTTCAGTTCACAATTGATCACACTGATAGGTCTAAGAGTCAAAGGGATCACACAAACAAAACTAGTATCTGCTAATACGAACTGATAGAATAAAAAAGGGAGAGAACGATCCCTCATGGGAAGCGGGATACACAGCAGACTCATTGAATGGCAGATGTCCTAAATAGTGCTCTGGCCTCAGAATCAGCCTTTAAGGCATTCAGATCTGGCTGAAGAGCCCATGAGAGTATTTTAGGCATGGAAAGCCAAGACACTCTGGAAAAAAAAGAAGAATACCTAAATGAAAGATCTCTGTGAGTGAGATCCCAGTGGAAAGAACGGGGCCATCAAAGAAGGAGGTACCTTTCTCTGAAGGGAGGAGAGAATTTCCACTTTGACTATGACCCTGTCGGAATAAGATCAAAGGTGGCGAACTTAAAAGGCTTCCATAGCCTTGGCAACTCATGACTAGAGCCTAGGGAGATTACTGACGCCATAAACAAGAGTGTCAAATTGTTGGGTCAACAACAGGAGTCACTGTGTACTTATGTCTCATGTGGGATCTGTCCTTAATGTGTTGTCCCATGTGAAGTAATGCTATAACTAGTACTGAAACAGTATTTTTACACTTTGTGTTTCTGTGTGGGTGCAAACTGATGAAATCTTTACTTAGTATATACTGAATCGATATTCTGTATATTAATATAATTGAAAATGAAAAAAAAAACCACTTGGTTTTAAATTGGAAATTGCATAGAAAATTAATCAATTTTTAAAAAATATCATGTAGGATCTCTGTCCTTAATGTGCTGTACACTGTTATTTAATGCTATAACTAGTACTCCAACAGTGTTTTTCACTTTGTGTTAGTATGTGTGATCAAACTGTTAAAATCTTTACTTAATATATACTAAACTGATCTTCTGTATATAAAGAGAATTCAAAATGAATCTTGATGTGAATGGAAGGGGAGAGGGAGTGAGAAAGGGGAGGGTTGTGGTGAGAGCGAATTTTGGGCGAGGGGAAAGTCATTGTATTCCATAAGCTGTACTTTGGAAATTTATATTCATTAAATAAAAGTTTAAAAAAATAAATTAAAAAAAAAGAATAGTTGGAATACTTATAACATGGAAACATATATTTTGTAGATATTTGTTTTCTTTTTCATAAGAAATAAAATTAAGATAAATTCATGGAATATTATTATCATCTTCAACATTTATGGGCACATTTGTGTAAAGAAAGTGTTCTAGGCCTCGGAAGTACATAAATGTGAGGCAGTGTTAGGCATTGTAGTTTTTTGTTTTGTGTTTTAACCACCAAGGATCTTACAAATTATGTGATAAAACAGGTCATATACATATACAGATAATTAAATGTGTTTTTGGGAAGTATATTGACAATAAAGATATAAGAAAAGATAAGATATTAATATGAAGTAAGTTCCAAGGGGAATTATTGAGGCTTAGTGATCTAGGACCTAATATTAACCAGAAATAATTACAATTCAGAAGAATTAAAGTCCCATGTGCAGAAAACACATTTATTTCTTTTTATTTTCTCCATGAAGGATCTATGTTTTTTGCCAGATAACTTAGGTTTAAGTTGCTCATCTGGTTTTTTTGCCTTGCCCCAATTACTTGCTTTAGAACATGGGTCAACAAATTGTTTCTTTAAACAGCCAAATATTAAATATTTTAGACATTGCATGTCGTGGTTTTTGTCATAACCATTCAGTTATGTAATTGTAGTTTGAAAACAGCTGTAGAGAACATGTAATAAATGAGCATGGTTGGATTCTAACAGAGCTTTATTTATGGACATTGGAGTAACAATTTCATATAATTTTCACACATCATTTTTCATTTTATTTTCCACATTTATTTAAAAAGATGCTGGCGCGGATGGAGAAAAAGGGACACTAATCCACTGTTGGTGGGAATACAAACTGGTTAAGCCACTATGGAAGTCAGTTTGGAGATTGCTCAGTAACCTGAACATAACCCTTCCATACAACCCAGCCATCCCTCTCCTTGGAACTTACCCAGAGGAGATTCAATTGGCAAATAAAAGAGCTGCCTGCACCTCAATGTTTATTTCAGCTCAATTCACAATAGTTAAGACCTGGAATTGACCTAAATGCCCATCAACAGAAGACTGGACAAAGAAATTATGGGATATGTATAGTATAGAATACTAAACAGCAGTAAAAAAAAAAATGAAATCCGATCATTTGCAACAAAATGGAGGAATATGGAAAACATCATGCTGAGTGAAATAAGCCAATCCCAAAGGGACAAATATATGTTCTCCCTAATCAGTGACAACTAACTGAAGTGAAATGGACACTATGAGAAACAATGACTTGACCAGCCATTGTCCTGACTGTCGAGGAACAACTTACTATTTTATTCCTCTTAGTGTTTTTTGTTCTACTTAATACCATTAGTTGAACTCTTTAATTAACACACAGTTATTCTTAGGTGTCTAAATTTTAACTGAGAAGTGATCCCTGTTAAATATAAGAGTGGGAATAAGAGAAGGAAGAGATGTACAGTTTGGGACATGCTCAATCGGACTTGCCCCAAATGGTGGGGTTAGAAACGTGCCAGGGGATTTCAGTTCAATCCCATCAAGGTTGCATGTACCAATGCCATCTCACTAGTCAGTTCATAATTGATCAGTTCTTAATCGTATCAGAAATCAAGAAAATCCACAACAACAAAACAAACAACCCACTTAAGAGATGGGCCAAGGACCTCAATAGACATTTTTCGAAAGAGGAAATCCAAATGGCCAACAGACACATGAAAAAATGTTCAAGATCACTAGCAATCAGAGAAATGCAAATCAAAACCACAATGAGGTTCCATCTCACCCCGGTGAGAATAGCTCACATTCAGAAATCTACCAACAACAGATGCTGGAGAGGATGTGGGGAGAAAGGGACACTAACCCACTGTTGGTGGGAATGCAGACTGGTTAAGCCACTATGGAAGTCTGTCTGGAGATTCCTCAGAAACCTGAACATAACCCTACCATACAACCCAGCCATCCCACTCCTTGGAATTTACCCAAAGGAACTTAAATTGGCAAACAAAAAAGCCATCTGCACATTAATGTTTATTGCAGCTCAATTCACAATAGCTAAGACCTGGAACCAACCCAAATGCCCATCAACAGTAGACTGGATAAAGAAATTATGGGACATGTACTCCATAGAATACTATACAGCAGTAAGAAACAATGAAACCCAGTCATTTGCAACAAGATGGAGCAATCTGGAAAACATCATGCTGAGTGAATTAAGCCAGTCCCAAAGAGACAAATATCATTTGTTTTCCCTGATCGGTGACAACTGAGCGCCAAAGAGAAAACCTGTTAAGTGAAATGGACACTATAAGCAACAATGAACTGATCAGCTCCTGTCCTGACTTTAGATGTACAATGTAATACTCTATCCTTTTTAGTATTTGTTGTTGTTGTTGTTGTTGTTCTAGTACTATTGGTTGAACTCAGTAATTAACACACAATTATTCTCAGGTGCTTAAATTTTAACTGAAAAGTGATCCCTGTTAAATCTAAGAGTGGAAAAAGAGAGGGAGGAGATGAACAATTAGGAACATGCTCAATCGGACTGGCCGCAAATGGTGGAGTTAGAAATGTGCAGGGGATTCCAACACAATTCCATCAAGATGGCATGTACCAATGCCATCGCACTAGTCCAAGTGATCAATTTCAGCTCACAATTGATAGCTCTGATAGGTCTAAGAGTCAAAGAGATCACACAAACAAGACAAGTATCTGCTAATACTAACTGATAGAATCAAAAAGGGAGAGAAAGATCCAACATGGGAAGTGGGATACACAGCAGACTCATAGGATGGCAGATGTCCTAAACAACACTCCGGCCTCAGAATCAGCCCTCAAGGCATTCAGATCTGGCTGAAGAGCCCATGAGAGTATAGCAGGCATGGAAAGCCAAGATATCATGGAAAAAAAAAAAGACCTAAATGAATGATCTCTGTGAGTGAGATCCCAGTGGAAAGAACGGGGCCATCAAAGAAGGAGGTACCCTTCTCCGAAGGGAGGAGAGAACCTCCACTTTGACTATGACCCTATCAGAATAAGATCAAAGTCAGCGAACTCTAAAGGCTTCCATAGCCCTGGCAACTCATGACTAGAGCCTAGGGAGATTACTGACGCCATGAACAGGAGTGTCAAATTGTTAAGTCAGCAACAGGAGTCACTGTGTACTTACACCCCATGCGGGATCTGTCCCTAATGTGTCGTCTAAAGCCAAGTGATGCTATGACTGGTACTGAAACAGTATTTTTATACTTTGCGTTTCTGTGTGGGCGCAGACTGATGAGGTCTTTGCTAATTATATACTGAAGTGATCTTCTGTATATAAAGAGAATTGGAAATGAAAAAAAAAACAACCTGGTGTTAAAATGGAAATGGCATAGAAAATTAATTATTTTGAAAAAAAAATATTATGTAGGATCTCTGTCTTTAATGTGCTGTACATTGCTATTTAATGCTATAATTAGTAATCCAATGGTAGTTTTTTCACTTGATGTTGCTATATGGGCAAAATGTTGAAATCTTTAACTAATATATACTAAACTGATCTTCTGTATACAAAGAGAATTGAAAATGAATCTTTACATGAATGGAAGGGGAAAGGGAGCGGGAGGGGGGAGGGTTGCGGGCGGGAGGGAAGTTATGGGAGGGGGGAAGCCATTGTAACCCATAAGCTATACTTTGGAAATTTATATTCATTAAATAAAAGTTTAATAAAAATAAAAAAAAATAAAAAAAAAGGTGATAGGATTAAGAGTAAAGGGATCACATAAACAAGGCTAGTGTCTGCTAATATTAACTGATAGAATTAAAAATGAGAGAATGATCCAACTTGGGAAGTGGGATACACAGCAGACTCATAGAATGGCAGATGTCCTAAATAGCACTCTGGCCTCAGAATCGGCCCTTAAGGCATTTAGATCTGGATAAAAAGCCCATGAGAGTTTCGCAGGCTTGGAAAGCCAAGACACTGTGGCCAAAAAAAAAAAAAAAAATGACCTAAATGAAAGCTCTCTGTGAGTGAGATCCCAGTGGAAAGAATGGGCCATCAAGGAAGTAGGTACTTTCTCTGAAGGGAGGAGAGAACTTCCACTTTGACTATGGCCTTGTCTAAATAAGATTGGAGTTGGTGAACTCAAGAGGCTTCCATAGCCTTGGCAACTCATGAGAACAGCCTTGGGTGATTACTGATGTCATAAATAAGAGTGTCAGTTGTTAAATCAGCAACGAGAGTCACTTTTGCACCTGCTCCCCATGTCTAACCTCTGTCCTTAATGTGTTGTACTATGTGAATTCACGGTAAAACTACTGCTAAAACAGTACTCTGTGCTTTGTGTTTCTGTGTGGGTGCAAACTGTTGAAGTCTTTACTTAGTAAATACTAAGTAGATCTTCTGATATAAAGATAATTGAAAATGAATCATGATGAAGAATGGGATGGGAGAGGGAGTAGGAGATGGGATGGTTGTGTGTGGGAAGAAGGTTATGGGGGGAAAAAGCCGCTATAATCCAAAAGTTGTACTTCGGAAATTTATATTTATTAAATAAAAGTTAAAAAAAAAGAAAATAGAGTGGCTGAGGCAGATTCTGTGCATGTGATAGGAATGCCTGAATCTTCTTTGTCTTGTTAACTGGGCTTATGCCCTTCTGCAAGAGACCTGAGAATTCCTCTGTGTCAGTGATACTGATGATTTCATGATGACGTTTCTTCAATGTTCCATGTTATTTTGAAATAGCAAATAATCAAACATTAAAAAATTATTTTTTTCTGTGTATTTGAAAGGCACAAAGACATATACACACACATACATATACACACACACACAGAATCAGAGACAGATTCTCCCTACTCTGGTTCACTCCCCAGTGTTTGCAACAGCCAGGGCTGGGGCAGGGCCAAAGCCAGGAGCTCAGAACTCAATCCCTCATTGGTGGTAGGGACCAGACTACTTGAACCATCACCTGTTGCCTGCCAGCCTGCACATTAACAGAATGCCAGATCAAAAGCAGAGGCACGACTCAAACCAAATACTCCAATGTGGGATGCAGGACTCCTGTGCAGTGTTTTAACTGCAGTACCAAATGCGTTCCCCAAGAAACATATTTACATATAGAACATGGGTACTTGAGGAAAGCAAGAGACACTGAACTAATACTTGTAGTTAATTCCTAGACCCAAAAGATGGTGGTAAAGGGGTTTTTGGTGGTGATGCCCACATGTATGTGAACATCAACCTTTGTAAATAGGTGGGAACTTGAAGTACCAAAAGAAAGAGTATGGATTACTCTTCCTGAACTGCATATCCTATGGCGGACTTGTAAGGTTTTGGAATTCTAATTTTTTAAAAAAATATATTATAAATTTACCTTGGAAATGACTGTGAAGATTATTGTCAATATGGGATAAAATATATTTTATTCGGCAGTTGTCTTTTTTTTTTTTTTTTTTTTTTTGACAGGCAGAGTGGACAGTGAGAGAGAGAGACAGAGAGAAAGGTTTTCCTTTGCCGTTGGTTCACCCTCCAATGGCTGCTGCGGCCTGCGCACCACGCTGATCTGAAGCCAGGAGCCAGGTGCTTCTCCTGGTCTCCTATGCAGGTGCAGGGCCCAAGGACTTGGGCCATCCTCCACTGCACTTCCGGGCCACAGCAGAGAGCTGGCCTGGAAGAGGGGCAACCGGGACAGAATCCGGCGCCCCAACCAGGACTAGAACCCAGTGTGCCGGTGCCACAGGTGGAGGATTATCCTATTGAGCCGCGGCGCCGGCCTCGGCAGTTGTCTTACCTTGTTGTATGTCTCCATAACAGCACACCTGAGACCAAGTAATTTATAAAGAAAAGTGGTTTATTTTGGTTCGCATTTCTGGAGTTTGGAAGTCCAAGAGCATGGCCCCAGAATCTGCTTGGCTTCTGGTGATGACCTGGTACAGTTTCAACTCATAGTTGCAAGTGGGAGGGGAAGTGGGTGTGTGCAAAAGAGCAAAACACCAGTGGTAACCTTGCCTTGTAGCAACCTACTCTTGCTGTAATGAGTTAAAGGAGAACTCACTCTCACCGAACTGCATCAGTTCAGTCATGAAAGTTCCTGCCGCCTATGACTCAAGTCACTAGGCCCTGTCTCCTAACACTGAGTAATTAAGCCTCAACATGAGAGCAACAAACCATACTCAAACCATAGCTTGGGTCATTATGACTACCTCCCAGGGTCTGCATTAGTAGGAAATTGGGGTCGGGTGCCTTGGGCATGACACCAAATTTAGGTAAGCCAATATGGGATGCAAGCATCTTAACTGGTATCTTAAAGAGCTCCCCCCTATCCTATGTTGTTTAATTCCAAGTGAGGTGAGACTTACAATGAGTGCAGATTTTGCTAAGATGGCACTTAGGGATTTTTTTTTTCATTTATTAAACTTTTATTTAATGAATATAAATTTCCAAAGTACAGCTTATGGATTACAATGGCTTCCCCCCTCCGATAACTTCCCCCCCACCCGCAACCCTCCCCTTTCCCGCTCCCTCTCCCCTTCCATTCGCATCAAGATTCATTTTCAATTCTCTTTAAATACAGAAGATCAGTTTAGTATATATTAAGTAAAGATTTCAACAGTTTGCCCCCATATAGCAACACAAAGTGAAAAAAAATACTATTGGAGTACTAGTTATAGCATTAAATAACAGTGTACAGCACATTAGAGACAGAGATCCTACATAATATTTTTTTAAAAAATTAATTTTCTATGCAATTTCCAATTTAATACCAGTTTTTTTTTCATTTCCAATTATCTTTATATACAGAAGATTGATTCAGTATATACTAAGTAAAGATTTCATCAGTTTGCACCCACACAGAAACACAAAGTGTAAAAATACTGTTTCAGTACTAGTTATAGCATCACTGCACATTAGACAACACATTAAGGACAGATCCCACATGGGATGTAAGTACACAGTGACTCCTGTTGCTGACCCAACAATTTGACCCTCTTGTTTATGGCGTCAGTAATCTCCCCAGGCTCTAGTCATGAGTTGCCAAGGCTATGGAAGCCTTTAGAGTTTGCTGACTTTGATCTTATTCCGATAGGGTCATAGTCAAAGTGGAAATTCTCTCCTCCCTTCAGAGAAAGGTACCTCCTTCCTTGATGGCCCCGTTCTTTCCACTGGGATGTCACCCACAGAGATCCTTCATTTAGGTCTTCTTCTTTTTTTTCTTTTCCATGGTATCTTGGCTTTCCATGCCTACAATACTCTCATGGGCTCTTCAGCCAGATGCGAATGCCTTAAGGGCCGATTCTGAGGCCAGAGTGCTGTTCAGGACATCTGCCATTCTATGAGTCTGCTGTGCATCCCGCTTCCCATGTTGGATCCTTCTTTCCCTTTTTGATTCTATCAGTTAGTATTAGCAGACACTTGTCTTGTTTGTGTGATCCCTTTGACTCTTAGACCTATCAGAGCCATCAATTGTGAACTGAAATTGATCACTTGGACTAGTGAGATGGCATCTGTACATGCCACCTTGATGGGATTGTATTGGAATCCCCTGGCACATTTCTAACTCCACCATTTGGGGCAGGTCCGATTGAACATGTCCCGAATTGTACATCTCCTCCCTCTCTTTTTCCACTCTTATATTTAACAGGAATCACTTTTCAGTTAAAATTTAAACACCTAAGAATAATTGTGTGTTAATTACAGAGTTCAACCACTAGTACTAGAACAACAACAACAACAACAACAACAACAAAAATTCTAACTTTCTTGCTGTATCCAAAATTATTTGAGAAATATCTTTATTATACTATAGATATATCACTGTAAAATATTTATATAAAAGTTATGTGAAAATTTATATTGCAGTCTAAATAATAAGTAACCATCACAACTTTGTTATTTAGAAAAACATATTTTAGTACTATTAAACATTCTTCAAAGTTAAATTTGAATACCTAGTTGAGAGATGTAGAGGGCGGGAATCTTGTCTTCTGCATATGGATAACCAGTTTTCCCAGGACTCTTTGTTGAAGAGACTGTCTTTACTCCAGTCTGTGTTTTTGGTGACTTTGTTAAGAATCAATTTGCTGAAGAGAAATAAATTCATTTCTGGCCTCTTTATTCTGTTCCAGTGGTCCATGTGTCTTTTTTATGCTAGGACTATGTTGTTTTGATTTCAGTAGCTCTGTGGTATATGTTGAAGTCTGACATTATGAGGCTTCCTTTTTTGTTCAAGATTGCTTGGGCTATTTTAGTAAGAATTTTAGGTTTTCCCCCCAGCTTTGTGAGGAATATTATTGTTGTTTTTATAGCAATTACATTAAATCTTAAAATCCCTTTGGGTAATATAGACATTTTATTAATATGAATTCTTCCAACTAATGAATATTGGAGATCTTCCTACTTTCGTGTGTGTGTGTGTGTGTGTGTCTTCTATTACTTTCATTAGTATTTTGTGATTTTCATTGTAAAAGTCTTCTACATTCTTGATTATATTTATTATATATTATTTTATTGTAGCGTTTGTGAATGGGATTGTTCATATAATTTCTTTCTCTGGGAGTTCTTTGTTGGTGCATAAAAATACTACTGATTTGTGAGCACTCATTTTGTGTACTGAAATTCACTGAATTGTGAATCAATTCCAGTAGTCTTTTGGTGGAATCTTTAGGCTTTTCTATACAGAGGGTCAATTCATCTGTAAACAGATTTGATGTTCTCCTTTCCTATTTCTAGGTCTTTTATTTCTTTCTCTTGTACAGTTGCTCTGGCTAAAACTTTTAGTGCTATATTGAATAAGTGGAGTGAAAGTGGACATGCTTGTCTGCTTCTAGATCTTTGAGGAAATAATTTCAGTTTTTTCCTATTCATTATGATGTTTCCTGTGGAATTTCATATTTAGCCTTTATTATGTTGAGGTATATCTTTTCTAAACTTAATTTGTTCAGGGTTTATTTGTTTATCGTGAATGGACATTGAATTTTATTGAATGTGTTTTCTGCTCTTGTTGAGATGATCATATGATTTTTATCCTTGTTTCTGTTGATGTAATGTGTTAAGCTTACTATTTGCATGTGTTGAACTATTCTGAATCCCGGGATAAATCCTACATGATCATGATGAATGAACTAAAAATGGATTGAACAACTAAACATAAAACCTGACACTATGAAATCAATTACTAGAAGAAAACATAGGGGGAACAATTCAAGACATCAGTACAGACAGTATTTTTTTAGAAATGACTGTAAAAGACGACAACAAAAGAAAAAATAGACATACAGGATTGTATCAAAATGAAGAAGTTTCTGCACATCAACAGAAACAATCTGTAATGAAGAGACAAGTGACAAAATGGGAGAAATCATCTGCATATTATTCATCTGACAGAGTATTAATATCCAGAATATATAGCAAACTTAAAAAAAAAAAAAACCAAGTAACAACAAAAACCAAAGAGTCCAATTAAGAAATGGGCAAGGATCTGAATAGTCATTTCTGGAAAGAAGAAATACATATGGGAATACAAATTAGAATAGCAATTTTGGAAAACATATTGGGAATTACTAAAAAAAGAAGACTAAAAATAGATTTACCCTGTGACCCAGCTATGCCACTTTTGGGTGTATATATGAGGGAAATGTAATCAGCATATGACAGAGATACTTACAATCTCAGTCATTGAAGCACTATTCATGAGAACAAAAATTTGGAATCAATGTTGGTGTTCATTGACGGAGGAATAGATTTTTAAAATGTGATGCTGGGTGGGAATTTGGTCTGGTGGCTAAACTGCTGGTTAATAGTCTTTCCATGTTGGAGGCTCTGGGTTTGAGTACCAACTGTGTCTTTCAGTTCCACATTCCTGCTAATGGGAGGCAAATTCCTTCTCTGGGAGGCAAAGTGGTGATGGCTCAAGTGATTGGGTACTTGCCCCTGATGTACACCTGGATTAAGCCCTGCACCTACTCCCAGCCCCAGTTTGAGTTCTGGCTGCTCCACTTCCAATCCAGCTCCATGCTAATGCATCTGGGAAAGCAGTAGAAGATGGCCCAAGTGCTTAGGTCCCTGCATCCCTGTGGGAGAACTGAAGAAGGTCCCGGCTCCCGGCTATGGATTGGCCCAGCTCCGGCCGTTGTGGCCATTTGGGGAGTGAACCATCAGATGAAATACCTCTTTCTATTCCTCCGCCTCTGTCTCTAACTGGGCCTTTCAAATAAATAAGTAATTCATAAGAAGAAAAGGAACTAGACCTGGTGTCAGTGAAGGTATTCAGTACCGTGTGTGTTGCTTTAATAATTGTTAAATGTAATTAGAAATACCAATTAAAATTAAAGCATATCTAATAATCAAAGTTGAGTTTAAAGTTTAATTTTTTCTATAAAAATTAAAGACTATATTTAATAAAAAGCTTACTCAAATATTTTTTTCCATCTATTGAAAGGCAGAGAGAAAGAGAGGGAGAGAGAAGAGAGAGAGAGATGGATCTTCCATCTGCTAGTTCATTCCCTAATTGCCCATAACATCCAGGTTAAACCAGTTTTAAGCGAGCAGTCCAGAACTCCATCTGGGTTTCCCAAATGGGTATCAGAGGCCCCAGTACTTGAGCTATCATCAGCTGCCTCCCAAAATGCATTAGCAGGAAGGTGACTTGGAAGCTGAGCAGTCAGAACTAGAACCAGCACTCTGATTTAGGATGCTGACGAACTAGTGGTGGCTTAATCTGTTGAGCCACAGAGCCCCGCCCATAAAAATGTCCTTTTTTATGTACTATGAATCTTTAAAACATTTTTTTTTGATATTTCATTAAGATGTACCCATTTACCCTAGAAACTACAAATGGTAGCTCTGAATCAGCAAATAGAAGGAAATTTGATTTATTCTACTTTTAAAGAGAAAAAAGAAGTAATGTTTCATTCTTATTGTTTTTGTAGTCATTGTATATATAATAGTAAGTTCTTTACTAGTATAATGACATATGTAGATGCACATAAAATTTCAACTTAAAATATCAAATAAACATTACAAAGTATAAATTATAAAACCCACAGAACCGATCTGTTGATAAATTTTATAGGCAAAAGTACTTTCAAAGCTCTGCCAAGAGTTGGATCACTGGAAATGGACCTGCCCTGGAATCGAAGGATGCCCAGGTCAGAGCCACAGATCTTATTGGCTCCAAGCTGAAAAGCCCTTCACTCAGCCCAACTTCCAAAGTGACCACTGCAGTTGAGGGGACAGCCAAGTAGGGTCAGCAACATTGCAGGCAGAACTGTAAATTTCTTGTTAGAGATGCCCCCTGCCTTTACCTGGCCAACTCTCCTCCCAGGCCAGCCAAGTAATGAAAGTCAACAGAGTGCCTTCCCCTAGGAGGTTCACACCTCCCTTAGGATATACCCCATGTGAAGAGATAGATAGGTCTGGGCCTCTTAACTTACAAGGCCTAAAGCCCAACAGATTATTATCAAGCCCCTTCTATCAGGTTCTATTTGCCTCTCAATCAGAAAAATTACTTGTAGCTTAGACAGCACCTTTCTTAGCTCCTCTAATAATGACTCTGTCCTTTGTTCTAGACCCTGTCTAGTCCACTTGGGCCTCATTCCTTTGTAATCATAACCTCTACTCTACCACCAATGGCTCTACTCCCAACCTGTGTGTACTGATGGTCCTCTTCCCCACTTAATGCTGTATAATTGTTCAGACCTGGTTAAGGCCACTCTTAGGATCATTGGTTACTATCCTCACTCTGTCTTTTATGACCTTGTCTAAATATGATCAGAGTCGGGGAACTTGGAAGGCTTCCATAGCCTTGGCAACTCATGACGACAGCCTAGGGTGGTTACTGGCGCCATAAACTAGAGTGTCAATTTGTTGGGTCAACAACAGGAGCCACTGTGCGCTTGCTCCTGATGTGGGATCTCTGTCCTTAATGTACTGTACATTTTGATTTAATGCTATAACTAGTACTCAAACAGTATGTTTCACTTTGTGTTTCTATGTGGGTGCAAACTGTTGAAGTATTTATACTAAATTGATCTTCTGTATATAAATAGAATTGAAAATGAATCTTGATGTAAATGGAAAGGGAGAGGGAGCGGGAGAGGGGAGGGTTGCGGGTGGGAGGGAAATTATGGGAAGGGGAAGCCATTGTAATCCATAAGCTGTATACTGGAAATTTATATTCATTAAATAAAAGTTAAAAAAAAATAATATGCAACAAACTATAAAGTCATAAAAGGACAATTGCTTTTCCACCTTGCACCAAAGATAAAAGATAATGACTCACTAATTTTCTGCTGTATTTTATAATTATCATAACCTACACACAAACAACTGTGGCTCATAGACATTCCCTTTTCTGCTGAACTGTGTGTGCTTGTTCATATGACCTTTGAAACTGAGTAATAGAAGTAAAGCTTATGTCATCTTACATTATACAAATAAGCACTGAGAAATGATGGGAATCTCTGTTTTTCCCTGAGTAACAAATTGAGTGCATTTAGTGTATTCTAGAGTATAATGTGAGTCATATATATTAATAGCTACATTAAATTATGTAAAAACAAATAGGTAAAATTATACAATAATGCATTTTATTTAACCTACTATAAAATAGTATAATTTCAGCAAGTAATTAAAACTTATTGATGGGATATTTTACATTCTTTTTTATATGAAAGTGTTGAAATCAAGTGTGTATTTTACACTGACCACACATCTTAGTTGGGGTTAGCCACATTCTTTGTGTTCAATAACCACATATGACTAGTGGCTGTAATACTGCATGGTACAGGTAGAGTTTATACAAAAAGGAAAAAATGTTGAGAAGGAAGGAATGGGGGAGGGAGAAAGGAGAGAGAAATTGGGCATGATTCTGCAAAATATTAAAAATATTTTTTCAAAGGTGGAAAGTAAACATTAATTATGTAATTAAGGGCTCAAGATAAAGAAGTCTGTAGCTTTGGTTTCCTACCTGTATGTCCCATAGACTATAAAGTACTTAAGGGCAGGGATTATTCTCATTCATCTAATTACTATTATAGCCTAATACATTTCCTGATATATATTAGGCACACATGTATTTTTTGGTATGTGAATAAATGAATTGATGGCAATATTATAATCTAAACATGCTTACTTTAAACATTAAGGACATCCAGTTAGTCACTTAAATATTAGTAAGGGATTTAGGTAAGACAGTGTGTAGTGGCTTTTCATTTCAGAGATAAGAAAAAAGTTGTGGTTGGTATATTGCATTGCTAGTACTTGTAAAATTCATTTGAAGAAACTAGTAAGTGTAAATATAAATGTGAAACCATCATAATACAGCATGAATTTGGAAACTTTTATGAAAAAGTGGTATTCATGTAGAATTTTATCATTCCACCTCTTTTGCAAGGCTCATAAACAAATCCTTGTAACAAAATAAGTTGGTTAAATTTTCAATAAGACAATTTTGCATTAAGAAAAGTATTTTTAAAATATATCTCTAGTTCATGGCTGGTGCCGTGGCTTAACAGGCTAATCCTCTGCCTTGCGGCGCCAGCACACCGGGTTCTAGTCCCGGTTAGGGTGCCGGATTCTATCCCGGTTGCCCCTCTTCCAGGCCAGCTCTCTGCTATGGCCCCAGGAAGGCAGTGGAGGATGGCCCAAGTCCTTGGGCCCTGCACCCGCATGGGAGACCAGGAGAAGCACCTGGCTCCTGGCTTCGGATCAGCACAATGCGCCGGCCGCAGCGGCCATTGGAGGGTGAACCAACGTCAAAAAGGAAGACCTTTCTCTCTGTATCTCTCTCTCTCACTATCCACTCTGCCTGTAAAAAAATATATATATATATAGTTCATATATTTTTATAATTTGATTTTATCCAGTGTACGAATTTTCTAAGAGCTGTGCTAAAATTTTGAAAAGGATTTACTTCCTCAAAGAGAAATCAGATTCATACTTTGTGTCTCAAAGAATCAAATTGCTTGGGTTTCAAGGACAAGCGAAGTACATATTTCACATTTAAAAGGATACTTGCAATGCTTTCACCTGTTTTCTCTCAAACTATGTATCATTTTCTCTCAAACTATGTATTAAAAAACAATTTTACTGATTGTGCCCCTAAGATATTTTTAAAAATAAAAGAGTATTCTTTCTGATGTGAAAAAAAAAAAAAAAAAAAAAAAAACCTCCTCTCCTCTTTGTGGTAAAGCATTTACAGAAGACTGTGAAGGAGAATTTAATAATCACCCATAATCTCATTATTCAGTTAACGTTTAATATTTTAGTATGCTTTTTGGTCATTTTCAAGAATATAAATATATGTTAGCTTTATAAAGATTGACGTATTACATTATGTAGGTTTATGTTTCATATTGTCATAAGAATTTCATATTCATAAATATTCTCTGAAATTAAGAAGTCAATGACTGCCTAGTATCCCCAAGGAATTTGCTATGTGGAATGAAGCACAAAGATGTTATTTACGGCTTTCTGTTTTGTATGGAAAAAATTGTTGACAGTTACTGGTAGAATGTATGCTTGAACAACTTCACCCTCCTTCCCCAACAACCCAGAGCCCTAAGTATTACTGGTAAAAGGATTTCAGTGGCTTTGATAAGTTGTTCTGAGGCAGGTGAATGTATTTTTATTGTTTTGCTCCTGAAAGGACAGAGAAGATAGGAAGATAAAGAAGAGGCTAGTAAAAATGGCAGAATGTAGTGTAATGTGGATTTAAAGCTGTTCATTCTTCTAGTGTTTGGTTCTGATGATTAAGATCATTAATATGTTTCTACTAAGCAATTTTCAGGTTTGAGTATTCTTTTTATGAAACTATTATTAATACTTAACTTTAGGGGTTCCTGTTTAGGTTGGTATGGAGTGAAATAAACACAGCAAGAATTGAAGGATAACCTGTGAACAAAAGGTTATAAATAGGTAAGCTCTTGGGAATTCAGAATTATGATGGGAGGGCTGTGGAATTCTATTTAGGATTTTTGTCCCAGGAATTTCTCTTTGGAATGGATACAGAGTAGTCCTCCCTTTTCCATGGGAGACATATTGCAAGATCCTTAGCTGACACCTGAAACTGCAGATGGTCCAAGACCTTCTATTTACTTTATAGTTTCATCTAATGCATACCTATGATAAAGTTTAATTTACAAATAATGCACAGTAAGTTTACAGATTATAGGAACAATAATAATAGAACAATTGTCAATATGCTGTAATAAAAATTGCCAGCACCCCTCTTCATGTACTCTGGGACCATTATTAAGTAAATAATGGTTAGTTGAACACAAAGACTACAATAGTAGTATAGTTGATCTGATAGCTGAGATGACTACTAAGTGACTAATGGGTAGGTAGCATATAAAGCATGGATACAAGGGACAAAGGGTATGATGGGCAAAGGGATAATTCACCTCTATGTTGGGACAGAGTGGCATGATACATGATTTCATTCCACTACTCAGAAGGGCATGCGATTGGAAACTCATGAATTGGTATTTCTGGAATGTTCCATTTAATGCTTTCAGGCTATGTGTAACTGAAATACTAGAAATTAAAAGTACAGATAATAGGGGGATAGCGTATTGATTGCCATTTTTCCTATATTTTCTCAAGCCTGTATTTTTGTATTCTCTTTCACACCTTCCTCACATTCCCATTTTTCAGATCTACCATCATGATTTTTCAATCTGTTTTGGTTTTTGGAATCTTTTCTTTGTGTACCAGCAGTTTCAAAGATTGGAAAGTTCTCCTGTGGGTGGTTTTTGTTCATATCTTTCTGACCAAAACCTGATTTCTCCAGGTTCTGGATTATGAGTACATTACTGTGTTTCCTTCCTGCTCTCACAACATACAACCCATCCTCTTAAATTAAAAGCATACAACAATGTTGTATTTTAATCGTATTTCAGATTTGTATTTGTCTCACTAGGTCCTTTAAACTTACGATGTTCAAATTGAAAATTCTTTTTGGCTTATAACATTTTGGGGGTGGGATGACACGGTAATGAAATTGAAATTCCAAACTCACTTGATAAATTAGCCTCATATTTAGTATTGATTCTCAGCCTCAGTTTTACATTTTATCCAGAAAAAGCATCGGGAAGTTCCTTTGTCAGGCCCTGTGGTGAATGGTTCAAGAGTATTTTGGTGTGTCTGTTACATATACTATGAGAATATAAGAATAACTCAGTTTGCAAAATGGAGTAATGTTTTATTTATCCATCTTTCCAGAGTTCTTGCTCACTAGAAGCAACATTTTTTTGCTGGGTGCTTTGGGGGTAAAATTGGTCTATTGTTGCAGGACTCAGAGTACTTCTTTTCTGCTTCAAGAAGCTGTGGTCTGTCTCCTCCAAAAACTTTCTAACAACAGCAAGCTGTGAATTTATAATGTAAAATAAAAATAGCTTATCTTAAAAATTAAAAGTGTTAAAAAATAAATTTGAAGAAAAATTGCATTTTAATTTGCTTATTGTCCCAGTAATGACATTTATAGCAAAAGTCCATGACAGGGCCAGCGCCGCGGCTCACTAGGCTAATCCTCCGCCTGCGGCGCCGGCACACAGGGTTCTAGTTCCAGTCGGGGCGCAGAATTCTGTCCCGGTTGCCCCTCTTCCAGGCCAGCTCTCTGCTATGGCCCTGGAGTGCAGTGGAGGATGGCCCAGGTCCTTGGCCCCTGCACCCCATGGGAGACCAGGAGAAGCACCTGACTCCTGGCTTCGGATCAGCATGGTGCGCAGGCCGCAGCGCGCCTCCTGGCTTCAGATCAGCGCAGTGCGCAGGCCGCAGCGCGCTGGCCGCAGCGGCCATTGAGGGGTGAACCAACGGAAAAGGAAGACCTTTCTCTCTGTGTCTCTCTCTCTCACTGTCCACTCTGCCTGTCTAAAAAAAAAAAAAAAAAAAAACAAAACAAACAAACAAAAAAAAACCGTGGCATGAGGAGATGCATGATCTAACATCTGTTAATCTTATTTAATTACCTTTTCTCAATTTATATTCTGTGTGAAAACTAAACACTTATCACAAAATAAATTTCAGCTTCTACCCAGGTGTTTGTCTTACTACATAAGGTGTATATATGTTTAAAGAGGTACACCCTTAAAAATCAACCCTGTTTATGTTTGCAATGAGCAAATAGGGTTGAGTCACCATGCGTTAATTTTTTTTTTTCCACAATATAGTTCAAACAGTCTTCAGGATGTTCTTTTCTCAAGATGCTTCAGTTTTGAGGCCATGCATCTACTCATGACAGTATCATAGTGCTGACTGGGGAAAATTCTTCAGTCTCAAGAATAGATTACTCTAACTGGCTGTCAGGCATCTCCATATGGATTCTCCAGGGCATCCACTGCCTGGAGAAGGAATAAGAATGAATGATGGCAGTCAGGCCCTTTTCCTCTGCTACAATTGTGGCTGTGACCTTGTCATTAGGAAACAATAGTGTTAGGATGCCTGCCTATGGATACAATGAGACACTGAGTACAGGCTGTCCCAGAGCGATTGATAGAAGCCTGATGGAGCCCATTACTAGTGGGAAGGTGAAAATTGGATGGAATATCCTTTAAATATTGTAATAGTTTATGTAAATCTCTCTTCCTCAAAAATTTGGAGAAGACCAAAAAGAGGACAACCTATCTTTCCATTTAGTTCTGAAATACTAATAATCATGTCAAATACAGGCAACTTCAGTTTATTCCATTGGATTTTTTTCTAAAGTATATCTAAGAAGGAAGAACCAGAGGCCAATATTATGATGCAGCAGGTAAAACCGCTGCTTTCCCATTTGGGTGCTGGTTGTGTCCCAGCTACTCCACTTCAGATCCAGCTCCCTGCTAATGGCCTGGGAAAAGAAGTGGAATATGGCCCAAGTGTTTGGGCCCCTGTCTCCCATGTTGGAGACCTGCATGAAGCTCTTGGCTCCCATCTTTGGCCTCGCTTCGCCCTGGACATTGCATCCATCTGGAGAGTTAACCAGTGAGTGGGAGGCACACACACTCTCTTTCTAACTTTGACTTTCAAATACTTAAATAAATCATCCCCCTCCTTTTTTTTTTTTAAAGGAAGAGTTGTTAACATAAATTACATATTTTCTCCTTATCAGATTATTACATATGTAAAACTGGCCTCATTATTTTAGTACCTGTTATGTCAGTAAATATGCTCAATGCTGGACATTCGGGGATGAAAAATAGTCTTTGGCTTCAAGAGCTCGAAGAACTTTCATATGAGAAGAGATAGAAACTCATGTAGCTGTATGATGCAAGAATCAGGGGTAGCCTGGAGATGGGGCTTTTAGTTTACCAATGTAGTATTTCTCAACCTTACATTTCAGGAAAGCTTTGATTTTTGTTTCTTCTATAAATTGTATGTATTCATCAACTGTAATGCATATGTTTACACCTAGTTTTACTTTGACATCCTAGTGTTTTCTAGATTTGGACGGAGGCATTCTGAGTTAGAATAACTCCTTCCATTGTCAGCTGGTTATTACTCATGCACTGGTAAAGCAGAGTCCTGGGACTGTCATTGTCAAAAAGTGGTGAGGGAATACCTGGCCTGGTTGGGGATGGGGCCGACAGCAGGCGTGGCACTTCTGTGGCAAACAACAGTTAAGCCTATTTCCCCAGGCCAGTGAATGTTTGGCCATGAGTATATTGGAACTAGGGAAATTTGAGAAGTAAAATATCAGAAAAAGGAAGATGAAGGATGGGTGGAGAGGGGGTGGTTTTTCTCAAGGAAAATCTGGTAATATCATACTGTTATTGAAAGAAGGAGTGGAGAGTGAGTTCTAGAGTTAGACTTCTTGGGTTGAAATCCTATCTTTTCACTAGCAAAACCCTTGAGCAAATTATTTTATCTCTTAACCTCAAATTACTTATGCAAATATTTGGGAAATAGTAGCTAGAATATTAAAATATTCAATGTAAGGCCCTTAACTCAGTAACTGTTTTCTTTCTTTCTCTCTTTCCTTCTTCCTCCATCCTTCCCTTCCCTTTCCTTCCCACCCCTCCCCTTCCCTTCCCTTTATCATTCCTTCCTTCCTTCCTTCTTTTAGTCCTCTCTTCCTCCCTCTCTCTTTTATTCCTCTCTCTCTCTCTCTCTCTCTCTCTCTCCTTTTATTTATTTATTTGAAAGGCAGAGTTACAGAGAGGCAGAGGCAGAGGCAGAGAGAGAGAGAGAGAGAGAGAGAGAGAGAGAGAGAGAAAGGCCTCCCATCTGCTGGTTCACTCCCTGAATGGCTACAACAGCTGCAGCTGGGCCTATCTGAAACCAGGAGCCAGGAGATTCTTCTGGGTCTCCCACTTGGGTGCAGGGGTCCAAGGTCATGGGCCATCTTCTACTGCTTTCTCAGGCCATGTCAGAGAGCTGGATTAGAAGTGGAGCAGTGGAACTTCAACCAGTGCCCTTATGGGATGCCAGCACTGTTGATGGCAGCTTGCCCACTACACTACAGCACTGGCCCCAGTGTTTTCTATATGATGATGAGGAGGATAAGATTATGATGAAGAATATGATGATGAATAATATGGTGATAGTGATGATAAAAATGTCATTTTTTAAGGATTCATGTGGTGGATGAGGTAGATGTGGTTTTTGGTCTCTCACAGTGTATGGACAAGTAGAGAGGGAATTGCAGAGCGATAAATCAGGTTAAGAAAAGGGCAAAGGACATGAACAGGCACCTTTCAAAGGACGAAATACAAATGGCCAACAAACATGTAAAGAAATGCTCAGGATCACTAGCCATTGAAAATTCAAATAAAAACTACAATGTGGTTTTGCTTCTCCCTGTTAGAAGGGGAATCATTCAAAAGATAAAAAAAAAAATAACAAATTCTGGTAGGCATGAAGAGGAAAAGTTACTCCAAGTCACTGTTGGTGGGAGTGTAAACTGATACAACCATTATGGAAAGCAGTATGAAAAACCTCAGAAATCTGAAAATACATCTACCATATCATGCAACCATCATACTCCTGAAAATGTTCCCAAAGGAAATGAAATCAGCATATCAAAGAGTTATCTGTATTCCCATGTTTTTTTTAGTTTTTATTTATTATTTTTGTTCACTTAGAGCTTTTTGGCTATCACATTTAAAACTGAAAATTAGAGTTCAGTGAAAAGGAGTGGAGAGTGAATTCTAGAGTTAGACTTCTTGGGTTGAAATTTTTTTTTTTTTTTTTGACAGGCAGAGTGGACAGTGAGAGAGAGAGAGACAGAGAGAAAGGTCTTCCTTTGCCGTTGGTTCACCCTCTAATGGCCGCCGCGGTAGTGCGCTGCGGCCGGCGCACCGCGCTGTTCCGATGGCAGGAGCCAGGTGCTTATCCTGGTCTCCCCTGGGGTGCAGAGCCCAAACACTTGGGCCATCCTCCACTGCACTCCCTGGCCACAGCAGAGAGCTGGCCTGGAAGAGGGGCAACCGGGACAGGATCGGTGCCCCGACCGGGACTAGAACCCGGTGTGCCGGCGCCGCAAGGCGGAGGATTAGCCTGTTGAGCCACGGCGCCGGCCCTTGGGTTGAAATTTTTGGTGAACTGAAGTATGTATGGAAAACTGAGTGAAATCTTGCAATTAATAATTTTACTTTGATTTAAATTATAAAAAATATTTTTGAGAATATTTCTGTATACTCAGTAGGTCTCTCTAGAGCCATCAGAGAAGTAGAATCTGGGCCAGGGAAGAATTCCAGAATAGTTTAGTCCTTTGAATTTTCTATTTCCTATACTTCTTAGGAAGAATCTTTTATTATTATGCTAAACTGTTATTTATTTATTTGAGAAACCTAGGATGAGAGCAAGAGAGAGAGAATGAGGAGGCAGAAAGGGGAGGGATGAGAAAAGGAAGACAAGAATTTACATCCACTGATTCACTCCTGAAATACATACAATTTATGTGCCTGGGCCAGTGCAAAATCTGTGAGCCAGGAATACAATCTGAGTCTTGAGTATGGGTGACAGACACCCAATAAACAGAACTCTGACCTCTACCTCCCAGTTTGCACATCAGTAGGAAATTAGAGTTAGAAGACAGAGCTGGAAATCAAACCAGATTACTCTGATATGGGAGGCAAATATGTTATTAGGCTCAATGCCTCTCCCAGAAGAAATTTTTAAAGGGCCTGAATTCAGAAACCAGTTTTCTATCACCATGTATGTAAGGATTACTTTTAGGATAGGTCTGAAAAAGTTGGAAAAATTAATGATGTCAGAAATTATACATCTCATAAAGGATTAATATCCAGGTTATATAAGGAGCTCAAGAAACTCAATAACAACAAAAAAACCACAAGCAGTGCAATTAGGAAATGGACTAAGGATATGAAGAGGCATTTTTCAAAGGATGAAATACAAATGGCCGACAGATGATGAAAAGATGCTCAGGAAAATAAAGAAGAAAGAAAAAAGGTGCTCAGAATCACTAGCCATTAGGGAAATGCAAATAAAAACCACAATGAGATTTCACCTCACTCCGGTTATAATGGCTATCATCCAAAAGAATATGCTGGCAAAGATGTAGGGAAAACAGTACCCTAATACACTTGGTGGGAATGTAAACTAGTACAACCATTATGGAAGACAGTATGGAGATTCCTCAGAAATATGAAAATAGATCTACCGTATTGTAGTGGAATGAGAAGGCCATGCCAAGGTGGCCACTGGCAAGCGAGCGTCAGTTAGTCAAGAATGGCTTTGAAACCCACCTGGCTCTGGAAACTGCCTGGCGATAGGCTGTGATTGGATGGATTTGAAACTGCCTGGTGACAGGCTGTGATTGAATGGCTCTGGAAACTGCCTGGCAACAGGCTGTGATTGGTTGGGGTATAGACCGCCCCTTGACCAGATTGGCTGGTCTTGGCTATATAAGCTGTTGTACCAACTGTAATAAACGAGTCTGCCGGCTGCTCGCCTCAAGCCTGCTTTCACCCGACTCCCGGGGTCTGTATGTTGACTCCGTGCCTCTTGCCCCCACCACGCTGCTCTTCTCAGAAACGAACCCACTGCAACATTGTTGAGAAATCAACTGCAACACCGTATGACCCAGCCATCTCATTTTGGGAATTTACCCAAAGGAAATGAAATCAGCATAAGAAAGAGTTATCTGTACCCCCCTACCTTTTTTTTTTTTTGACAGGCAGAGTGGACAGTGAGAGAGAGAGACAGAGAGAAAGGTCTTCCTTTGCCTTTGGTTCACCCTCCAATGGCCGCTGCGGCCGGCGCACTGCGCTGATCCGAAGCCAGGAGCCAGGTGCTTCTCCTGGTCTCCCATGGAGTGCAGGGCCCAAGGAATTGGGCCATCCTCCACTGCACTCCCGGGCCACAGCACAGAGCTGGCCTGGAAGAGGGGCAACCGGGACAGAATCCGGCGCCCCGACTGGGACTAGAACCTGGTGTGCCGGTGCCACAGGCGGAGGATTAGCCTATTGAGCCATGGCACCGGCCTGTACCCCCATGTTTATAGCAGCTCAATTCACAGTAGTTAAGATACAGAATCAACCCAGATGTCCATCAACTGTTGACTGGGTAATGAAATTGTGGTAAGGAGCTGGCATTGTGGTATAGTGGGTGAAGCCTCCACCTGCAGTGCTGGCATCCTGTATGGATGCCAATTTGTTTCCTGGCTGCTGCGTTTCTTATCCAGATCCTTTCTAATTGCCTGAGAAGAATGCCGATGAGCCAGTTGCTTGGGCCCCTGCCACCCACATGGGAGACCTGGTTGAAGCTCCTGGCTGCTGGTTTTGGCTTGGTCCAGCCATGGTTGTTGTCATTTAGGAAGTGAATCAGTGGACAGAGGGTATCTCTCTTTCTCTCTGTCTCTCTGTCTGTCCCTCTCTGTAACTGACTTTCCAATAAATAAATAACTCTTAAAAATGATATATATTCATGATGGAATACAACTAAGCTTAAAAACTGAAATCTTGCCTTTTGCAACAAAATGGATGCAACTGGAGGCCATTATGCTTAGTGAAATAAGCCAGTCCCAAAAAGACAAATATCATGTTTTCCCTGAATTGTGGTAGATAATTTACCGAGTACAAAAAAAATGTAGTGTATACAAGTGACATTGACACTTTGAGATTTGATAATTGTGCATAGTCCTTGTCTGTATTCTTGAGGAACAGTGGTTTTTCTACTTACTACTTGTTGAATTCTTTAGTTAGTGGTGAGTTACACTTGTAATTATAAAGAAAATAGAAAGTATGTTATAAAAAATTAAAAGTAAGAAGAGAAGGTAGAGTGGGAAATATCACTTTGCTCTTAAAATTGTATATGTGAAATACGTGAAATTTGTTCCATTTATATAAATAAGAAGAAAAGAATTAGTGTTGTAAGTGGATTTTTTTTGTTTTGCCCTAGGGAATACACACCTCTAAGCTTTGAATGTGACACTAGAATGAAGGAAACCAAATTACATGTATTAATTAGACTTAATCATTCTGCATAATAAAGGTGATATATATATTTATTTACTAGGCTGAATTATATTCTTTCTATACCTAATTTGTTCAGTGTTTCTTTTTATCCTGTCTGGGTATTGAATTTTCTTGAATGCTTTTTCTACATCTAATAAGATGATCATGTGATTTTCATTCCAATGAGTATGATGTATTGCATTTATTTATTTGCATAAGGTCAACCATGCATGCATCACTGGAATAAATCTCATTTGGTCTAAATGAATGATTTTTCTGATATTTTATTGGAGAAATTTTGATTACCGGTTAAAGCTCATTACTTGTAATGTTCAGATTTTCTATGTCTTTTAGTTTTAATTTTGGCAAATAGTATATATCTGGAAATTTATCCACTTTTTTAGGTTTCCCAATTTATTGGCAAATATTTGTGACATTACTTTTATCCTCTCCCTCAGAGTTCCCCTTTGTGCATGTGTTAGTTCATTTAATGGTGTCTCAAAGAACTTGGATGTAGTTTTCATTTTATTATTCTTATTATTATTTGTCTGGAATATTTCAAAAGACCTATCTTAAAATTCAGATATTCTTTTTTTCTCCTTGATCTATTCTGCTGTTAAGACATTCAACTGTACTTTTCATTTGACTTACTGAGTTCTTCATGTTTAGGATTTCTGATTTTTTTTTTTCAATCTCTGTAATTCTGTTGAATTTCTCATTGATTCTAATACATCATGCATAGACTTTCTAATTTCATTTAGCTGTGTATATTCTCTTTTTTATGTAGAACTATACAACTTTACAGTTACAAACTTTAAACATTTCATAATTCTTACTTTAGGAACATGGTGATTCATCCCACCATGTCCTCCCTCCCACTCACACTCCCTTTTTCCTCCCTCTCTTATTCCCACTCTTATTATTCACTAACATCTATTTTCAGTTAGCTTTATACACATGTAATTAGCTGTATGTTAAGTAAAGAGTTCAACAAATAGTATGAAAAAAAAACTCTTCCTCAACAGTCAAGACCAGGGCTGTTCAAAGTCATTGCTTTTCAAAGTCATTCACTACTATGAATTGAATTTAAAGTATTCTGTTATCACAAGTCAGGGAGAACATATGGTATTTGCCCCTTCGGGACTGGCTTATTTCACTAAGAGTGATGTTTTCCAGATTCATCCATTTTGTTGCAAATGACTGAATATCTCTCTCTCTCTCTCTCTCTTTTTTTTTTTTTTACCATTGTGTAGTATCCCATGGTGTACATATCCCATAATTTCTTAATCAAGTCTTCAGTTGATGGGCATTTAGGTTGATTCCATGGCTTAGTCATTGTGAATTGAGCTGCAATAAACATAGGAGTACAGATAACTCTTTCATATGCTGATATCATTTCCCTTAGGTAAATTCCCAGGAGTGGAATGGCTGGGTCATGTGGTAGATATATATTCATAATTCTGATGTATCTCTATAATATCTTCCATGGTGGCTTTACCAGTTCACTTTCCTACAAACAGTGGATTAGGGTACTTTTCCCCCCCACATCCTCATCAGCATTTGTTGTTTGTTGATTTCTGTGTGAAAGCCATTCAGACTGGGATGAGGTGAAACCTCATTGTGGTTTAGATTTACATTTCTCTGAGGGCTAGTGATTCTGAGCATTTTTCATGTAGCTGTTGGTCATTTGGGTTTCCTCTTTTGAAAAATAATATCTGTTTAAGTCCTTTGCTCATTTCTTCACTGGGTTATTTGTTTTGTTGTAGAGGAGTTTCTTGATCTCTATATATTCTGGTTATTAGTCCTTTATTAGTTGAACAGTTTGCAAAAAATTTCTCGCATTCTGTTGGCTGCCTCTTCACTTTGCTGAGTGTTTCTTTTGCAGTACAAAAGATTTTCAATTTGATATAATCCCATTTGTCAATTTTGACTTTGCTTATGCCTGTGGGGTCTTTTTTTTAACTTTTATTTAATAAATTTAAATTTACAAAGTACAACTTTTGAATTATAGTAGCTCTCTCCGCCCATATCCTCCTGCCCACTCACAACCATCCCATCTCCCACACCCTCTCACATCCCATTCACATCAAGATTCATTTTCAATTATCTTTATACACAGAAGACCAATTTAGTATATAAAGTAAGTAAAGATTTCAACAGTTTGCACCCACACAGAAACACAAAGTATAAAGTACTATTTGAGTACTAGTTATGCCATTAATTCACATAGTACAACACATTAAGGACAGAGATCCTACATGTGGAGTAAGTGCACAGTGACTCCTGTTGTTGATTTAACAATTGACACTCTTATGTGTGAAGTCAGTAATCACCCGAGGCTCTTGTCATGAGCTGCCAAGGCTATGGAATCCTCTTGAGTTTGCCAACTCTGATCATATTTAGACAAGGCCATAGTCAAATTGGAAGTTCTCTCTTCTCTTCGGAGAAAGGTACCTCCTTCTTTGATGGCCCGTTTTTTCCCCTGGGATCTCACAGAGATCTTTCATTTAGGTGTTTTGTTGTTGTTGTTTTTTTTGCCAGAGTGTCTTGGCTTTCCATGCCTGAAATACTCTCATGGGCTTTTTAGCCAGATCTGAATGCCTTAAGGCTTGATTCTGAGGCCAAAGTACTGTTTAGGATATCTGCCATTCTATGAGTCTACTCTGTATCTGTGGTGTCTTTTCAAAGAATTCTTTGCCTATGCTGATGTCTTGCAAGATCTGCCCAGTATTCTCTATAATTTGATCATATAGGGTCATAGATTTACGTTGCTAATCCATTTTGAGTGGATTTTTTTGTAAGGTATAGGATAGGGATCTTGCTTCATACTTCTGCATGTGGAAATCCAATTTTCCCAGCACCATCTGTTGAAGAGTTTCTCCTTGCTCCAGAAATTGATTTTTGCTCCTTTTTCATAGATAAGTTGGTTTTAGATGTGTGGGTCAATTTCTGACATTTCTATTCTGTTCCATTGGTCTGTCCATCTGTTTTTGTACCAGCAAAGGAAATTTTGATTATAACTGCCCTGTAGTATGTCTTGAAATCTGGTATTGTGATGCCTCTGGATTTGTTTTTATTATATAAGATTGATTTAACTATTTGGGGTCTCCTGTGTTTCCATATGAATTTCAGCATATTTTTTCTATATCTGAGAAGAATGTCTTGTATTTTGATTGGTATTGCATTGAATCTGTAAATTCCTTTTGGGAGAATGGACATTTTTATGACATTGATTCTCCCAATCCATGAACATGGGAGATTTTTCCATTTTTTTGTGTCTTCTATTTCTTTCTTTAATGTTTTGTAATTCTTATCGTAGAGATCTTTGACATCCTTGGTTAAATTTATTCTAAGATAATTTGATTTTTTGGTAGCTGTTGTGAATGGGATTGATCTTAGAAGTTCTTTCTCAGCCATGGCATTTTCTATATATACAAAGGCTGTTGATTTTTGTTTGTTGATTTTATATCCTCCAGCTTTATCAAACTCTTCTATGAGTCCCAATAGTCTCTTAGTGGATTCTTTTGGATGTCCTATATATAGAATCCCAGATTCCCTCCAGGCTCCTCCCACAGCTTTATTACCAGTGGTTTGGCCTGCTGCAGACTGATAACACCTCCCTCTGCAGCTGGTGCTGAGGTTCTTGGCTTCTGGGGTCCTGAGTTGTGTGTGTCCACACCCTTCATGTAGGTCCACATTTTCCTCTGATTTGTGTGGATTTTCCTTTGCCATTTTTTCCCTAACTCTTCTCTATCACTGCACTCTTTCCACTCTTTAATAACTGTCCTCTCCTAGACTAAAGTAGTAAGTTCCCTCCCTATTCTGCCATATTAATTCCTCAGTATATCCTCTTGTATCTCTTTACGTATCCCTATAATCATTCTTTTGATTCTTTATTAGGTTTATTGTGAGTCTCCATTTGTGTGGAGCCTGACATTAAAGTATTTTTGAGTTTCTGTTGTAGCATCATATTGCCTCATTTATATTATATCCCTATTTTGATTTTTATGCTTCCAGAACATAAATACTCTCTATTTCTTTTATAGGATGGCTTTCATGTATTGAAACTTTTTTCCTGAAGATACATTTCCGGTTGTCCATATGGTAGTCTACTTTGATTTTTGTACTGTTGGATCCTGATGTCTAGTCTCCCTATACCTTGGTTCACTGTTAATGGAAGTGGTGGCAGCAGGGGCACTGGGGACTCCTCTCAGTCACACATGCCGGGGCATGTAGATGTCAATGGTGATGGCTGGGCTAGTGGCAGTTCCAGGCCCAGGTCTTATGCATGTGTGCTCTGCCACTTGTGCCCTCTAAAGCCAAAGTGGACATGGATATAGTGGAGGCTGTGTTTGCAGTGCTCAACAAAGCCAATGTGGGCCATAGAAAGGAGACCCACTGCCCAAGTGGTTGTGTACAACCAAACATGCTCACCAGAGCAGCAGTAGACCTAGGTTATGTTGGAGCTGGAGTCTTAAATGCTCACCAAAGCTGAGGAACATTGGAAAAGAGAGCTGGAAGCCTGGACTGATATGCATGAGTAACCACATCCATCAAAACTAGTGTTCCAGTGGGGCTGGAGCCTGGGGTACTTAACAAGGCAGGGGTCCACTGTAGAATAAAATCATATAGCCCAGGTGGCTGTGTACCAAGAACTTTACCTACCTAGTAAAGCTGGGATGGTCTCAGGCTACACTGAGCTGGTATCAGGAGCACTTCTGAAGCTGAGGCCTGCTGGAGATGAAAGGCTTTCAGTCAGGGTAGATGTGTGCCAGCAAACCTCTCAGGCTCAGACTGAGAGAGTGCTAGAGAAGGGAACCATGCAGACTATGCACATGTATGCGATCATCTGTGCACATGAAAGATGGAGGCAGGGAGGGCGGGGGGTCCTTGAGCACTCACCAGAGCTGGTTAGACTAGAGAAGGCAGCCATGTGGACTGGGTGGTTATGTGCCATCAACCATGCCCCCAGAACTGGGGTGAATGGGCTTAACCTGTACCAGGACTGGAATCAAGAGTGTTCACCAAAACAGATTGAAGCTGGTATGTGGATGTCACCAAACATGCCCACCAAAATTGGGGCTGGCTTGGGCTACAGCATGGCTATAGTTTGGGATGCTCACGAAAGCCTGGCCTACTAGAGAAGGCTGGGTACCACAACCAGCTAGGTCCATGAAAGTTGGGTCAGCAAACTAGAATTGCATCACTTATCAAATCTGAAGCCCACTGGAGAAAGAAGCCTCGTAACTCGAGCAGGCATGTATGATCAAGCAGGTTTTCCAGCTTCCTAATAGATTCATTTTTAAAATTTGGATTATAAATTAATCTTTTGTTGTTCAAAATTTTCAGGTTTCAATACATGCTAGAAACTTAGTTGGCTACTATTTCCCTTTTTATACCCCACCATGTGACTTCCTTCTTTCTATGACTGTGATGTTCAATATTAATACATTTTATTCACATTGTCAGTTTTTTCAAGAATGTGTTTAAAGCTTTAGTGGTAGGGGCTAGTGCTGTGGCATAGTAGGTTAAGCCTCTGCCTGCAGCACTGGTGTCCCATATGGGCACTGGTTCATGTCCCGGCTGCTCCTCTTCTGAGCCAGCTCTCTGCTGATGGCCTGGGACACCATTGGAAGATGGCTCAAGTGCTTGGGCCCCTGCACTAGCATGGGAGACCTGGAAGAAGCTCCTGACTTCTGGCTTTTGATCTGCCCAGCTCTGCTGTTGCAGCCATTTGCGGAATGAACCAGTAGAAGGAAGACCTTTCTCGCTGTCTCTCACTCTTTTTGTCTGTAACTCAACTCTATCTCTCAAAGAAATGAAATCTAAAAACACAAACAAACAAACAAAAACCTTTAGTTCCATACATTCTTTGGTGATGTACATATTCATATAAATCCCAACTATGATCCATGCCATGTTTTTCCATGTTTTTGCCTTCTTTACAAAATCTCAAATAAGGCACTTTCCATCAGACCTTTTAAAATCCGAGGAATTAGATTGTTGTTAAAATATTTTCTTGGTATTTGAGAATTTTTAATGTGAATTTAATCTACATTCTGAAAATGAATCTTGATGTGAATGGGATGGGAGAGGGAGCGGGAGATGGGAGGGTTGAGGGTGGGAGGGAAGTTATGGAGGGGAAAAAGCCACTGTAATCCAAAAGCTGTACTTTGGAAATTTATATTTATTAAATAAAAATTTAAAAAATAAATAAAAGCTGAACCAAATGAAAAGATACATTCTGAGTATCTAGATGTATCTTAGAAGCCCAGATCAAAAAAAATTTAAATGATCATTTATTCATCTGGTATCATATTACTGGTGAAAAAGAAAAGCATTACCTCAAAAAGAAGAAAATTAATTTTTTAGCAAAAGGTGACAAGTTATTACGATACAGATGTTGTAATTCCTAATATATAAAGTTATTTGCAAGTTTTCCTGTGGGACCATAAAATCACAGCTATAAGTCATATCATCTAGCTATTCTCATGGTGAGCCACTCCATGAAAGAAAGTATTGTAAATTGCCATGTTCATTAGCAAAATGCTTAGATTTGTCATAAGGTTTACAGAAGACCTTTGTATTAGATGACCATTACTGCCATAACAAGTTGACTTAAATAACAGGAATTTTTTATCTCACAGTTCTGGAGGCTATAAATGTGAGATCAAGGTGTTGGCAGGGCTGGTTCCTTCTTAGCACTGTGAGAGTGAGTTTTTCCAGATCAGTTTTCCAGCTTCTAGTGGTTTGCTGCAATATTTGATGTTCCTTGCCTTATAGATGAATCACCCTCATCTCTGCCTTCATGTTCATGTGATCTTCTTCTTATATCTCTTTACAGGGTCATCTCTCAGTCACTGCATCCAAATTTCCCCATTTTACAGAGATACCAATTACACTGGATTAGAACCAATCCTAATGACATTATTTTAACTTGATTACTCCTATAAATCCATGTTTCAAAATATGGTTGCATACTTAGGTGCTGGAATTTCAGACATCAACTTATCTATTTCGGCTGATTCATTTTAACATGTAACAGTATCACTAAAGTTTTATTTTTGCTATATAAAACCAAAAGTCTATACTAGGCCAAAATCAGCTTCCTTCCCTTGGTCCTGCCTGTTCATTCTTCTCTCACACAGAAGATTTTATGGAGGACTTTGGTCTGTAAGATGAATTGGGAGAGGATAATGCTAGGATTTACATTAGGCGAGAAGCTGAGATAGGGTGAGGCTAACTAAAACTCAAGGACACAGGTTTGTTGGCAGTTTATACTGAATGTATTCCTTGACATACATGAAAAATATTTGAAAAATGCTCACTGTAACATTTTCTTAAAGAATTCACACTTTGAGTTTAGACCAACTTGTAAAGAAGCTAAATCCAACATTTTCTTTCTTTCTTTCTTTTTTTTTTTTTTTTTTTTTTTTGACAGGCAGAGTGGACAGTAGAGAGAGGCAGAGAGAAAGGTCTTCCTTTTTGCCATTGGTTCACCCTCCAATGGCCGCCGCGGTAGGCGCGCTGCAGCCGGCGCACCACGCTGTTCCGATGGCAGGAGCCAGGTGCTTATCCTGGTCTCCCATGGGGTGCAGGGCCCAAGCACTTTGGCCATCCTCCACTGCACTCCCTGGCCACAGCAGAGAGCTGGCCTGGAAGAGGGGCAACCGGGACAGGATTGGTGCCCCGACCGGGACTAGAACCTGGTGTGCCGGCGCCGCAAGGCAGAGGATTAGCCTACTGAGCCGTGGCGTCGGCCTTAAATCCAACATTTTCTTGGGCAGATTATTTAACATGTTGGTCTCAGTACCCTCATCTTCAAAATGGGAATATTAATACAAATATTAGTATGTATTTCACATACTCCTCTTTTGAGAAGTAAAAGCAGTGATACATGAGAGGGATTAGGGCAATTCCTGTCATATGATGAGTATTTAATAAATGCTGTTTATCATATTACCCATAGCACCTAATGGAATGCCTGACACAAACACAGTAAGTATTTGGGGATGAATGTTTGAACCAGTTTCTCAGAATTTAAAGTCAACCTAGATGAGCTTTTTGAAAAGTATCTGACCTTTATCTTTCCACAATTCTGTGTGGACTTGGAGGCATAGCCAAGCAAGGTATTGCTGTATTATTCACAGGTTCCCTTCTTTTTGGCATAGTGACTATTCTAAGATAGATCTAGGATGTGTTCTGCATCCAACAGCCTTCCTTCCTTCTTTGAGATTTCCTTATGGTGATGGAAAGAGAGAGGAGAGAGAGAGGAGAAAGAGAAAGAGAGGGAAGGAAGGAGAAGGAGAGGGAGATGTAGGGAGCCAGAGATGGAGAATGAGATTATTAAATTGAGATTGCTGATTTGATGTAATATGAACCTGAAATTGTAGGTAGCTTTGTCTTTCTCACATACAGAAGGCTAGCCTTAAGCTATAGAGAATCAGGTGAACCCTCAGAAAAAAGGAGTGAAACTTGTTAATTGTGTTAAATTCTATGGCTGCAGTTGTGACTTAAGCCAGATCTACCCAAAGACTTCCCATTTACATGAGTCATTGAATTCCATTTTATTTTTTTAAACTAATTAGAAGATTTCTATCTTTGAAACTGGAAGAATCTTTACTAGTATAAACAAGTACATGTTTTTATTTATTAAAATCTCTTTGCTTGAAATGTCCTCTTGAAAGTCATTTATATATGAAATAAATGTATCAAATACATTTCTCTATGTATTCAAGTAGTGAAATCTTATATATTTTATTCCTACCAGGACTTTTAGTGAAATAAATGGAAGGATATGAATCTGTAATATCCAAAGGAAGCCATAACCACATGGTTAGTGATGCAAATATTTTGTCTTACAGCTATCTGAATAAGCTGTCTTTGTCTTGGCATCAACAAGTATGACTAAGCACCATATGTTTTATATCATAGCATACACAGAAGACAATCTTTTTTTCCAGGAACTTACAGTTTAGTTGGGGAGATAAAGCAAATCTACACACCATAAAAACAGATAAACAAACAAAATAGGACAGTATAACTGTAATCAATAATTCATATTCACTTTAGAATTCTAAAATGTAAGTGCAGATGGGAAGGAGGGGTGGGCAATTCCAATGGTGACATAGCGTGAACAGAAACAGAGATAGAAAACTAAAGTGCACATTTAGACACTAGTGATTCATCCATTTGGCTTGAGAGGTGATTGCTGCAGGGAGTGATGGAGGCTAAGACTGAACATTTCGACTGTGGTCAGATTTTTAAAAGCTTCATACATTAGGCAAAGGAGTTAGATTTCAATTTTCCAGCAAGGAGAGTGGCTACAAGTATTTGGGTGAAGAGGGAGTTGCAATGTCATCAAGATAATATTTTAGGTATTGTAGGATGTGGGTCTGTTGTGATCTGCTCTAGGATATCTTAGGGTAGAAAAAAGGAGGAAGTCATGACTGAACTGTAGAAACACTTGAGTCATGAACTGATAAGGGCTCAGATGTGGTTAGTAGTACAGAGAGGCAGAAAGAAGATACATGAAAGAGGAAGGAAAATTTCGTAGAATGGACATAACCCAGAGCCAGATTGGATGAAGAAAATGAGGCAATAGATTTTGAGGTGGAGTAAAAGGTAGTATTTTGGGGACAGAATTAGGAAATACAGAAATTCTTTCTGGACATTGCTGCAATGTCCTTATCTCATTATAGACAACATGCCAGTTTAATTTGAAGACCTTTTAAGTACCTGCATTCGCAGCAAGCTGGGATCAGGAGCCAGGAATCAAACTCAGATATTACAATGTAGGGCATAGGGATTCTAACTGGCATCTTAATCACTAGCCAAAATACTTCTCCCTGCATGAACATTTTGAAATACTCTTGTATGTCACGGAATTCTTGCTCAGTAGGGTTATGTTGCAATTTGTAGTTTCTACCACAATGAGAAACGGAATTATTTTTAATTTCTGTTGAAGCATCATAAAAATAAGTTCAAATAACAGCTGTGTTCCAGACTAACTGTGTAACTTCAGATAAGTCACATATCCCTCTGAGATTCAGTTTTCTTGACTGTTAAATATACTTATCTACTTCACTGTATTGTTGTGAGGATTAAATGAGATATAACTTGTTTAAATGTTTAGCATGCTATCTGGCATATTGCAAGTACTCAGTAAACTTTTTTGATGTTTGTGCTATTTCTGCTATAATTATTAACTCTTCATGTATGAGCTTTCGTACAAGGGACTATGTCCTATTCAACTTATGCCTAATGCCCAAAACACTGCAACTTGAACATCTAACTCCAGCATGTTTGCAGGACTGAGCAAAGATCCTCCTGTTGAGGATGTAGATGATGAAAATAATGGAACTATGGAAGAAAGGGATTCAGTCTGTAATTATTAAGCAATATACTTCTAATTCAGGTTAAAAAAAATGTGAAGGCCAAAGAATATTTCTAACCATCTCCTGCACAGGGAAGTGCTTTTAACCATTCAGGTGTTGGGAACTGTTTTTCTGCCAAGGGCCCTTTGAATATTTATAACATCATTCAGGGACCATGTAAAATTATCAGCTTAAAAATTAGCCTGGTATAGATGTATTGGATTTCAAGTCTCACCTGCGGTTGCTTTGGTAGAGCCAGACCAAATGACTTCACAGTCTGTGGTCCAGACCTTCCTCACCCCTGAAGGTAGAGGTTATAATAGTCTAGAAACATAAAGATGAACTTGTGCAATCAAAAGTCCATCTTTATCATTGCCATGTTAAAAATAGACTTCCCATCTAACACTTCTTTATGTATGCAACTCTGAGACCGTTTTCTATTTCTTGTAATGGGAAAACCAAACTGCCATTAATTTATGACTATAGATAATACATAGCACTACTTTACTTACGGAATGACAAAATGTACAAAATAATACCTATGTTACAGTGAGAACTCTCCTGTGTGGATCATATGGATATGTGTTTCAGGTCAGTGGCACTGACACTTTTGTTGAGGAGTTTTCATTTTTTGAAAAAAATAAATATGTTAGAAAAATGACTCAGTAATGTTTTAAACCAAATATAAAATTATTATAGGAATCATAACATTTTTGCCCAGTATTGTTGAAATTTAGACTGAATAATGTCAGTTATTTTGCTACTCTGAAGTCCCTTTTTTGAGCCTACACTGAACCTGTAATACTTATGGAAAGAGTAACCATAGCAACCTATATTGATGTCACAAGCCCAGGCTTCTGACTTCATTGCATAATGCAGTAGCAACTGGATTTGCAGCAGAAACACCCTGCTAAAGAGCAAGTATCTTGGTTCACAGCAAAGAGGACAAAGGAAAACAGCAAGTTATAGGGGGTTGAATCCTGGATTGTGAGTCAGATTGCCTGAGTGCTTATTTTAACCCTACCTCTCACTTGTTGCCTTGTTTTGAGTAATTGTGTTTACATGTGTGCACAGGGGTTTGAAGCAAGAAATCTCCTATTTCTGGGATGGTCATAGCAGAGACAAACTCAGGATATCTAATGTTTCGCATTTTGTAGATAGCTCAGTAAAGCTAAAACACCCTTAAAATAACTTGGAAAGAAAAGGATTACTAATGCCTTGTAGTAGGTATTTAGCTAGCTCACAAAGATTATGAGGACACTTTGAAATAAAAGGCATCTAGCTCGATTTTTATTTTTTGAGACAGTGAGCAAAAGAAAATATTGATTCCTGTTATTGTGAGAATATTGTTTTTACATAAATATGTCACTATCTGTATAGCTTTATTTAAAGATGTTTTTATGTATTCAGATGGAGAAGTAAAAGATTAATCTGTATCTGATATTGCATATGAAGCTTCTCATGCTTAAACTGTGTACATGAAATGGCAAATGTTTCTTAATTCTACCAGGCAAATGCTGTTCCTCTTAGAAAACAAATGGCCCTGCTAATTTCAGTTGAAATTTTTAAGAATCATGATGCTATCCTTTTTTAGAAAGGATAGCCTTTCAATTGGAGCCTGTAACCTGTTCATTATTTCCATTGGTCCAGCTTTTTATTCTACACTAAATTTCAGAACTGAAATATGGATATTTTGGAATTTCAAAAGGTGCTTAAAGTAATCAACTGTCTTACCAGAATCTTGGCTAAAAACAGGATACAGCTTTTATTTCATCTAAGGTAACAAGGTTGAACATCTTTATCAAGAGAGCTATGACCCTTTCTACCCCTTCTAACCATGTGCTTCAGGCAGTCCAAATTGTCAGTACAAATTTAACATGTTATAAATATCATTAGCTTAATTACATGTGGAGTAGCCATCATGAAAACATGATTTATCAATTATTAGGAATTATTTAGATAACTGTTAAAAGGAGATGTTGTAGGCATGTTTTTGATAACTCAGGTGTCCATCATAATGCAACACAAGCATTTGTATGAATCTCAAAATCTTGCAAAATGTTTCAGAGACATAGTTTAGTATGCAATATTTTATAGTATATTTGTGTGTATCTGTGTGTATGTGTGAAGGCAAGTTAACTATTTGATTTTATGCATCATGATTATCCAATTAGCTAATGTGATGTTTTTAAAGTGCCAAAAAGCTTCCTTGTGTTTTGTATGACTTCAATTAACTTTTATTAACTTTACTAGCATGAACAGATCCTAAATAGGTACAGTAAAAGTTTGATAAAGAGCAGGTTGGTCTCCATGCTTTTTTTTTTTAAAAGCCAAGAGTGCATTATTGACTACGTCCTAAATGTTTTCCTTGTGTAAAATTCCACATTTTCCAAAATACAATCCTTCTAAATGGAAGAAACTAAACATACACTGCCAAATCATGAATGTCAAGGAATCATACCCATAGAAGAGACTTTAGTTTATCAAAGGTATGTGTTAAATAACTTTCCCAAAGTTAACTGGTAGAAGACTCCATCCTCAGCCATACATGTGTTCTGTCTCATCACACTGTCTTGATCCTTCCTGATGCTTCCTGTCCAAAATCCCATCTCTCAAGATCTGTTCCTTGGCAACATTTTTTGATGACATATTCAACTTGGCTGTTAAGTTATTCAATTACATTTCTCAACATTTTGAAATCCTTCTCTCTCTCTCTCTCTCTCTCTCTCTCTCTCTCTCAGCTTTCTAATATACAAAAGCACTAAAAAGAGTATTTATAAATCTTTGAATCTTTGATGCGTTCATATTACTGGGAAGATACCTAGGAAAAAATCAAGCACATGGTAATTTTGTCAAAAGTATGTATCCATAAGAGCTGAGAGAATTTCATGAAAGGGAATAATCAGAGACAATGAGACAGCAGATTTAGCCCAAAAGCATTTTGTAGTGAAGGTGTTACTTTGAAAAATGGTATTTTTCCTGTCTTCTCTCTGTTTCACTTATCTCTCCCTTCTTGCTCTCACTCTCTTTATTCCTCACACATGTAATTTGTGTTTATAGTGACTCATTAAGTAGAATAGTTAAGCAAAAATAAAAATAAAAGGATAATTTCATCATGAAGATATCCTTTTCTCAAAATTTTTAAGTTTATATGTAGGCTCAAACATTTTCTTTTTAAAAAAAATATATTTTTATTTATTTGAAAGGCAGCATTATAGAGAGTGAGAGATTTTCCATCTGCTGGTTCATTCCCTTAATGCCTTCAAGGGATGGGGCTGGGCCAGGCAGAAGTCAGGGTTCTGGAACTCCATCTGAGTCTCCCATATGGGTGGTAGATACACAAGTACACGGGCCATCTGCTGGTGCTTTCCCAGATGCATTAGCAGGGAGCTGGATCAGAAGGAAGCATCCAGGACTAAACTGGCGCTCTTATTAGATGCTGGCATTGCAGGCTGCGGCTTACCTGGTGTGCCAAGATGTCAGACCCTCAAACTTAATTTTCAAAAACTGGAGGCATGTACTACACATTGCTTTGTAACTTACTCTTATTATTATTGAGTATGTTTCCTCTGACAGTTTGAAATTTGAAAGGCTCCAAAATCTGAAACATTTTGAATGTTAATATGATGTCACAATGGTAAATTCTATGCCTGACCTCGTGTGTCAGGTCATAATCAAAATGCATGTTCACCAAAAATACTGTATAAAATAAACTGATGGCTATGTATATGATGTGTATATGAAATATAAGTGAATTTCATTTTTTGACTTGGATTCTATCCCCAATTTATCTCTTTCAATATGTATTTCTTCCACAATTCAAAAAATTCCCAAATACCAAATTCTTCTAGGCCTAGGCATTTCTGTGTTTATAATTAGAGATTTATCTGAATTTGTTACATAAATTTCTGTTGTAAGAGCATATCATAATATAATCATTTTTCTATTCTTAGGCCTTAGTCAATTCCAAATTCTAGCAGGATAATATATGTAAGTTAAAACATATATACTATATATATATACATGTCACATTCTTATATGGATATAACCTTAAAAATTTGATCTTTTGATTTAATTATAAACCACATTGTTCATTGAGGCTTAATTACATATACTCAGTTGTTTTCTGATTTAAAATTTTAGTAATGGGATGATTATGTCAAAGGATATAACTTGTTTTAAGGGTTTTAGTAAATGTTGCTAAACTTGCTCCTAAAAATATATCAATTCATAATACCATAAAAATGAGACTCATTTTCCCACTGCTGGCTATTACTATAATTTTTAATCATGACATACTACTGCTGGGGAAAAATAGTACTTTAAGAATATTTTTTATTGTTTGGGATTTTGTGATTTTGAACAGCTTTTCATATCAATTCAATTCAAATTCAAATTTCTTTTCTAATTGTGTAATCTGATTAATTACTTACTAGGTGGGTATGTCTGTTTCTTACCAATTTACAAAAGTTACTTTTATATTAAAGACATAGTTGCTAATTACCATGCTAATTAGTGTTCTCCGTGGCCATTTGTCCTATATCTATAGTTTTCATTTGTTTTGTGTTACATTTCATTTTTGTATGCACAGCATATATAATCTCTTTTACAGTTTCTGCTTTTGGTGTTAGGCCTCTAAGACAGCATGTAAATATTTGCTATATTTTTCAAATATAAATTCATTTTTTAGTTGTTTATGTTTTCTGAAATTTATTATGACTTGAAGATTTGAGATACAAAAAAACTTCATTTGAATCATTCCCCAAGTGTTTTATTTTTTGCCACCTTCTCATACCCTCACAGTTTATATACAGTTTTAAAAATTCTTTTCCATGTCTAGTAACAGTATCACACTGTTTTACTTATTAACTTGTTTAAATATTTTAGAATCCTATCTGTAATAATTTTATAAATTAGACAATTTATCCTTTTCTCAATGGACATAAAAAAGGGAGTGTGGTATTGTTTTGTTTTCTTGACTTGCTGTTTTTATCTAGGACAACAAATTTTATCTTTGTTTTATCTGTTTGAAATTAATTCATTTTAATTGCTGTGTAGTATTTCTTTCATTGATAAATAGCAGTTTTTTACCTTATCTTTTCAGGAGGCATTTGTATTATTTGATTTATCAAATAAATGCTTTTCATGCACCTAGCAAGGTGATTTATACTTTTAAAAAGTTTATTTATTTATTTATTTGACAGGTAAAATGACAGAGAGAGGGGGAGAGACAGAGTGATTATCCATTGGCTGGTTCACTCCCCCAAATGGCTACAACAGCCAGGACAGGCCAGACAGAGGCCAGGAGTCAAGAACTCCATGTTGGTCTTCCACACGGGTAGTAGAGGCCCAATACTTGGGCCGTCCTCTGTGGCCTTCCCAGGTACAAGCAGCAACCTCAAACTGGCACTCAAATATGGGATAGTGTATCGCAAGGGCCAGTTTAACCTGCTGTGACACAATGCTGGCCCTTAATCTATTAATGAAGCTATTAATTCTTAAGCTATTAATGAAGTGAATTATTGACATAAACTAAATGTTGTCCTGAAAGCATCATTTTGTTCCTTACTATGTTGAGCTTAATGATACTTTATTCAGGACTTTTACATCTGTCGTCCTCAGAGAGATCATTGCTTTTTGCACTATTTTTGATATAACAATCATATTTGCCTTAAAGAATGAGTTTAGAGCATTCCTTCCTTTCCTGTTTTCTGTAAGAGAAATTTTTATGTGTTGTTTCCTCCTAGTTGTGTGGTAGAATTGCTTGTAAAACTGTGTGGGCTATTGTTATTGTTTGTTTTAGAGGGTTATAGATCCTTGAATCATGGTATAAAATCCTTGAATTATGAAATTATGGCATAAAGCAGTGTGAACTTTTATTTTTTCTTGTTCTTGTTTGCTATGTAGAAGGCTGAAAAATTATTTAAATTGCTGATTGAATTTAATAGTTTTAGGTCTATTTAATTTTTCTATTTAGTTTTGTTTGGTAAGTTATAGTTCTTCTAGAAATTTATTTTGTTTTCAAAACTTTATTAGTTTTCTGTTTTAAATGCATGACATATTTTTTCATAATGTTTTATGGTTTTAACAATACCACTAGAAGTGGGAGAGAAAAGTTATCAGTCTTTCCGGAGAACTACTTTTGGGTTTGTTTACTATTGTAAATAATTTACTGCCTGATGAAGTCCCTTCAACATTTAGTGGTTAAAATAACCACCATTTATTATGTCTCATGATTCTGTGGGTCAGGAATTTAGTTAGTTTGAGTCTTTTTTTTTTTTTTTTTTTTTCGAAGTGGTATTGACCAGGATTACCAGTTCTCATTCAGGCAGTGGCTGCTCTGATCTGGAGAGTAGAAGAAAACTTCACTAACACACTGGTGCCTGGGTAAGGACAGCTACAGACTGTGCTCAGATGGGTTGCACCCATTGCACACTTAACACAGAGCTTCTGAAGCAGGGTGGTCAACAACATTCCAGGAGACAGAAAATAGAAGTTTTAAATCTTCTTACAGGCTAGACCCAGTAGTTGTAAAGCATCACTTTTGCCACATGCGTGGTCAAAGTAGACACAGAACAGATTCAAGGGCAGTAGAAGTAGATTCTTCTTAGTGAGACGGGTATCAAAGAACTGGGGACATTCCTTTACATAGATCCTGCATTATATTTTAGTAATCTATTCTTGGATTTTGTTCCCCTGCTTTTCTTTTGTTGATATTTCATACAATTATGCACCCTGCTTTCTAAATTTGATGCTTAAATCATTTTTACCATTTTGTCTTCTAATATAAATCATGAAGTAAAAAATGCACTCAAAGTATTGCTTTCACTGCCCTGTGAAGTTTTAACTGTATTGATAATTTGCTTCTAATTTTAATGTTCCTTCATAATTTCTTCTGTGACTTATGTGTTATTTGGAAGCATGATTTTAAAGTCATGTAGATTATTAACAATGTGTTCTGTTGGGAAGCACCATAGTTGCTGAGAACTTATATGTACATGGAGGAATTCCTCTCTTTCCTTTTCATTTACTTCCTTACTTCTGAAACATGAATTTTGTTCAAACCTCACCTTATGTTCCAGGTGCTGGCCTTTCAGTTCAACCATGTTCTAGGCATTGGACTACACACTTTATATAGTTTACACAACTACAAATTTGTAACATTCTCAAGAACTATTATTATCTTCAAGTTACAGATAAGGAAATTTAGCATCTGTTTTCTATGTGATTTATTCAACTAGTGAGTGAAACAGCAAGACTTGGAATTGAGGCAGGTCTAACCAGAACACTCTTCCTTTTTCCAGCACAGGATACCCGGTTCTTTAATTTTTCAGAGACTCTGGTCTTATCCTAGTTTCTTGGGATGCCTTGGGGTGCCCTTTGAAGAACTAGGGGAAGTCATTTATTTTCCTTCTTTTGTAAAAAGTCTTTCCTTGGGGTCTATGAATTATAGTATGGCTGACATTGTTTCTGATAGCATTGCCAAGGGTGGAATCAGGTGATAGAACAAGAAAGGGAATAAGAGTTCATGCTCAACAATGGTGGCTCAGCCGTGTGTTCCTTGATAACTCTTTGGGCTTCATCAAATTTTTTGTCTTATAATCTTGGTAGCACTTAAGTAAAGCCTAAATATAAAAGTGAATGGTTTAGTTTTCCATGGAAAGTTTATTTTAGTTTGCGTCTAGCTTGTTTGTATATATAATTGTTTACTTAATGAGGATGCATCCTTACTTTCAGAATACTGCCTTTAAAATGAATTTCCATAGATTTACATAAATTCCCTGGGGATCACTATAATGTGAGCAAAGAAAAAACTGCCCAGCTGTGCACTCATTTAATGGAATTATGAAGCTTTAGGGTGTGGATTCTGAAAAAGATATCTGGGAGAAATAGTCACTCAAACTGTAGGAGAAATAAATGACTTTGCTCTCGCTTTGGTTGTTGATTTTAGAAGCCAGCATCAGATGTTCAAGGTTTTTAAAAACTCATCACTGGAAAAGATTGAGGAAATGTTCTACATTGCAGATCATCCATTGTATTTGAAAATGGAGGTTAATATTTTATATTAATGTTGGAGTAGTGGCTTTTATTTTTAAATAATTTTGTTTGATATGGAGAGAATTAGCAAATTCCCTATATTTCATGTTGTCAAAGATGAAGCCAACAGCATTCTCAGGGAGGTTTACCTTTAAATTTAGTAGAAGGTCCCCAACCTCATCTGAGACAGAGTTGATTAATGGTGACCTCTATTCCATCACACCTCTGTCCTTGTCACTGATGGATAAAGATCTAAGGTGATAGCTTCTGGGGCTTAGAGATTTTATCATCTATTTAACTTACTTTGCGTCTTTCTTTTGATGGTGGTGTTCCAAACAATTATGTGGTTTTGTACTCTATAGCTAGTTCTATAGAGTTGGTTAGAATAATATAATAACAAGGGGAAGATCTTATGATTCCCTTGGCCTTGGAACATAGCAATATGAATAATGTTCTTTTCAAGCTAATACCTCAGGCTTAGCCAGCTGTCTATAAATGTATATCTTTCCTTCAAAGAGGCTCACTCGAGAATATGAATGGATCAATACTAATTTATATTCTGTGTTGGAAAATCAACCACTGATGGTGAGTCAATAAGTTCCTCTTTGTGTATGAATACATAAATCAGTCAACAAGTATTTAGTAATATATAAAAAGTGCTCTATTGGGGATTCAGGAAAGGAAGAGAGGTTTTTTCCATGGTTCCAAGGAACATTTAGCCCTTATACCACAGAAAATGATAACAGTGATAATAATAGCTCACAATTTTCATACATTAATGTCAGGAATATCTTTGTATTATGTCACATACACTTCACAATGACTTTGTTCTTGGGTAGTCTGATTGTCCCATTTTATGAAAATAAGGGCACAAAAAGGCTAAATTATTTGCTTTACAGTGTAAGAGGTAGCTGGGTTATCAATCTTGACACTTTGACTCCAGATATTAGACTCAATTTCTTCAAAAATTATTTATTCATTTATATGAGAGGGATTTAGTGAGAACCAAAGAGAGAGAGAGAGAGAGGGGACACTCCTATCCACTTCACAGATACCTACAACAGTAGATACTGAAGTTAGGTGCCCAGAACTCAATTCAGATCTCCTCTGAGAGGGATAAGAGACCAATTACTTGAGCCATCAACTCTGCCTAGCATTCCCAGGAAGCTGTAGTAAGCAGCCAGAGGCAAGTATCTAATCCAGGTTTCTGATAGGGGATATGGGCATCTTAATTAGTTTCTCAGCTAACTAGGACAAATGCTTGATCCATTATGCTTTTTTTAAAATCTAATTCTCAGTTTCTTTATTGTGATAAAATATGCAAATCATAAAGTTAACCATTTTAACCATTTTTTTAGTATGTTGTTCAATGGCAGTAAGTGCATTCGCACTGTTGATCAGTCATCACTAACATCAACCCCTGTAACTTTTTTTCATTTTCCAAATTGAAATTCTGTGATCTTTAAAAGGTGACTTCCCCTTTCCTCATTCTATCTCTATGAATCTGATTGCAGAACTGCCTTATAAAAGTGGATTCATGTAATTGTCCTGTGACTGGCTTATTTCAGTTAGCATAATATTTCCAAGATTTATCCATGTTGTAGCATTCATCAGAACATCATTTCAGGGGGTAAACATTTAGCCTGGTGATTAAGATGTCAGAATGCCTGCAACCCATGTCAAAGAGCCTTGGTTCTAGTACTGGCCATACTGTTGATTACAGCTGCCTGCTAATACATACCCAGAGAGGTAGAAAGTGATGTTTCAGGGGCCAGCGCTGTGGTGCAGTGGGTTTAGACACCATCCTGCAACGCTGGCATCCCTTATGGGTGCAAGTTTGCATCTCGGCTGCTCCACCTCCAATCCAGCTCTCTGCTATGGCCTGGGAAAGCAGTAGGAGATGGCCCTACTCCTTGGGCCCCTGCACCTGTGTGGGACAACTGGAAGAAGTTCCTGGCTCCTGGCTTCGGATCAGCTCAGCTCTGACTGTTGTGGTCATTTGGGGAGCGAACCAGCGGAATGGAAGACCTCTCTCTCTCTCTGGCTCTACCTCTCTCTGTAACTCTTTAAATACATAAAATAATTATTAAAAAAAAAGTGATATTTCAGCCAGCTGTGTCCCTAGTAGCAATATAAGATAAATTGGTTGAGTTTCTGGCTCTTGACTTCAACCTTGCATAGCCGTGGCTGTTATGGGCATTTGGGGGAGTAAACCAGAAGGTGGGGGCTCTTTTTTTTCTGTCTCAAAAAGAAGAAAGGGAAGGAGGAGGAGGAGGAGAACAAAGAGGGATATGGGAGGTTGAGAGGAAGGAAAGAAGGAAGGAGGGGAAGAAGGAAAGAAGGAAGTAGGCAGGAAGAAGGAAGGAAGAAAAGCATTTGTTTTTATGACTGAATAATGTTCCATGACTATTTCCTTTTCTTTTCTTTTCTTTTCTTTTTTTTTTTTTTTTTTTTGGACAGGCAGAGTGGATAGTGAGAGAGAGAGAGACAGAGAGAAAGGTCTTCCTTTTTGACGTTGGTTCACCCTCCAATGGCCGCTGCGGCCGGCGCATCTCGCTGATCCAAAGCCAGGAGCCAGGCGCTTCTCCTGGTCTGCCGTGCAGGTGCAGGGCCCAAGGACTTGGGCCATCCTCCACTGCCTTCCCGGGCCATAGCAGAGAGCTGGCCTGGAAGAGGGCCAACCGGGACAGAATCCGGCACCCCGACCAGGACTAGAACCCGGTGTGCCGGCACCACAAGGTGGAGGATTAGCCTGTTGAGCCATGGTGCCGGCCCCATGACTATTTTCTTTATCCATTCATCCATGGTCTTTTGGGTTGCTTTCATCTTTTGGGCTAATGTGAATAATGCTACTATGAACATGAATGTTCAAATGTCTTTTCAAGTTCACTTTGAATAGAATTGAGCATATACTTCTATGGTAATTCTATGCTTAATTTCTTTGAGGAACTACTCAAAAATTTTTAAAGTAGGGGGACCATTTTACATTCTCACCAGCAGTGTACTAGGTTCCAACTGATTTCTCCATGTTCTTGTAGGTATTTTTTTTGTGCATTTCCCTAATGGTTACTGGCTATTGGTATTGAATTCCCTTTTAATTGCTGATTGGTAATTTGTAAATCTTTGGAAATACATTATTCAAGTTTTTTTGGCTGTTTTTATTGGGTTATTTTGTTGTTAAATTATAACAATTTTTATATATTCTGGATATTGATTCCTTATCAGATATATGAATTCTAAATATTTTATCTCATTTCATAGTTCGCCTTTTCACTGTGTTAATAATGTCCTTATATAAAAGTTTTTAATTTTGATGAAGTTAATTTATATATATATATGTGTGTGTGTGTGTGTATGTATATATTCTTTTCTTGTCTGTGCTCAAACTCTTTGCTCTTAACCACTCCACTGAAGCTTGTAACTAAGATTTCAGCGTGCTAAATTATGTTGCACCAACTGAAATCGGAATATGGGGTACCATATGATGTCACCGTGTGCTTATTAATAAATTCCCAATATTAATAAGTCTTGTGGGATTTTGCATAATATTCAGAGAAGAATTCTGAATACCAGCATAAATGAATGAGGCAGCATGATACGTTTTAAGCTTTTTATTCAGTGAGAAAGATTCATAGGAGAGTGAGGGCATTAATCTAAGGAGAAGAGAAATTCTGGAATTAGTTTGGGGTCCCCACCAAGCAGAAAGCAGGCCAGAAGCCATGTGCAGCAAGTGTTTTGAGCAGCTATCCACAGCTTATCACAAGCGGTAAAACAGAGGCTTTTGGGGTGCTCCTTGCCTTTTATATATTTTTCAAAGGGGAGTGGTTACATGGTGTGGTGGGCAGGTGGGCGCCCAGATGTGGTCGGGTAGGACTTGAGGTCACACAGTGATGTGGTGAAGGCATGGTCTTCCAGCTCCCAAACTTGATCAGTTTTATCCTCCATGCGTGCCTACCTCACAACTGAATTTCATGAGGAGATGAGGTTGAAGGTCTGAGTTGTCAGGGAATGCATGAAGGAAACAGTGAATTATAAAATGTTATCTATTAGTATTTAGTGGATGATTTTTGATGAGAGTTTGTTTTTCCTTATTTGTGAAAAATAATGTTGAGCAAATTGTGTGGCAAGTCTAAGGATTTATTGGGGGAGGGGGAGGATAGGATAAGGGATAAGTAGAGGTAGAGCTGCTGATCTCTTATTTGCTGATGCACTACCAGGGTGTTTTCTGGTAGAAGTTTTATTACATAAATTTAAAAAGATGAAATAAAAACTCTACAGTTTCACTCATGGCCTGCCACTGGCAGATGACTTTCTCTTAGAGTGTAACCAATACAGGAAGTAAATGATAGCAAACGGTCCTTTGGTTTTTACTCGCTGCTCAAGGCCATCCTGAACTGTCCTGGGTATTACTGGGTCGGAGAGCTGAGCCCATATTGTGCTCCTTCATCTGCAGAAGGTGTCGGGAGTATGACTCACGTTTCAGAGTTCTTTGCTTCTAACTGCACACTGCCACTTCTGTTTTCTGTTTCATAACTTAGCCTGTCTGGCTCTTTCTCCTTTAGCTTTTGAATTTGGAATACATATAAGATCAATTTTTCTTTCTCCCATACTATTTTTGAAGTATTAATTCATGTCTCAGACTCAGAGGGTAGGCACAGATATTGTAACAACAGCAATTTGTAAAGTAGATAATATTGAATGTCATCCTTCACATCCAAACATACAACTAAGTCTCATATTCTCTCCCTATAGGTACAAACTTACTCTGAGATCTTAACAATTTCTAGGTTTAAAGTAATCATTGAAGTGGTTTGTGAGTGTAATGGTTATGGCTTCAGAGGTGTCAGGAAGTCTGCAGTAAGAAGAGCTCTTTCATAAGCCTCCCCCAAAGCCTTCACAGCCACAGCATTAGATGTTAACACTTTCCTCTCCTTGTAATAGCAATTTGGGTAATAGAGAAGATCGTGATGTTTCTTGAGTGTGGGGTGAATGTCGTGGGCAAGAAAGCATCACAAGAGGTTTTTAGATCCACCCAAATAAATTCCATTTCATGATCTCACCTCCAAGAAAGAAATTCTGCAGCCCACATATTATATCTCCCTTTTAAGATCAAGGTCATCTTTGGACTCAGATGACTTCATTTCACCTTCTAAGAGCTATGTCAGCTTGACTCCAATTCTCTTAGACAATGGAGCAATAGGGTCTCTGGTCCATATCAAAGCCAAGAATAAGATTCATTTTGCAAGATAATTTCTATAATTCTATTATTCATTGTGTTTGTACTGTGTGTTAGGTGCATATATATTTCATTAAATTCAGACAACAACCCTAGCTAGATTTTATTATTCCTTTTTGGTGTGGAGGATATTGAGGGTTGGAGGGGAACAAATTTGTTCATGGTAACTCCATTTGTGACAGGCAAAACTTGTAGTATGAGCAGGCCTCCCTCGTCCCAGAGTTCATCCTACTTCCCTGCTCTGGCTCTTCCTAGTCTTCACTTCTAGCTTTGACTCTTTTAAACTCTCATTACAGATTCCAAGAGACAAAGGAAAACCAGAATGTTTTATACAAAACTTGTTAACTGAAATTAGAAGCAATTACTGCCTTCCAGAGGAGAGAGCTGCTGTTCCTTTAGTATTTCAGAATGACAACATAAGGACATATAATCCAAACAGTAGTTTATGGTCCTGTTCCCATGATAGATGAATCTTGTACACATTCCCTTTGGTGTAATTGTTATCTCCTCCACTGGCATGGTTGACTAAGGAGTTGTTCAAGGCTGCTTTCACATTGCTTGTGAAAACTGTTGGGTGGATGGGTTGCTCCACAGGTGGAGATAACATCATTCAACTGCAATGAGAGTAGTTTGCAAGACAGCCTCTCTGTTGTTGAGGCCGAGACCAGTGGCTTCTTATTTCATGACAGAAACTACTTCCTGACATATTTCTTTTCTTTCTGCTGCTAAATTGTTAGCTATTTTTACTTGTTTTTCTGGAATAGGAATTCTTATTTTGTAGTGTCAGTCATGGCAAGATTATTCTTCTGCCAAATCCAGTAATCAGGGTGAATTAAAAACATTATTTATGATCTTAGAATAGGTTTATTGTGCCTAATTTATTCTTGAATAGGCAAATTTGATAGCCATCAAATTCCATTAGATCAGACAATGACAACATTAAGTATAGTTTAGCACAGATTTAGAAAAAAATGCTATTTTCTTAAACATGGCATCAATATCACAGTTGTAATCATTTACCTATGATGTAAATAGGACAACAAGAAGAAGTACAACTTTGGCTGTTGAAAACAATAGCAGAGGTGCATGGAAGCTTCTTTAGCACCAATTTTGCTTGAAAAAGTTACAATCGGGTAGAAAGTATTTTACTTAGTAGCGGATATAAAAATCTTACTAGATTTTAAAAAGGCAACCACATACATTTCTCAGAGGGTTGGTAGATACAGAAGTTGTGGCAAATAGCATGTCCTAGAGCTATAAGATTAGTAAACTGGGTGGGAAATAAACATTGTTTTCACCGTCATCCTAGCAATAATAGCAAATATACAGCATACATGATGGGATGCTTATTCTGAGCAGTTTGCGTGTAATATGCATCCAATCCTGGTGGCAACTCCAGGAAGTCAAAGCTACTCTTAATCCTCATTTTACAGATGGGCTACTGAAGCACAGAGAAGTTATGTAACTTGTCCAGGATGACACATCAACAAGTGGAAGAACCAGAATATATATCCACACAGTCTGTCTCTAGAGTCATGCTCTTAATCACTACCCTGTAAGACAGCATTTATTGAAGTCATACTTTTTAATGCACAATATTTGGCACTGTGATGGAAGAGTTAAAAATTGCTCAAGGAATTTGCAGTTCACTCTACACAGAAATTTTATTTTTTGTCATCTTTTGAGATCATTTTGGAAGCTTCTGATGGCAGGGAAGAATTATCTCAATGTCAAGTATTTGTATGATCATTAATAGAAAAGCACTGCTTTCCATGAGGGAAGTGGCACAATGATGCCCTTAGAGTTAAAATAAAGTGTTAACAGTTGTACCATTTTCCATTTATGGATGCTTTGATAAAGTAGGCACTGTGTAGGATATTCATACAATTTGGTCTCATGGAATAAAGTAAGTATTGTACCACTTATACAGTATATAGTCTCACTGAATTCTCATAACTGTATGAACTAGATCTTTTTTTTAAAGGTTTATTTATTTATTAGAAAGAGTTACAGAGAGGCAGACTGAGAGAGAGAGAGAGAGAGAGAGAGAGAGGACTTCCATCTGCTGGTTCATTCCCCAGATGGCTTCACAATGGCTAGAGCTGCACTGATCCAAAGTCAGGAGCCAGGAGCTTCCTCTAGGTCTTCCCTGTGGGTGCCGGGGCCCAAGGAGTTGGGCCATCTTCCACTATTTTCCCAGGCCAAAGCAGAGAGCTGGATCAGAAGTGGAGCAGCTGGGACTTATACCAGCACCCACATAGGATGCTGGCACTGCAGGCGGTGGCTTTACCCGCCACTCCACAGCACTGGCCCTGAGCTAGATCTTTTATTTGAATGGATCGCTATCCCCAGCCCCATGCCTGCATTTTTTATTTTGAGTCAGTCTTGTGGCATTTTTTGTTTGTATAATCTGTCTTATTCTCAGGAATATTCTTGCTATGTGCAAAGGTCACAGAGAAGCAAAGGACATTCCCTTTTCGGTTACATGGCTTGGCCTATAAGACATCTTTTTTCACACCAAACCCAGAAGTCACATCCCATACTCAAGCTAGTTTGTTTTTACATATTTTGTGGGGGAATAAACACTCCCCTGATCCTGTTATTTTCATTATCATACTTCTCTGTGTTTTCTTCTTTCAATTAGGGCTGAAAACAGTGTGCCCAAATTGCAGGAACCTCTATCCTCAGAGAGTTTCCATCTCCAACATGGCAGGCAGCTCTTTATCTCAAGCAATATGCCCAAGAGCTGCCAGACTTCTTCCATTCATTCCATGGAGTGGTTTCCTACAAACTGGGCTAATGCAGACTTAGCTGAAATGTTGATGCCCTTTTTGAGTTCAGCTGTTAGACCTGGGAAATGTTAAATTGGGCAACACTGGGCTATAAATAAGCATGTTTCATGGTTGAAAAAGCTGAAGATTCCATCACAGTACAGTTGGCTTATCCACACCCTATGTGAAATGAGGGTGAAAAGGTCAAAAGTCCATCTTTAATAGTTGTATCCTCTGTATCAGGATTTGATAATACTAATAATAATATTCAAAGAACCTTTCTTTTCCTTCGTGTCTATCTCATATACATAATATGTACACATATATGCAAAGGGTATACAAGATACAGACTTGAGGGAGAGTAGATGAGGTAGGGATATTCATATTTTCTACTTTTGTGTTTTTGAATTTTTAAAAAGCACATATTTCTTTTGAAATTTTATCAATGCTTTTAAAATAAAGAAGTACTAGTTCTAGGGAGCTCAAACTTACATCTCCTTTGTTGAGAATAAAGAACAATGTTCTCAGGGAATTAGCCATTCCCTCTCAGGTGCTCACCCTTCACTTGAACAAATGTCTACATTTGCATAACCAGCTACGAAAATAATTCTCACATTAAAGCGACCATTATTTACCTGCCACACTACCTGACAAAATAGTTTTGGAGTGATTATATAATTATGCTTTTTTGATGCTGTGCCTTTAGCTGCCAAAAGTCAAACCTGCCAATCTAATGCATGTTTTCATGTATTTTTCAAATATGTAAGTGAAGACTAAAAATAGGTGATTTTTAAAAGTTTGTCATTGTGTCATCCTTTCTAAAATTATAGCTCCAGAGTGGATATTATAAAAACATTTTGATAGGGCAGTTTTCTATAGCAGTATCATGTTCTTTTTATGAAAATATCAAAAATATCTGGATCATTAACAGAGCTTAAAAGAAAAGAATAGCCTAAAGCATTAGGGATCTTTTAGTCACATCTGTTTCTCACGATTACACAAAGAACATATATTTATTTATATACATAATAAATACATGTAATATATATAATTATATACATACATACATTATATATAAATATATATATATACATATATGTATATACATGCACAGCTGTTATCTGTAAAAAGTTCCTGGTCTTCTGTGCCAATGTTTAGAGACAGCTTTAGCTAGGAAGAAAGTTAAGTTTATCTTTATAGCATCTGTTCACCTTTCACTTCCCTTTCCATAGTTACTGTTTCTCACTCTATGATATTTATGCATCAGTACTCCCTTTTGGAAAGCCTCTGGTAACCTTGTTTCCACTTAGATGTTAATATCTGATAGCATGGTGTTTTCCTAGGGACTATATTTTTAAATCAAAGGATTAAATCTTTAGTGGCTAAATATCTAACAACAGGAAACAGGAGACAGTCTGAGAGAAGGTCATTTCCCAATACCTCAGAAGTAATAACTTGGATATATATTAGAGTGTGCTGTACCTTATCTTATACCTTCCCATAAAATCTACATTGATATCACTAGTAGGGAAAGCCTATGAATTGTATGTATCTTCTATGTATCACATAATGTATTTTGATATTCTTTTTAGCTTACATTTTATTTTTGCTAATACCACTAGCATCATTTTGAAGTTCAGGTTTTAGCCTGTGATTGTTTAGAATTAACTCAAATTTAATTAAAAGCAAGAAATACCAAACTATCTTATTTCAATGTATTAGGATTTAAAACATACCAAAACTTGGATTCACCAAATCATCTCACTAAAACATTAAATATGAGGGGTTTTCAAAAAGTTTGTGAGAAGTGCCTATTATGTAAAAAACTATATGTAGATTTCAATTTTTTTGTCAAAATAAACATCTTAATTTTATTTTAACCAACTTCTAAAAATACCCCCATATTATGAATAATCATAACAAAATATTCATTAAGCACTTAAATGTACAAAACACTGCTAATTTGGGGGGTATATATTCTTTATTATTTGTAAGAACCCCATGTGAGAGGAACTAATTCTTCCTCTTTAGAGAGCAAGAAGCAGAGGTTGATAGGGCCTAACAATTGGTTCAATGTCAAACTGGCATCTATTTTCATCAGGGATATTGGTCTGTAATTCTCTTTCAATGCTGCATCTTTTTCTGGCTTAGGAATTAAGGTAATGCTGGCTTCACAGAAAGAATTTGGGAGAATTCCCTCTTTTTCGATTGCTCTGAAAAGTTTGAGAAGAATTGGAGTTCTTTTTTGAATGTCTGGTAGAATTTAGCGGTGAATCCATCTGGTCCTGGGCTTTTCTTTGTTGGGAGGGCCTTTATGACTGTTCCAATTTCTGTCTCAGTTAGGGTCTGTTTAGGTTTTCTATGTCTTCCTGGTTCAATTTAGGTAGGTTGTATGTGTCCAGGAATCTGTCCATTTCTGATAGATTTCCCTGTGTGCTGGCATACAAGTTCTTGTAGTAATTTCTGATGATTCTTTTTATTTCTGTGGTGTCTGTTACGTTTCCTTTTTCATCTCTGATCCTATTGATTTGGGTCTTTTCCCTTCTTTTTTTTAGTTAGTTGGGCCAATGGGGTGTCAATTTTGTTATTTTTTCAAAAAAGCAGCTCCTTGTTTGGCTGATTTTTTGTAATTTTTTTTTTGATTCAATCCTGTTGATTTCTTCTTTGATTTTAATTATTTCTCTTCTCCTACTGGGTTTGGGTTTGGTTTGCTGCAGATTTTCTAGATCCTTGAGATGACTTGAAAGCTCATCGATTTGGTGCCTTTCCAGTTTCTTGATGTAGGCACCTATTGATATAAATTTTCCTCTTAACACTGCTTTTGTTGTATCCCATAGGTTTTGGTATGTTGTGCTGTTATCCTCATTTACTTCCAGAAAATTTTTGATTTCTCTTTTAATTTCTTCTATGACCCATTGTTCATTCAGGATCATGTTGTTCAATCTCCACGTGTTTGCATATGCTCTAGGGATTCCCGAGTTGCTAATTTCCAATTTCATTCCTTTGTGATCTGAGAAGCTGCATGGTATGATTCTAATTCTTTTTTTTTTATTTTATTTTTTATTTATTTATTTATTTTTTTGACAGGCAGAGTGGACAGTAGATAGAGGCAGAGAGAAAGGTCTTCCTTTTTGCTGTTGGTTCACCCTCCAATGGCCACCGCAGTAGGCGCGCTGCTGCCAGAGCACCGCGCTGATCCGATGGCAGGAGCCAGGTGCTAATCCTGGTCTCCCATGGGGTGCAGGGGCCAAGCACTTGGGCCATCCTCCACTGCACTCCCAGGCCACAGCAGAGAGCTGGCCTGGAAGAGGGGCAACCGGGACAGGATCGGTGCCCTGACCGGGACTAGAACCCGGTGTGCTGGTGCCACAAGGCGGAGGATTAGCCTATTGAGCCGTGGCGCCGGCCATGATTCTAATTCTTTTGAATTTGCTGAGACTTGCTTTATGGCCTAGTATGTGGTCAATCCTAGAGAAGGCTCCATGTACTGCTGAGAAGAATGTAAATGCTTTCTGTGTAGGATGAAAAGTTCTGTAGATATCTGTTAGATCCATTTGGGCTATAGTGTCGTTTAACTCTACTGTCTCCTTGTTGATCTTCTGTCCTGTTGATCTGTCTATCTCTGAGAGTGGAGTATTGAAGTCCCCCAGTACTATTGTATTGGGGTCTAAGTCTCCCTTTAAGTCCCTTAACAAGTCTTTTAAATAAACCGGTGCCCTGTAATTAGGTGCATATACATTGATAATCGTTATATCTTCCTGTTGAATGGATCCCTTAACCATTATATAGTGCCCCTCTTTGTCTCTCCTAACAGTTATTGTGGTAAAGTTTATGTTGTCCGATATTAAGATGGCTATGCCCGCTCTTTTTTCATTTCTGTTGGCATGGTATATCTTTTTCCAGCCTTTCACTTTCAGTCTGTATGCATCTTTGTTGGAAAGATGTGTTTCTTGTAAGCAGCAAAAGGATGGGTTTTGTTCCTTAATCCAATCAGCCAATCGGTGTCTTTTAACTGGACAGTTCAGGCCATTAACGTTCAATGTGACTATTGAGAAGGAGTAACTTTGCCCTGCCATTTGCCAAAGATATTTTCTAATATATGCTTTGAGCTTCCTGTGATCTTTTGCTGTGAGGTTTCCTTCCTTTACCTTCTTTCATATTGATGACCGTGTTTCTCTGTTTCTTTGTGTAAATCATCTTTAAGGATCTTTTGCAGGGCTGGACGAGTGGCGACAAATTCTTTCAATTTTTGTTTGCTGTGAAAGGTCTTTATTTCACCTTCATTCACAAATGAGAGCTTTGCAGGATATAATATTCTGGGATGGCAGTTTTTCTCTCTTAGTACCTGGGCTATATCTTGCCATTCCCTCCTAACCTGTAGGGTTTCTGATGAGAAGTCAGCTGTGAGTCTAATTGGAGATCCTCTGAGAGTAATCTGACATTTCTCTCTTGCACATTTTAAGATCTTTTCTTTATGTTTCACTGTGGTGAGTTTAATTACAATGTGTGGTGGTGAGGATCTCTTATGGTCATGTTTATTAGGGGTTCTATGAGCTTCCTGTACTAGGATGTCTCTGTCCTTCTCCAAACCTGGGAAATTTTCTGCTGGTATCTCACTATAAAGGCCTTCTAATCCTTTCTCTCTCTCCCTGCCTTCAGGAACTCCTAGAACCCAAATTTTGGGTTTTTTAATAGTATCCTTTAGATTCCCAACAATATTTTTTAGATTTCTGATTTCCTCTTCTTTTCTTTGGTTTGACTGTTTCCTTTCCTGTTTTCTGTCTTCTAAGTCGGATATTCTCTCTTCTGCTTCACCCATTCTGTTTTTAAGGCTCTCTAATGTGTTTGTCATTTAATCTATTGAGTTCTTTATTTCATTATGGTTTCTCATCACTATCACAGTTTCATGTTCTACTAGTTGTTTCATTTCATTTTGATTCTTCCTTAATATTTCATTTTCACGAGAGAGATTTTCTATCCTCCTCTAGCTCTGTGGTACCTTCTTCCAGTCTTGGTGATGCAGCTACTTCTTGCTTTTTTTTGTTTTTTTTTTTTTCTTTTAATTCATTGTGTAGATGCTACTTTTGAGTAAACAATTGTTTGCCTATAACATTACCTATATATAATTTTCAAATTAATTGGTACTTGAAATTTTGATGTTAGTTGAATTAGAATTGAATATTGCTTTTAAATTCTTGAGTTGTTGGTGACTCTAAAATTAGACATGTGTTCATCTTCAATTTATCAGATATATCTTTTGATGAAATCAATTTCCTTTTGGGTTAAATATGCTGCTAAAGGCACAGGACAGAAAGTGGTGAAAATAGTACTATGTACTCACTATTACAATATATTAAACGCATGGAAATCATAAAAATAAAACTATAAACTGATTAAGATATACTATTAATAATGCATATTATATATTACTGTTATACATAATCTATTATTATGCCCAAATATATTTAACTTGTGGAAATCCGTAAAGAAAGTAAATATGCTGACAACATCCAAATTTATTTCCAGTTTTAACCTTTCTTTTGAGCTATAAAATGACAAATTGACTTCTGGACATTTCCACCTGGATGATCTTCCCACAAACAACTAAAAATCAATATGCTTAATTGACTTGAATTCAACATTTATTTATTGAACCCCTTTCAGGAGATGTGTTAGAATCTGAGAACACAAAGATAAGTAAGATCCAGCCTTTGATCCAGAAAGGTCACAAACAAAACACAATTATTTTTCCACCAAAACCTTCATGTTCTTTTGAGTTCCAAATCTTAGTTGATAGCAGCACATAGTTCCCAAAGCTGGAGACATTTGAATCATCGCTGATATACTTTCCCTCACAACTGGAATTCAGTCCACTTCCATTGCTTTTGGATTCTACTTCTAAACATTCTCTGTTTCTGTACCTATTCTTTCTGTCCTCTGTTACTGATTACTTTTGTGTTTTGTCATCTTTCTCTTCTTGTAACAGCTTTATAATTCATTTCTCTGCCTTACAGATATCCTCTTTTCTTCCTGCCCACTCCCCCCTTTACCACCAGTGTTGCTTCATGAATGTGAATATTGGGTGATATCGTTTTCCTCATTTCAAGCCTTTTCTAAATGCATGATGCACCTTTGAATTCTCTTAAGATTTTCTGTAGGAGCCACACATGAAAGCCCACAGAGGCTATGCAGGTGGTACAAGGGAGAGATCATCATCGAGTGGAAGACAATGGAGAATTCACAATCCATGGAAAGAAAGAAAACTAGTCACCTCCAGCCCTGTGGGAGTACAGGCCCAGTTTTATCTAAAATTTTCTCCCTTTTTCCCATGAAAAGCCAGAAATCTTGGTTTTAAAATATTGAATGGTATTTTGATGTACTTTGTAGACCATTTTGTGTCCCCTGAGTTTTGCTTTGATTCTCTCATCATTTATTAGTGCAGCAAACTGCAATTCATCTTTTAGGATATAGATTAAATGTTCCTTTATTCCTGAATCCTCGTGTCCTCATCAAACTTGTAGTTCAGTAATCTAAGCTTCTATAAACGTTCACCGTACTCAGATTTAATGATAATACAATACATAATGCACTTGATTTGCAAAAACTATTATTTGGTAAGAGGACAGATATTTTCCGGGAGGAAAAAAACACCTGGATCAACGTCAAAAGGAAACAGAAACTTGATTTTTTCAAGTTAAACAAAATTTATACTCTCACGAGGATGCATAAGGCCCATGGTATCATTTGTCTGGACCTGCCATGGCAAAAAATTCGATAAATCTACAGCAGGCTAATATTTAAGCTGATTATTTTAAATGGCCCTCAAATGATATTATAAACATCCACTGGCCCTTGACAAAAAAAGTTTCCATTTCTGAAAAACTTCTGTATAAATAATGTTTGAAATAAGAGAAAGGAATTTTATTTAACTTCACAGGCTGAATTCATGCTTCAGACACCACCACTTCACCGAGTACACTGTGACAATAGATAAAGCATAGGAAGAAAAAGCGGGAACAGGCATTGTGCAGTGGGTTAGGCTGCCACATGGGATGCTTGCTTGCCATATTGGAGTACTGGTTTGACGCCTGGCGCCTCTGCTTGCCATTCAGCTTGGGAAGCAGCTGACGATTGCTCAAGTACTTAAGTTGGTGCTACCAATGTTGGAGACCCAGATGGAGTTCTTGGTTCCTGGCTTCAGCCTGGCCAACCCTGGCTGTTGTAGGCATTCGGGCAGTGAACCTGTGGATGGAAGATATCTCTCTTTGTGTTTCTCTGTTTCTCCCTCTCCGTAATTCTGCATTTCAAATAAATAAGTAAATCTTTACAAAAGAAAGTTACAAAGAGAGAAGGCTCTGAACTCATAAACAAGATAGCTATTGCTGTCAAACAGAACTGGCACAAATGTTAGAAAATGGGCCAAATGCAAAAGCAGTGTAAGTTCATACTCCTTCAGAGTATGGAAGGTCAATTGTACTCAGTATAATATGGACAACCACAACTGTGCTAACTGCCCGGGCAGTGAGAGAGGAACAAATCCAGTTTTCAGACTGAGAAGGACCACGAGAATTTATTCTGGCAATGACTCATGAAAAAGTAGCAAAACTTCCACTTTAAGGGAAAGGGAACCCAGAAGTTAGGCATGGATATGGAAAGCAATGAACACAGAAATGGATAAAAATAAATTGATTGTCTTAATGTGACTATTTTTATAAACGAAAGTAAAAGTGTTAAAGACAAAATGTTCAGGATTGCTTTGGTTTCTTTTTGATAACTAAGGTACAACAGAGGAAAGTAGAAAAATTATCCTTGATTTTGTTAAAAAATATAGATAAGCACAACATAAACAGATATAATCTATAGCTTCTAAATTAATGTCAGAAAAATGAAGTATCTACAAAATATACATGCAATAGAAGACAAGAAAGCAAATCAAGGAAAGGAAATGAGAAACAGAAAACAAAATAAAATGTCTATGTAAGTTCAAATATATTTTCATTTGAATTGATACAGAACTTATTAACACTGTTTATAAAATTTAGCTATTTGTTTTTATGAAATGTACTTAGAGCAAAACTATACAAATATGTGAGAGAAAGAGATACATCATGAAACTATCAACCTAAAGAAAGCCTATATAGCAATATTAATATAAGGCAAAACAAGATTTCAGTCAAGCATATTAATAATGAAATAGAGTAATTATGATGATAAAATGAATACATCAAAAAGGCAAAATCAAAGGCTTGTATACACATAATTTTGGACAATGAAGAAAAAATTGATTTAAAAGGAGAAAGTAATGCTTCTACAATTAAATTGGATTATATATATATACCTTTATTAGAGGCAGATTAAGCATACTAAAATTTAATAACAATTAGAAAATGCAAAAACTAAAATTGACAAGGTTGTTCTATATAGTTAATGATATAGATATGTAAATAAAATCTTTTACTCACCATTAAAGAATATAGAATCTTTTCAGGGCCGGCACTGTGGTGCAGCAGGTTAAAGCCCTGGCCTGAAATGCCAGCATTCCTTATGGGCGCCGGTTCTAGTCCCGACTGCTCCACTTCCGATCCAGCTCTCTGCCATGGCCTGGGATAGCAGAGAAGATGGCCCAGGTCCTTGGGCCCCTAAACCCACATGGGAGACCTGGAAAAGAAGCTCCTGGCTCCTGGCTTCAGATCGGTGTAGCTCCAGCTGTTGCGGCCATCTGGGGAGTGAACCAGCGGATGGAGGACCTCTCTCTCTGTCTCTACCTCTCTGTGTAACTGTGTCTTTCAAATAAATGAAATAAATCTTTAAAAAAATATAGAATCTTTTTCATATTTATGTTGTATACTTATAAAACTAACAATGAATTAAGTCATACTACAAAAGAAATCTATAAAGTTTGATATCTGAGGGACTTAAATCTCTAAACATAATGCAGGTAGATTAAAAACAAGAAACGATAGTTTTAAAAATCTACTTAAAATTATTTGGCTTACTTGGAAGTAATACTTCTATAGCATAAAGGTTGGCCTTCACCTTTTTACTTTTTTTTGAGATAACATTTTTTTTAAAAAAAGGTTCATTTATTTATTTAATGCCCCCCTGAGATAACATACTTTTAGCTTACATTATAATCAAAGGCTTAATACTCCTCTAAATAAAGAGTTCAACAAATGAAAGTCTGTGGTTGAGCAGGAAAATAGGCAAAGGCTATTAATAATAATCAAATAAAAATGTTTGACTTTACTCATATATTCTAAACTGTACATTTTTATGTGCACTATTCTTACATGCATTTGGGTGTTTTATCAAACTCTGTGTTAAGTTCTATTGATAAAGCAATGCCAATTAATTTTTGCATTGAAGTTTCATGATTATTTTAATAGGCTAGTTGCACTGAATTATTCTTTTTTTTTTTTTTTTGACAGGCAGAGTGGACAGTGAGAGAGAGACAGAGAGAAAGGTCTTCCTTTGCCGTTGGTTCACCCCTCAATGGCCACTGCGGCTGGCGCACCATGCTGATCCGAAGCCAGGAGCTAGGTGCTTTTCCTGGTCTCCCATGGGGTGTAGGGCCCAAGCACTTGGGCCATCCTCCACTGCACTCCCGGGCCACAGCAGAGAGCTGGCCTGGAAGAGGGGCAACCAGGACAGAATCCAGCACCCCGACCAGGACTAGAACCCGGTGTGCCAGCGCCACAGGCGGAGGGTTAGCCTATTGAGCCGTGGCGCCAGCCCTGAATTATTCTTTATAAGAATTTTCTGGAAGGCATATTTTTCCTGATTATTTTTAATATATTTTGTAAAGTTTCAAAACAATTTTATTGAAATTTATATTTGACATCAAGATATTATTGACGAATTAGGAATGAATAATAAGTATTTTTTATAATACTGAACCTTCTATCCTACAGCAAGACCATTGTAAGTGTTTTTGTTCCTTAGTGGCATTTTAATGGTTTTCTAATGTAAGTCTTATGTAAGTCTTTTATTATTAATTTATTTCTACTATTTTTTTGATTGATGTTAGCACTGGCATCTGTCCTCTTATATTTTTTCATTTCTTTATTTGTGTTGGACAAACATTGGGTCTATTGTATGTTGATTTTGTAACTAGGCACATTTTTGAATTCTTTGTTTTTATTGTTTTTTGATTGGTTTTCTAGGACTATGATAATGTCATCTCTGCATATTAAAAAAATTCCTTTACCTGTCATATATATATTTAGCTCTTATTTTTTGTTCTTCCCTTGCGTTTTGGCTTTGTTATCTCCAGAAAACAATGTTGGATGAAGTCAAGTTATACTGACCGTGGTGGGAGCCGTCTTTTGCTCCTGATTTTAGTGAGAATGCTTCTGTTCTTTCACTTATAAGCCCTTCATCCTCTCTGCCAATCATTAACCAAAGAAAGAAGAGCAGGCATTAAAGATCAGAAAATGGAATTTTCATGAGACCAAATTTATCTGTTATATCAATACACGTAAATGATATAATTTTGCCTGTCATAAATTAGTTTTCAGTTGTATTGAGAAACCAAACTAAGTAATCAATACAAAGAGACAGTCAAAGGGAAACCAAAAATATTTCAGAAAGATTAAACAGGTAGAGGTGTAATAGGAGGTAAATGGTAAGCAGAAAAAGATAGGATTATCATGTTAATTTCAGACTATCAAGGCAAAAGTGTGGAAAGACAGAAGAACATGTACTTTAAGAATAATAAAGAGAAACATTCCAAAAAGGATGTGACTTTTAAATTTTAAGCAGTTACCAAAATGAGAGACCAAACTGATATCTAGCCAGCAATGCAAAAGTGTAGACATCCTCTATCATCTCCAGAGAAAACAAGACAAAATTATAAACCTTCTGTCTTAGATATAGAATAAGAACCCTTGGGTTCTCTAAGGAAACAAAGCCTTGGAACCATTTCCTGCAAGTTTCTTAATTCTATGAGAGAGTAGCTTTATCTCTGACTTCTGACAGTATGTAGAAATTCTTGTAGAACTGACAGTCATGTGAGAGAAAATGTCCCTTTACCACCACAGAGAAAAATGAGCAAACCATGATTTTCTGAGAGTTTTTAATTTCTTAAATATTGTCCAAATCCTTGATTTAGGAAGCCCAGCTCTTACATAAATACTATCAGTAAAAATATTATTCTTAATGCTCAAATTTTTCTCTTAACTTGGCTTTATCTCAGTGTATATCAAGCATAAAAATCAAGAAATGTAGGACTAAGTGGCAGAAACACAATGAAGGTATAACATTAATGTACCTTTTTTGACCATGGTAAGTTAGGGAAATAAAAATTAACATGAGTGTGTAACATTAGAAAAGTGTATATAAGATTGGAAAATTGCATTACATCTATGTTTATATATATATATATATATATATATATATATATATATTTGCAATCAACTTTGTCATTGTTGATTGCCTAAAAAGATGAAGACATCAGTGCACTGAAACTCCCTTCTGCCACTACCTCTGTTAGCAGAAATGGGTGAGGTAGGTTCTTGTCTTCATGCAAGAAAGAATTCAGATATGAGACAGAACAGTGGTAAGCAAGGTAATAGGGTTTATTGGGGTAGGGCATCTGTCAGAATGGCTAGGACATAATCCAAGAGAGAGTGGCCAGTCACTCAGACTGGGGAAAGCAAGGTTATGTGGTTTGGAGAGAATATACCTGGCATGCCAGGCGTATGACTAAGCAGAGAGTTGAGTGCTGATCGCAGTCTGTATTCAGATTGGGACTTATAAGGGAAAGATGTCCAGTTCTTCTTGCCCTTTCTCCTTTTCCTCCTCCTCCTCCTGGACAAAGGGTTGCTGAGTGTGAATTAGGTGAAATCACTCCCAAGGGTTCACTGTTCAGTGCTATCGGACTGGGGAGCCTACCTGGCACCAGGCAGAGGAGCCTCCCCAAAGGTGCCTATCTTAGAGGAAGAATGTAAAGGTTTTATTGCTCTATGTTATCAGGCCCAATACCCCATTAGGTACTGAGAATAAAGGACTCTGTTGGGGAGCTCTCCTTGGGGGAAGGCTGAGACCACCTATAAAGTTATAAGGGTGTGGACAGGACTTTGAAGTGTAAAATTCTGGGCTGCTTCCAAATTGAGCTTCTGCAGGATGCTTTGTTTCCCATAGGCCCCTGTCACACACCTAGGCTAATTTCTAACTTCCTACCTAACACCTCCACATTGTTAATAGTTTGTATCAACTATTATTAAGTTTTAAAAATGTTATTTAAATTTGATGCTTTCCTTCGTAACCATATTTCATATACATTTATCACTAATTCCTTTGTCTTGAATTCTCCAGTCATCTAGTATTTGGTCACTGAGTAGTGTCCTTCTTTTCAAGAGTCACTTGAGGGTTCTTTCTAAGTTCTGAGATGTTTGAAAGAAAACTGTCTGAAGCTGTAGGGTAGAGTTGAGTGTTTAGGCTTTGTAGGCAGAATGCTTATGTTTGAATCTAACTTTACCTCTCACTATGTGACCTTGAGTGAGTAACTGTGCTTGTGTGCTTGATGTTCATCCTCAGAAGAGAGGTGTCTATGCAGCAGTCCCTCCTCAGTTTTGGGAGATACATTTCACGATCCCCAAAGGTTCTCTGAAACCACAGATATTACCAAACCCTATATATGCTATGTCTTTCCTATACATACATACCTATGATCATTTATAAATTTTGCACAGTAAAAAGAGTAACAATTACTTAAGAAGATCTTAGAAACCTCAACATATAATTTTTTTCTTATTAAGTAGTAAACTTTTATATCATTTCACTAAAAGGAAGCACTTTATGGCTTTGTTTTGGCATATCTGAGATGCCGCCATCATTTCTCTTGAGTTTGGGGACCATTATTCAGTGTACTTTTTATAAATATACTGTGATACCATGAGGAGTCAGATGGATTAATAGGTAGTCAGGGTGGTCCCAATAGAATTTGGGGTGCAAATAGCATCCTCCCCCAAAACCTTATCTTTAGCAAGAACAGACAGGCTGAGCTCTCCTTCCTTTAGAATGTCCAGATTTACCATGAAAATAGTAAGGGAGCTCTTCCTGAGCTCACCCTTCTGGATGGTTTTTTGTTTTAGCATAAGCAGGCCAGACAGGATGGGAGAATTGTAAATCAGGTCTTTTGATGGGTTTTGTCCCTGCCTGGTAACTGAATGCCAATCTGATTGTCAAGTCTTTTTGTTCCTTCTAAATTGTACTTAAAAAACCCCAGTGGTATGAGATTATTTGGGTTTTTTCCTCTCCTGGAAGCCCCCCTCCATGCGGCTCTGGCTGGAGTTTGACTATAATAAATCTTTTTAAAGCTCTCTGCTTGTCCGCTTGGAAATTCTTGTTCCATGTGAGACAAGAAACCGAGGTAATAGTAATAATAATTTCTCTGCCACAGTTTTCCCATAATAATACTGCAAGTGTTGATTTGATAGCTCTAATGTCTACTTAGTGACTTATGGGCAGGTAGCATAGACAGCATGATATGCTGAACAAAAGGGTGATTCACATTCTCTGTGTGACTGAGCAGAACTCACAGGCTTTCATGACGCTTCTTAGAGTGCTGCACAACTTAAAACTTAGGAGGTGTTTACTTCTGTAATTTTCCAGTTAATGCTTTTAGACAGCTATTGGCTATGGGTAACAGAAACCATTGAATAATACAAAACCACAGATAAGTGGGGAGTACTATATGTGCTGTTTATTCTGTTTATTAGCCTCACCTTGTGCCAAGCTCAGATTCACTCCTGCTCTGTCTCATTCAGTCGCTCTGGAGGTGAGCTCTGCTCTCTACATCATCTGGGCTTCCTCGGCCACTGGCTTCCACTCAGTTTGGCCAATGGGAAGCGCTTGCAGGGGTTCAGATCATGGGAAGAGAGGTAGGCATATTTTCCCTGCTTGTTCTCCACTGCAGGAGTACATCTTAGATAGTACTGGAAACAGCTTCTTGCCTGCCCTTGGATATCTTCTTGCCACTGAAAATAGCTTCTTCCAATCCTTTCAATGACATTCCCTGAGGCAGTTGCCTTAAGGGAATGCCTGTTCTCTTATTCCCTTGCCTATAGGGTATGGAGGCCCATAGAAGAGCTGAATCACAGCATTACCCAAGGGAGAACTGAATTCATTTCTAAAGGAAAATAGTAAACAGACCAGATAGTAAACAGCAACTGCTTTTCAGGTCTTTCAGAGAAGCATATCTATAGGGAATATTGAAGACCTAGATCAGAGATTGGAAAATTGCAGTTTGTGGATCAACAGTCTGTTGCCTCTTTTTATATGGCCAGAGACATAAAAATAATGTTTATATTTTAAAATATTTGAAACAAAACACATTCAAATTTCAGTATGCATAAATAGAGCTATTGGAACGTAGCTATGTCCTTTGGTCTATGACTGCTTTCATGTTAAGGTGAATAGTCATGAATATCCCTTTACAAAAAACTTACTGATAACCATTGTTTAATTTGGAGATGATGTTAGGAAATACCACCATTGAATTGTGATATCAATTTTAATGGAAATAATGAAATCCAAGTGAGTCAGGGTTTAGGTGGTGATACATAATCATTAAAGAATCAAAATTGTCACAATTTATTTTAAAAAATAGCATGTATTTTCATTTTATTTGAAAGGCAGATAGAGTTAGAATCTTCCATCTACTGGTTCACTTCCCAAATGCCTACAAGAACTGGGGCTAGACCAGGCCAAATCAGGAGCTGAGAATTCAATTTGTGTCCCCTACATGGGTGGCAGAGACCCCAATACTTCATTTGCTGTTGCCTAGGGTATACTTTAGCAGGGAGCTGGAATTGGTAGCAGAACAGTGACTTGAACCCAGTTACTTGAGTATGGGATGGGGGCATACCAAGTGGAGTTTTAACCACTGCATCAAATAACCTCCCCTAGGACAGGATTTCTATAATAGACAGAATCAAAATGGTCAGCTATTTTAATTCTGGTGATTGGTGGAAGTAGTTAATTGATCATGGGTCAGAGAATAAATGTATATGCTGCCTATTAAGTACTGCTTGAACTATATCATCTTTTGGGTACACATATGACATATGGGAATTCACTTGCCATTGCTAGGCTTAAATCAGCTCAGAACTTCAGGGATCATTGAAGGGAGGCTGGCCTATGGCGGATACTCTTGTAACAGTCACAAATATATATTGCAAAATTTCCTCTGGGCCTTTCCTTTAAACCATTTATATGGTGACTGTGTACTGGGGAAGGGAACTTTCCAGATTTCCAGTTGTGATAAGATGCTGAGCTTGGTTGAAGCTTTCCAAGCTGATTATTAAATAATTAACATGCCATTGCATTCCCTTATAAAGAATTAACAGAAGAGGAAAAGTTGAATGACTGGTTTACATGTGAATGTGCATTAGATGCTAGTACTGGACAGCAGTGAAAATGATTTTTTCTGATTCATATAATATGATTCATATAATAAAGTCTGTGGTAGTCAATGGTGAAGGGAAGCTTCCTTGTGAGCAGTCCTTTGAACAGTATATCTGGTGGTCTGCTCTCTTAGAAGGGAAGATGATCTTAAATATTAGTCTGCAGTGATCTGCATGAGCCTTGCTAACAGATTGGTTTGCTAGGGAAGGTCTTAGATAATGAGAAGGATGGTGACAAGAAGGTCTAGGACAGAGTAGATGCCATTTACTTGTAGGCTTTCAGTAAAGATTAAAGAAGATTTGTTTATTTATTTATTTATTGACTGGCAGAGTTAGAGAGAGAGAGAGGTCTTCCGTTGGTTCATCCCCCAAATGGCCGCTATGGCCAGTGCTGCACCGATCCAAAGCCAGAAGCCAGGTGCTTCCTCCTGGTCTCCCATGCGGGTGCAGGGCCCAAGCACTTGGGCCATCCTCCACTGCCTTCCCGGGCCTCAGCAGAGAGCTGGACTGGAAGAGGAGCAACTGGGATAGAACCGGCACCCCAACCGGGACTAGAACCTGGGTGCTGGCGCCACAGGCAGAGGATTAGCCTAGTGAGCTGCAGCGCCAGCATGAAATGATTTGTTTTATGGATATCAACCTCTTTTGTCAGCCACCAGGGTGCTTTATAATCTTGTGGGTAGACACATGGCATGTGGGAATTCACAGGTTATCATCAACTCCAGGCTTAAGCCAGTTCAGAATGGAGGGGTAGTTTAGGAGAGGCTGGGTCCCTTTGGAAAGGCTCTTGTAAATCTTCTCAAGAGACTAAGTTATTACTGGGCATGGTGCCAAGGATGGCAGTTATACATTGGCTCAACAGCATGGACTCCCTGTTGTGAAGGTTCTTTTGGCTACCTCTGTTACTGAGTGTCATACCTATCACAACAGAAGCTAATACTTAGCTCTCAGTTTGGCTCCATTTTTCAGTGGAACCAGCCAGACATCAAGTAGTAAATTGAATGTTAGTTTTCTACCATCGCTACTATCTTCAGAAGATATGTATTCTGGATGCAGATTTTCCTTTCTTTCCCACTTTATTCTGTCAGCACAGCTATCTACCATTGAGAAACACAAAATTCCATGGTGTTCCTTATATTATCATCTTCAACCAAGAAACTAATTTCATAATGAATGAAGCACAGCAATGAGATGTGGCCTATGGAATGCACTGCTCTTCCCACCTACTCATGATCAAAAAGCAGCTGGACTGATAAGGCAGGAGAAAGGTTATTAAAGACTAAGTTACAAATCACCTTAGAGACAGCACTTTGTAAGGCTTTAGTGCTGTTCTGCAGGAAATTGTATGTACTTCATATCAGCAGTATTTGTAGACATTTCCCTGTAACTGGAACATATATTCTGGGAACCAGGGAGTGGAATTGTGAGTGACCCATCTCAATGTTAGACTTAATTTAGAATTTCTCCTCATTTCTACAACCTTGGTCTTGGTGAATTTGGAATCCTACCACCTATGGAAGAATGTTCCTATTGGCTATACAGTTTTTATGAATTGAATAAAAGAACATCTTCCCTTTTTTAAGTTTCCTGAGGGGAACAGGCTTTGGGCTGCTTACTTTGGTTTGCTTACAGTGAAGCTTGATTCTTATTACCAAAGGGAAGTTGGGTTACTGTTAAACACGGGGATAGGAAGGACTAGATCTGAAATGTAGCCATGGGAACATCTTGCACTTGAGAACACATGGCATACTACTGTTAAAAAGGTTTTTTAAAAAATTCTTTGGAACATTAAATTTTAGAGTGTTTGTGTGAGCACATAGAGACTGGATGTAGTATAGGACTCTTATGAGGTGATTGAAGTGAAAGCTTTTATAGTGTGAGTGAGCAAGAAGATCAAATCAATTATTTCATTGGTTAAAGTTTGAGCAATAACCTGCCCAATTGGGAAATTCAACACCGTATAACTAATGTCCAGTTGGCTGCCCTTGTTTGAGCTTTAAATTTTTTTTTAAACTTTTATTTAATGAATATAAATTTCCAAAGTACAGCTTATGGATTACAATGGCTTTCCCGCCCCATAACTTCCCTCCCACCCGCAACCCTCCCCTTTCCCGCTCCCTCTCCCCTTCCATTCACATCAAGATTCATTTTCAATTCTCTTTATATACAGAAGATCAGTTTAGTATACATTAAGTAAAGATTTCAACAGTTTGCCCCCACATAGCAACACAAAGTGAAAAAATACTATTTGAGTACTAGTTATAGCATTAAATAACAATGTACAACACATTAAACACAGAGGTCCTACATGATATTTTTTAAAAATTAATTAATTTTCTATGCAATTTCCAATTTAGCGCCAGGTTTTTTTTTTCATTTTCAATTATCTTTATATACAGAAGATCGATTCTGTATATACTAAGTAAAGATTTCATCAGTTTGCACCCACACAGAAACACAAAGTGTAAAAATACTGTTTTAGTACTAGTTATAGCATCACTGCACATTAGACAACACATTAAGGACAGATCCCACATGAGATGTAAGTACACAGTGACTCCTGTTGTTGACTTAACAATTTGACACTCTTGTTTATGGCGTCAGTAATCTCCCTAGGCTCTAGTCACGAGTTGCCAAGGCTATGGAAGCCTTTAGGGTTCACCGACTTTGATCTTATTCCGATAGGGTCATCATAGTCAAAGTAAAAGTTCTCTCCTCCCTTCAGAGAAAGGTACCTCCATCTTTGATGGCCCCGTTCTTTCCACTGGGATCTCACTCGCAGAGATCTTTCATTTAGGTATTCTTATTTTTTTCTTTCCCAGAGTGTCTTGGCTTTCCATGCCTAAAATACTCTCATGGGCTCTTCAGCCAGATCCGAATGCCTTAAGGGCTGATTCTGAGGCCAGAGTGCTGTTTAGGACATCTGCCATTCTATGAGTCTGCTGTGCATCCTGCTTCCCATGTTGGATCGTTCTCTCCCTTTTTGATTCTATCAGTTAGTATTAGCAGACACTAGTCTTGTTTGTGTGATCCCTTTGATTCTTAGATATATCCGAGCCATCAATTGTGAACTGAAATTGATCACTTGGACTAATGAGGTGGCATTGGTACATGCCACCTTGATGGGATTGTATTGGAATCCCCTGGCACATTTCTAACTCCACCATTTGGGGCAGGTCTGATTGAACATGTCCCGAATTGTACATCTCCTCCCTCTCATTTTCCCACTCTTATATTTAACAGGGATTATTTTTCAGTTAAAATTTAAACACCTAAGAATAATTGTGTGTTAATTACAGAGTTCAACCACCAGTACTAGAACAACAACAACAACAACAAAATACTAAAATGGATAAAGTATTACATTGTACATCAAGAGTCAGGACAAGAGCTGATCAAGTCATTGTTTCTTATAGTGTCCATTTGACTTCAACAGGTTTCCCCTTTGGTGCTCAGTTAGTTGTCACTGATCAGAGAAAACAAATGATATTTGTCCCTTTGGGACTGGCTTAATTCACTCAGCATGATGTTTTCCAGATTCCTCCATCTTGTTGCAAATGACCGGGTTTCAGTGTTTCTTACTGCTGTATAGTATTCTATGGAGTACATGTCACATAATTTCTTTATCCAGTCTACTGTTGATGGGCATTTGGGTTGGCTCCAGGTCTTAGCTATTGTGAATTGAGTTGCAATAAACATTAATGTGCAGATGGCTTTTTTGTTTGACAAATTAATTTCCTTTTGGTAAGCATGGTAAGGTTATGTTCAGGTTTCTGAGGAATCTCCAGACTGACTTCCATAGTGGCTTAACCAGTTTGCATTCCCACCAACAGTGGGTTAGTGTCCCTTTTTCCCCACATCCTCTCCAGCATCTATTGTTGGTAGATTTCTGAATGTGAGCCATTCTAACTGGGGTGAGGTGAAACCTCATTGTGATTTTGATTTGCATTTCCCTGATTACTAGTGATCTTGAACATTTTTTCATGTGTCTGTTGTCCATTTGGATTTCCTCTTTTGAAAAATGTCTCTTGAGGTCCTTGGCCCATCTCTTAAGTAGGTTGTTTTGTTATTGTGGAGTTTCTTGATTTCTTTGTAGATTCCAGTTATCAACCCTTTATCTGTAGCATAGTTTGTAAATATTTTTTCCCATTCTGTCAGTTTCCTATTCACTTTCCTGACTGTTTCTTTTGAAGTACAGAAACTTCTCAATTTGATGCAATCCCAATAGTTAATTTTGGCTTTGACTGCCTGTGCTTCTGGGATATTTTCCAAGAAGTCTTTGCCTGTACCTATATCTTGCAGGTTTTCTCCAATGCTCTCTAATAATTTGATGGTTTCGGGTCGTAGATTTAAGTCTTTAATCCATGTTGAGTGAATTTTTGTGTAAGGTGAAAGGTAGGGGTCTTGCTTCATGCTTCTGCACGTGGAAATCCAATTTTCCCAGCACCATTTATTGAATAGATTATCCTTATTCCAGGGATTGGTTTTGGATCTTTGATCAAATATGAGTTGGCTGTAGATGTTTGGATTGATTTCTGGTGTTTCTATTCTGTTCCATTGGTCTATCCATCTGTTTCTGTACCAGAACCATGCTCTTTTGATAACAACTGCCCTGTAGTATGTCCTGAAATCTGGTATTGTGATGCCTCTGCCTTTGTTTTTGTTGTACAAGATTGCTTTGGCTATTCGAGGTCTTCTGTGTCTCCATATGAATTTCAGCATAATTTTTTCCAGATCTGAGAAGAATGTCTTCAGTATCTTGATTGGTATTGCATTGAATGTATAAATTGCTTTTGGGAGAATAGACATTTTGATGATATTGATTCTTCCAATCCATGAGCATGGAAGATTTCTCCATTTTTTTATATTCTCTTCTATTTCTTTCTTTTAGGTTTTGTAATTTCCTTTTCTTTTGAATTAGATGCTTAAAGGAAGTATGCTTGAGTTAGATTTTTTTTGGTTTGCTTACATAGGAACCCAAGATGATGTAGCTACATCGTTCTAATGGCCTCTCATTTAATTATTTTAGCACTATGTATGAGATCTACAGAAAGTTCATGGAAAATATATTTTTTAAAAAACTATGCATGCATTTCAAAATTTGCTTTGCACCAAAATTTTTAAATTCCCTTTTTCATGAACTTTTAGAGTGTCCTTGTATTTGCTTATTGCCCTATTGAACTGTAAGCTACGTAAGAGTAATAAGACTTTGTCAGTGTTTTTTTTGTTGCCATATCATTAGCCTTTATAGTCTCATAGTCACTTAATAAATGTTTGCTGAGTAGGTGAATAACACTGGTGATTCTATCAACTGAGAGCTAAAATTGCAATCTCTATTCTGGGATTGTATCTTGGTTTCATTACTTCCTACTTATTTGCTGAAAACTTGAGTGCTGAAACTTAACTTATGTCCAAGTCTCATAGCCACAATTCCAGGCAGAAATTCTCTGAAAAAAAATTTTTTTTTTTTTTAAAGTTTGGCACGAAATCATTTAGTGGCAAAACTTGACCTGTTTTGAATGAATTCAAATTATTTATGGAGTTTATTTTTCCAACTTAATGTGATTATTCATAGACTTCAGAATCTTTTTTTTTTTTAATATTTTTTTTTATTTGAAAGGCAGAGTTACAGAGTCAGAGGCAGAGAGAGAGAGAGAAGTCTTCCATCTGCTGGTTTACTCCCCAAATAGCTGCAATGTCCAGGGCCAGGCCCATGTGAAGCCAGAAGGCTGGAGCTTCTTCCAGGTCTCCTATCTGGGTGCAGGGGCCCAAGGACTTGGGCCATCTTCCACTGCTTTCCCGGGCCATAGCATAGCAGAGAGCAGCTAGGACTTAAACTTGTGCCCATATGGGATGCTGGCACTGTGGCAGCTTTACTAGCTATGCCAGCTTCTCACTACAGAATCTTAACATATTTGAATAAAGAGTTCTTCTCTAGGACTTGTGGATTTTATGTTCTTAATGGCATATCTCTGTAGTATCTTTCTTAAAATCTGTAAGGAGTTGGGGAAGCAGAATTTTAAGACACATTTGGTTACAAGATGTTTGAATTTAAAATTTGTACCAATATTAGCACCTGCCTTTAAGGGGTTGTTGTGTAGACTCAATGAATTAACATATGTAAAACTCTACTACATAGCACAAAGTAAACAGTAAATATTTCCTTAGTATTATAAGACCTTTTTAAAAAAAAGTATTGTTTTATTTATTTAAAAGTCAGAGTTACACAGAGAGAGAGGGAAGGAGATGCAGACAGAGGTCTTCCATTCCTCTGGTTCACTCCCCAAATGACTGTAACGGCCAGAGCTGAGCTGATCTGAAGTCAGGAGCCAGGAGCTTCTTCTAGGTCTCCTATGTGGGTGCAGGGGCCCAAGGAGTTGGGCCATCTTCTACTGCTTTTCCAGACCATAGCAGAGAGCTGGATCAGAATAGGAGCAGCAAAGTCTCGAACTGGCACCTATATGGGATGTTGGCACTGCAGGCTGGGGCTTTAACCCACTGCGCCACATTGCCGGCCCCAGACCTTTTGTTTTTTCTGCTATTGTGGAAGTGAGATCTATAATTTCATTTGTATTTTATTGGAGACCTGTTTATCTCTTTTAGCTCTTATCCTGATGACTGGCTAATGTGTATTATACCACTTGTTGGTTGGTTGGTTGGTTGGGTTTTTTGTATGTTTGCTTTGTTTTTTGTTTATTGTTTTTTTTGAGACAGTTGAGGAGAGTAGGAGAGCTCATCAGGATTTATGGGAAGCTAGGCTTTGAAAGCCTGATCCCTGCTCTCAATACTCAAACTTGGTAAAAAGCCTTGCTTAGAGTTTACTACAACTATCTGAAGTCTTGTGTGAGGTCCGGTAAAGTACCCAGCTTGGGGTAGAGCCTGGAAGCTGTTCCTTGCATACAAGCAAGGTATGCTGGGATTTGACTCCTTCTTTACCTGCATCTCCTAATTGCTGCTTCTGCTTCCAAAACGTAGGTGACACTTGTGGGTTGAACTTGCAGCTTCATCATTAGCTGAGAGGGAACAGCACTGCAAATGAGTTTCTGAATCTCTTGAGCCCTCAAAGGAACTTGTTTTGTTTCTCTTCTGTATATGTGTATTTATATATACATATGTGTGTGTGTGTGAGTGTGTATGTGTACTTTCTGTTTTGCTAGATACATATATTTTGTTGGATATAATTAACTCTAGGTGATAGTGAATAGCCTGTCTCCTCTTTGCAGCTTTGTTCTCACAAGGAAAAAAACAAGACACAAAACAGTGAATTATGGAGGCTTTTTTTCTTGAATTGGGAAAGACATTGGTAGATGTTTAAGTTTCTCTTCTTTAAATCATATTTATATTTAGCCTTCTTGCATTGGAAGTATTATACCTTTTTTTTTTTTGAAAAAGTTTATGGAAAATGGAACTAAAAACTAAATTTTGGTCCAAAAATTTTGAAATCCATGTATCCTAGGGTCTTCAAAAATGTTTACACAAAGTATGTATTGTTATAAAAAAACACTATGCGTGGATTTCAAAATTATTTAGCAGCAAAATAAAGTTATTTATCTGTCATGTGAGAGAATCTGTGATGGTTTCACTCTACCAACTTTTTCATAAAATCCTACCTGCTACATTATGTGTTATAGTAAGAAGAAATGTTGCCCTATTGGGCAGCTCACAGGAATCCATGCATAAAGGTAACTAGACACAGACAATTTAAATTTTTTATGCAGAAAGAAGCCAGAAGAAGCCCACAGAACAAAACTCTATCAAGTGTCACAGTGAAAAAGCTTCATCGTTAATGTGCACCAATCATGCTTTTCATATAGTCATCTACTCTATCTATATTTTCTGAACATAGGCTATAAGGTTAAGACCTACAGATAGAGAAGCATAAATAAAAGAAACTGAAATTCCTGCCTTCGTAGAGCTTAAATTCTATTGGCGAAAAGCAGATAATAAGCTATTTAGTACATCCTGTAACTTATTGGAAAATCTAAGAGTCGTGGAGAAAGATAAATCACTGAAAGCTGATAGGGCAGGGGGCAAGGGTAGCTTGCAATTTCCCCAATCTGGGGAAGGCTTCAAGAGAAGATGACATTTGAGAAAAGTTTTGACAAACACAAGGAAGAAAGTCATGTGTATTTCTGGAGAGAACAGTATTCAGGCAGAGGGACATAGCAAGATAATGTTTTTCTCTATTTTTATTTTTCTTCTCCTTTCTTCTGGATATAGCAGATAAAAGTTATTTCACAACCTGGCAACTCAGAAAATTGTTTCAGTTTTCGCTTCCATATCCATGCACAGCATAAGCTTTGAGGACTGCATACTTGAAAACAAATACTCATGTTTGTAATAAAACATGTTTGTAACTTTAAGTACTCCTTTTGGCTACACAAGAATGAAAATGCAAAAATTAGCCACTGTCAATAAATACATGTTCTAATAAATTTACCTTGATGCCCATACTTTGAGTTAGCATATGTAGATTATTGGTTAGATCCAAGCAGTATGTCTGATTGGGCCTCAGCAAAGACAAGTTCCATGAACTGATAGAAAATCTGGCAGATTATTTTAAGCAAAAATGGCTTCTTTTTTCTTCTATTTGTATCTTGCTGCTTATTTATTGGCTAAATGGTGGCCTAGGTTTAAATTGTGATTTCCTCTATACTCTCCACATTGATCCACTTCATAAAATAGAGGAAAATGATCTAAAAGCAAACATGGACTTTTGCTTCAGTGGGCTGCTTGGTTTTATTAGTTGATATCAATTTGAAAGCACATTGTTCTCTGGAGAGAATATACGTCTATTACTTTTTATTTTTTTTAAAGAACTTAACAAATAACTTTCAACATATGCTTAATTCTACTGGGGAAAGGCATCAGTAAAACAGTATTTGGGATTTAGAACAATGATCTAAAAATAGCTGACTATTTTCCTGTTTTGGAAAAAAATCACTATGAAATGATTTTTCCTTCTCATTCTGAGCATTGCATAAAGCAAAACCAATTCGCAGCGACTCTAAGTATATTCTCACAAAGAAATCTCCAGTCATTTTCAGCTCAGGACCATGGAGACCTCATTATACTGTCATTACAAGCAGACCTGCAGCAAGATGTGTATGCCTTTCTGCTAGTGGACTGACCAAGTGGCACAGGGATTGCTGTGCAGATACATTTCCTCGGAGCTGGCATGCATACAAATATGCCCAAGCATACTTCCCTCTGCATAGTCATTGTGTTTCTGGAAAATTGTGCTTTGATTTTCATTGTATTTTACAAAATTTACACCAGCGATTCTCCCAGGGCATACTCCCTGGGCAGGTTTATTAATATCACTGATGTTCAGAAGTCTTTGTGAAAATTCCATGTTTGGCGTCATGTTCGTTTGCAACCTCATTTGATAGGAACTGCTTACATTGTGGGTGGGAATCTCCACTGTGAAGATTATTATTATTCTTTGGAAAATGTGATGGCTCTCATAAGAATTGGAGCAAAGGTTGAAAACTCCAAGAGGGTTCTTTCTCTGTGATCAGACAGAATGAAGTCTGAACCTCAATCTTGTGACATTTCACATAATATGTTATAATCCTTTGTTCTTATGTATGTTCTCTGCTGTGAGGAACGAAGTAAGGATAAGAGTGGAGATTGTTTGTTTTGTAATATCTTGGACATAGCAACTGCTCAATAAATATTTAAGTGGTTGAATAAATAACTTCAAAGATACTGTATTTGCAGAGGTTAAAGTAGTATAAGGTTATCTCAGTCTTTGAGGGATTTAAAATCTAATTAGCAGAATAAGGCATACATATGTAAGGAGGAAACGCAAATCTTGGCAGTTTTCTAAGGAGAATAAATCCTGTTAAACAAGAGACCATTTTAACTTGCTGAGCACCTTGATGTATTTGCATATACAAATGTAGGCCTGATGCTGATTTTGATGGTAAGCAGTGGAAGGGATTAGATTTCTCTACACAGTAGAACAGTACAAAAATGGGAGTTTCTATGCAGTGCTCCATAATGGGGATGGGGTAAAAAAAGGTGGGTGAGAGGAGATAGAAGGAATTGAAGTGAAGCTGGGGTGCTAAAGAGCTAAAAGGTCAGTAAAATTTCCCAATATGAATTTCCAGATTTTAATATTATGTTGCCTTTTTTTATTATTGTGGTATAGATCTCTGCTCTGTCACCCTTGTTTCTTAATGACTGGTGAATCCAGATCTGTGTCTACAAGGCAGGCACATTACTTATAAAATATACACAATTTCTGAATCTGCATAGTACAAAATGCAACCAACTAGACATCTCTATGATGTAAATTTCTTCTATTTTCCGAACTTTTGCTTGAATCTGTCATTTACACAAAACATGTATAAATAGTGTTTTTTTCTGCTTTATAGTTGGTTGTTTTTATTTTGCAGATCTCACGAAAGAGATTGAGTTTTATTTCTGAGCTGATCCGGGGCAGAATAGAAATAGCATGTATAGCAGGTGATCTATATACTCAATTAGTTGCAAAAGAAGGGATTCAGAGGCAGAGGTGACTATGAGCACAAAAAGAATTCACTAGACTCTTTTGGCATATGGGGACTTGCAGGAGTGGAGTTTGGGACAGACTTAGATAGATCTTAATGGGTAGATAGGTTTTAGCTAACATCAGAAATATATGAAGAGAATATATGAAGATATATTGATATATGAAGAGAAGAAATTGAAATTACATTGAAATTTATTTTAAGTGATGAATGACAAAATAAACAGCAGAGAAGTTTAAAGTGGGGCAAGTCATTTGAGCTGGGTCACAGGGAAACATTTCTTGAGGGAATATGAACTCAATATGAAACTTGTGAAAGTGAGTAGACTTCCAATAGGGGATTATTATTCATAATATTATTTGTTATAGGAATTCTGCTTTAAGTATTTATTCAGTTCCTATAATATGTATGTCAGGCACTATACTAGAGTGTTCTGATGCGAAGATCATTCAGCCATCTTTGTCCACACAAGGAACACAAAATCTAAAAGCACAATTTCATAAATAAGTAATGATAACATATTACTGTGGCATGTGTCCTAGACTGGTATATAAGTGAAGAACACACATGGGAATGGTTCTGTCCTCTTGTGTTATTTTAGGGCGGATTTCACTAAGAAGTTGACATCTGAACTGTGCCTGAAGGACTCACGTAGATTGAATTGGCAGAGGACAAGAAAGGATGTTTCAAACAGAAGGAACAATGTAAGCAAAGCTAAGAGACTTGAAGTGCAGGTTATGTAAAGTACAGAAGAGCCCAAGGCTGAAGCCTGGAATATTACTGGGCAGCAAGGAGGTGAAAGGTTTGAAGGGAATTATTTAGAGACAGCCACAAGCCATCACAGATTTCTAAGTTGGCAAATGTGATTGGATTTGTTTTGGATAGATAGTTGATTGGAGAAGAGGACAAAACAGGAGAATTTAAGGGCTAAGACTTTCCTGAATTTCATCTGTGCCAGGTACGTTCTCAGTATTTGACACATATTAATTGCTCGTGACAATGCCAAGAGGTACGTCCTATTGTTAATCCCATTTTATAGATAAGAAAGCTATACAGGTTCCATAGCAGCACTGGCAGAACTAAGTTTGAAGCCCTCTGTTCTGACTGCAGACAATGCATTATTAAGTACTACAATATATTGCCTCTTAAAATTAAGAAATCAAGGCAAAAGTCCAAAGTAGAGATTATGAGATCTTAAAATAGGAAAATGTGTACAGGAATGACAAAATGGAGACAGGGAGTTTGGGAGAAAGAAATGAAAAAGATGAATCAGTTTTCTTGTTTGTTTTGCCAGAAATATGTTGAAGTTATTAATTAAAGGAAACACAGGCATTTGCTAAAAAAAATAAGAAAAAATACAGCTTTTCAATATGTCATCATTTTATGTACTCAAAACATATCTAACCAAATGGTGACATTGACTTCAATATATATGAAAAACTTCAAATTCATGAAAATAATAAAATGCAGGTGTTACAAAATATTAAATTTGAACCTGTACTACATAATGCCAAACATTTTAATACAAAGAGGAGTTTCAGAAGTTAATTAATCAATCACTGCATTGTTTTGTGTCACCTGATGAGAACATCTGGAAGACTGAATGAGTTTCACTTTTAAGATACTTTCTTTGCTATTATATAGTTGCCAAATTTAAGAAATGAGGCCAATCTCAGAGATACGTATGCAAAAAAGCAGACAATAATAGCATCTGTGGCTGTTTCTGGATTGTAAAAACACTTAGCCGCTGGCACGTGCATATAGATTGCTGAATTTTGAGAAATAATAAAAATAATAACGCTTTATATTGGTATAATGTTTTGCATAGTTTTCATTGCTTTCCCAGGGGGAAAATACAAAAACCAATATGCATGTGTATTCCAAAATGATTAGTAATACAGCAATATGTATGGATTTTTAATATTTTTATGTACTTCCTGAATCTCTGTAATGTATTCAGAGCTGAAATAACAGGGATCACAGGGAGTTCAGCTGAGTCAGATCATACATGTTTTTTTCCTTGTATATTTTATAAGCTAGGGAGGATGTTAGGATGTTTTATTTCTTGCTGTATATGTAGGATGACTGATTTAGAAGATGACCTTCCTTTGCTGGGCCCTATGCTTTCACACTGTTGATGTTTTCCACTTAGTTTTTTGATTTGTTTCTTCATTCAGTGTTTGTTCAGCTGTTTCTATGCGCCATTATGACATTTCATTGGATGCCACTGGGGGATGGAGATTCTGCCTACTCATGCATGGTACAGTGTGGCAGAGAGACAGACAGAGTGTGCTGAATGAATGACTCTGGTTGAAAATACTATGAGTAATGATATACTTTTAGGAATGTCTAGATAATTATTTAAAATATAAATCCCATCAATAAATTTTATGTGTAGGTACACATCATATAAAGGGACTTTAAAAATTCATGGAGAAATTTATTTATTTTGGTGCACAAGTTTTTTGTTTCTTTAAAAACAGCATATATCAGATTTTTCTTTTTTCCAAAAATTTACTTATTTGAGAGGTAGAGAGACAGAGGGCTCTCAGCTTCTGGTTAACTCCCCAAATATCTGCAACAGCTGGGACAGGGGTGGGCCAGAGCCAGCAGCAGGAAAAGCAATCCAGGGGTCTGCTTCATGGGTGGCAGAAGCCCGATTACCTGAACCGTTGCCTCTCATGGTCTCCATTGGCAGGAAGCTGGATTTCGATGTTAGAGGCAGGCATTGAACATGGAGTAATCCATTGTGGGAGTCTTAGCCAACATTTTAACTGCTAGGCTAAATTTTGAAATCCATGCATGATTTTTTCATAACTTACATAATCCACAGACTTCTTGAAGAAACTTCCTCTATGAAAATTGAGGCAAATGATACCTTTATTTCACATATCCCCAAGAAAGTGTAGGTAAGTAAAATCTTTATTCCTGAGGTATTTAAAGAATAGCGATCAATAGTTGTATTTTGACATAACAATATCAGCAGTAATGATTAGCTAGTGAATGTCTACCCTGCTAGGAACTTTGCAGTTGGAAGTGCTATGCACTTAAATTCTTTTGGTCTGTTTTTCATATCAACAACCACCTAGTGAGTTAGTAGTATTATTCCTATTTTACAGATAAAGAACACAAACTCAAAGAGATCTAGTAACTTCCTTGAGGTCGTGCTCTGAGTAAAGCAAGCCTTGAACACAGTTGTGCTCTGAAGGCTGTGTGTGCTCTTTTTATTCCTGCTGCACATGGACAGCATCACAAGGCACTCAGCAGGGTGAAAGGTATCAAAGGCTGAAAGAATTTTAAGGAATGAATTATAGAAGTCGTTTACCGATTAAGAGTGCAGCAAAGATCCCCAAAACACTGCATTTATGTTCAGTATTTAAGCTTAACTGCTCACATACTTGAATTTGACTAGAATTGGCAATTTTTTTTTTTTATAAAATCTGAGGTTTTCTTCATGAATTGCCATTTCTGTTAGAATGTAGAAAACTAAATTGGCTCATATCCAGGTGAGCTTGGTCAAAGTAATGACCAAGTGTCTGTTAATGCACTCAAGTCAATTCATGATTTTTCTTCCTTGTCTTATTAGACTGTGTGTAATTTCCTGGTGGTTTATAAAAATACCGCAATGTTAGTGAAGAGAAAATGTATGAGCGTTCTCCGTCTACCTTGGCTGTGTTATATTGTCTTCATTGGTGGTTATTGGCATCTGCTCCTGGTACCCCTGGTTCACGGTTGCCAGGTCCAAGTGCTTCAAGTTTTCTCCTTCAAACTCCAAGTTCCCATCATCAGACTTAGCTATTTCCTCTTAGAGGGCCTAGAAACTCCTTTCCTTACAACACTCTAGTACTCCCATGACTTTGCCAGCCTTCCTGTAGGCTTGTCTGTTTCTCTTGCTTTGTTAGGAGTAACCGCTTTACTGGTCAGGTACTATGTGGGATGGAGTCCTCCTCTGTGAATTCTGAAGTCTCTCAGGCCTTCTCAGGGGCACATGTCATCTCTGCTCTGGGATGCAAACTTATCTGCCTTTCTATGTTTCCATGCCCTTGACTTAACTCTTCTGTAGGGGCAGGGTACAGAACCTATTGCTTAGAGAACCGTATAGTAGAGAACTATTTTAATTTCATTCCTGTTTCTGAATATATATTCTTCACCAGCCCAGAAATTTTTCCCCTCTGGGAAGCTGGAAAATCTGAAGAGGAATCTGTTCTTTCAACTTCTGTTTATGGGTCCTTCAGAGTTTTGGCTCTTTGTGTTTAAAGCCAAGCTTTTAGTGTCCAAAAAGATTTTTTAAAAAGCTTGATTTTTGCAAATAAAAAGTACCTTGCTTTCAAAGCTGTTGTGTTTGCTCTGAGTTTCACAATTTATAGGTTCAATTGACTTATACTCTTAGCTATATATACCTTTCCACCGAGGAAACAAATGCCAACTGATTTAGTGAGGAAAATGTTGTAGGGCAATGAGCATAATAGTGGAAAACAAAATGCTCGATTAACAGATAATTTTATGACTTCACATTAAATTCCATGCTAAATATTTTTCTCCCTTCAAGAAACACTTGCCACCCTCTCCCACCTCACCACCCCCACATCTAGGCATTAATGGTATTGGGGTGTCTGCAGTATGTTTCTCCAGATGTATACTCCCCTACACAAGACAGTACATGGATATAGGACCATTTCATCTTATGTGTCTGGCATTCAAGTATGTATAGGAAACCTGGTTACCTCCCTCAGCTGGGAGCATTATATTCCTCAAGTAACTCCTTTGATTTGATGGCAAGACTTGAAGGCAGGAACACCTTTCTTGAAAAAGGAAAAGAAGAGAGACATGACAGCCCTTTTAGAAAAGTAACATACGCTTCTCCTGGTCCTTTTGCCAGTGCTATGTCTCTGCAAGGTCCTAGTCCTAGCTCTCAAAGACAAGTTGGAAATTAGACTCTCTAGAGCATTGGCTCTTAATGGGACAATTTGACTCATATTTATGCCTCTCTGGTATTTTGAAACCCTGAAAACCCACTACAATATATAATTCACAATATTTATAAAGGCAAAACAAAAAAGAGGAGCTTGTTCTTTTAAAACTCTTAGTAGCTCTTTGATAGAATTTCTCTGCCAAGTTAGGTTTTGTTCAATACTTGCCACATAAACTGGAGTTGTTCAGTACCATCCTGGGAGGAGTCTTGATTCTTTTACCATTACAGCATTTTTTTTTTTATTTGACGGATAGAGTTAGACAGTGAGAGAGAGAGAGACAGAGAGAAAGATCTTCCTTCCGTTGGTTCACCCCCCAAATGGCCGCTATGGTCAGAGCTATGCCGATCCGAAGTCAGGAGCCAGGTGCTTCTTGGTCTCCCATGCGGGTGCAGGGGTCCAAGCATTTGGGCCATCCTCCACTGCCTTCCCGGGCCACAGCAGAGAGCTGGACTAGAAGAGGAGCAACTGGGACTAGATCGCAGTGCCCATATGGGATGCCGGTGCTGCAGACGGAGGATTAACCAAGTAAGCCACAGCGCCAGCCCTCAGCACATTTTTGTTGCAAGCTAAATTAAGGTCTTTTTTTGTACCTACTCTTTTATTTTTTATTTTTAACTTTTTTAAGATTCATTTATTTGGAAAGTTAGAATTTTTTTCAGAATTATTTTTTATTTGAAAGGCAGAGTTACAGGGAGAGGTGAGGAGGTTGTTAGAAACAGAGGTCTTCCATCTGCTGGTTCACTTGCCAAATGGCCTCTGTGGCTCTGGTTCTCCACTCCGAAGCAAGGAGCCAGTAGTTTCTTTGGGTCTCTCATGTGGGTGCAGGGACCCAAGCACTTTGACCATCTTCTGCTGCTTTCTCAGGGAATTACCAGATTGCTGAATCATAAGTGGAACAGCTAAGACTCCAACCTGCACCCAAATGGGTTGCCTCTGTCACAGATGAGGCTTACCCTACTATACCACATGCCTCAGAGTTAGAGAGAGAGAGAGAGAGAGAGAGAGAGAGAGAGAGATTTTCCATCCTCTGGTTCACTCCCCAGATGGCCATAATAGCCAGTAGGGCCAGGCGAAAGCCAGGAGCCAGGAGCTTTATTTGCATCTCCCACTTGTGTGTCAGGGGCCCAAACACTTGGGTCATCTTCTGCTGCTTTTCCAAGTCCATTAGCAGGGAGCTGGATCAGAAGCGGAGTGGTCAGGACTTGAACCAGTGTGCATAGGTGATGGGGGGTCTCAGGCGGTACTTAATGCCACAGTGCCAGCCCCTGTTTTTGTACTTTAACTTACAATACAGTCCCCATAAGCCTTTGGTCATTAATATCCATCCAAGCTGTCATCTGAGAGATAATGAATAAGTTCTCATACTGTGTGATTTCTGTCACAACCACAGGGTTCGTTTGATTTCCTAATGCCACTCTGAACCTCTTAGGAATAATAGGACTTTGACCTTTTCCAATTTTCCCCTTAATTTTCACATATTTCCTCACCTATTTTAGCATCTTACTGTGATTTTGATTTGCTTTTCCTTAATAACCAAGTGTTACCAGTCATGGCTGGGGTGGTGGCAGAGGCGGAGAGGCAGTTGCAGGAGCAAGTGTTGTGGGTTCTTTTCCTCAGCTCAGTATAGAAATAAAAAGAGCTAGGAAACAATTTGAAAAGAAGCAGAAACTTTTATTTGATTGTCAAGCAACAGATAAAGCATCTGGTCCTAGAGGAGACCAGGTGAAGTACCCAAGTGGGACATTGGATTTCAGGAAGTGTCCAGGGTTTTTAGGGCATTCCACTCTGTTCATGGGGTCATTCTATTTGGGGTACCCATTGGATGGGGGTTCCACATACAGTATGTTGGTTGGCTTGGGGCTCATGAAATAGTGGGGGTCTCCTGGAGACAGCTTGACTTTCCCCAGGATCTCAACCCCTTCCTCTTCCAGCTCTGGATGAAAGATTGCAATCACTCACAGATACAGCACAAGAAACTATTAGTGGGGAAGATGCTAGTTGATCTGGAGACAAGCTTTCCTGCCACAGCCAGCACCCTGGTTGTGAAGGATGTTCTACCTATGTCTGAGGGGCCCACAGAACACTCAGCCCCACTGGATGGCCTAACCAAGGATATTGAAAATAATGGTTTTCAGTACATAATTAGTAAAGATTTCATCAGTTTGTACCCACACAGAAACACAAAGTGTAAAAATACTGTTTGAGTACTAGTTATAGCATCACTGCACGTTAGACAACACATGAAGGACAGATCCCACATGGGATGTAAGTACACAGTGACTCCTGTTGCTGACCCAACAATTTGACACTCTTGTATATGGCGTCAGCAATCTCCCTAGGCTCTAGTCATGAGTTGCCTAGGCTATGGAAGCCTTTAGAGTTCGCTGACTTTGATCTTATTCCGATAGGGTCATAGTCAAAGTGGAAGTTCTGTCCTCCCTTCAGAGAAAGGTACCTCCATCTTTGATGGCCCCGTTCTTTCCACTGGGATCTCACTCGCAGAGATCTTTCATTTAGGTCTTCTTCTTTTTTTCTTTTTCATGGTATCTTGGCTTTCCATGCCTGCAATACTCTCATGGGCTCTTCAGCCAGATCCGAATGCCTTAAGGACTGATTCTGAGGCCAGAGTGTTGTTTAGGACATCTGCCATTCTATGAGTCTGCTGTGTATCCCGCTTCCCATGTTAGATCGTTCTCTCCCTTTTTGATTCTATCAGTTAGTATTAGCAGACACTTGTCTATACTGAATCGATCTTCTGTATATAAAGATAATTGGAAATGAAAAAAAAAAAAAACCTGGTGTTAAATTGGAAATTGCATAGAAAATTAATTAATTTTTAAAAAAAAAAATTATGTAGGATCTCTGTCTCTAATGTGCTGTACACTGTTATTTAATGCTATAACTAGTACTCTAGTATTTTTTTCACTTTGTGTTGCTATATGGGGGCAAACTGTTGAAATCTTTACCTAATATATACTAAACTGATCTTCTGTATATAAAGAGAATTGAAAATGAATCTTGATGTGAATGGAAGGGGAGAGGGAGCGGGAAAGGGGAGGGTTGCGGGTGGGAGGGAAGTTATGGGAAGGGGGAAGACATTGTAACCCATAAGCTGTACTTTGGAAATTTATATTCATTAAATAAAAGTTTAATAAATGAAAAAAAAGAAAATAATGGTTTTCATGTGTTTGTTAGCCATTTGTGTCTCTTCTCTGGAGAAGTGACTATTCATGCTCTTTGTCTATTTTTAAATAAGGTTGTTCTTGCTTCTTTTTGGTTGATTTTTAGGAATTTTAAACATTTATTCTAGATATTAACTGCTATCAGGCCTATGATTTAAAAATATTTTTCCCATTGTGGAGAATGTTATTTAGTTTTTTTTTTTGGTGATGCCTTTTGGTGTACTAATTTTTTAATGTTGAAGAAGTCCAGTTTATCCATAGTCTCTTTTATATTTGTCTCCTTGATATCATTTCTAAAAATACTTGGCCAAACCCAAAGTAATGAAGATCTAACCCCATCTTTTTATCTAAGTGTTATAAGATTTTGGGTCTTATATTTAGTCATTGATCCATTTGAGTTACTTTTCATATATCATAAAGTTATGTGTGAAAATTCAGTTATCCCACCATCATTTGTTGGGAGTGTTTGTTTTTTTCTTCAATTGAATAGTTTTGGTACCCTGTCAGACCTCAGTTGGACATGGATGTACTACCAGAGAAGCAAAGGGTCCTTGTCTTCATGCAAGAAAGAATTCAGGCATGAGACAGAGAGTAGTGGAAAGCAAAACAAGGTTTATTAGGGTAGGGATATCCATAAGAATGGATGGGCACCTCTCCAGACAGGACCTGAGAGAGAGTGCATAGTGCACATTTAGGCTGGAGTTTTTAAGGGGATGGGCTTTGCCTTCCCTCCCCCTCTCCTTCTTCTCCTCCCGAACAAAGGACTTGTTGGGTGTAAATACAAAAAATGCCTTTCTGAGTTTTTCCCCCTGAAGTTATCAGACAGGGGAAGCCTGGCTGGCATCGTCCTGCTTTAGAGGAAGGATGTTTATCAGGCCAGGTAGAAGGGGCAGGACCCCCTGGAAGTCATCAGGATCCAGGCAGGACTTTTGAAATGCAGATACTGTGCTGCACCTGGAAAGTTATCAGGATGACTTTGAGATGTGGATGCTGGACTACTGTAGATGTCAATTCCTTAGGCCTTTGTCACACACACATAAACTCATTTCTGACTTCCTACCCAACAGATGTATGGGTTTGTTTCTGGTTGCTCCATTCTGTTCCATTGGTCTCTGTGGCTATCCTTATACCACTTTCCTTTCAATCTTACCTCATTTTGAGCAAACTGCCCTTAAGTCTTTCTGCTTTGTGTCCAACTCAAAGGTTGGTTTATTTTTGTGTAGGTTTATATCTGGTAACTTAGACTTTGTCCCTTAATTTTCTAAGCCATGCAAAAAAAATAAATTCAATACACCCTTTCTTTCTCTCTGCTTCTCCCCTGTTCCCACCCTCCCCCCGAAATATAACTCTTTCAAATAACATCCTATATTTGACTTTGAAGATTATGGTTCCTGGTAGGTTTATAGCCATCAAGAACTTAACTTTTAAAACATATGGATTTAAGAATTTTTGAATTGTCTTCTTTCTTTCTTTGAGGCAAAGAAATGCCCTGTGACTCAGTGGAGGTCATTTCATTGGGAAGAAAAATGTGTAAGAAGCTTACTGAGAGTCGGGAGAATCTTGTTGACAGTGAATTGTAATGATAGTGAATTTGTCCTGCCACACTATCATTTGTATCACTTTTGATGAAAAGCCATATGAAAAAAATATATATGTATGTATTTATATATATAAAATCATCTTAGTTCAGAATGAAAATTTACAAAAAAAGAGTGGGAATAAAGAGGGCAAATAAAAGCATTTAAACAGAAGAATAACATAAGGAAATAGATATTTTCTATGTTACCCTATGAGCAACAGTGTCAAGATTTTTCAAGAGCGTCTGAAAACTTGGTATTGCATACCACGTGAAACTAAATCGGGATAAAATTAATGGAATACTGTGGTCAAGAAATTCATCATGAGGAAAAGCACCAGTATTTGATTGACATATTTCAATAGACTTCATAGTTTGACTGTGTAACTATTATATTTTTTTGTCTTTAGTTTTCCAGCTTGCTTGTTGGCTTATACATTATCAATGTACTAATTGGCACCTCTGTATCAAGGACAAAGTCTGAGTTCATATGAAAGTCTCAAGATGGAAACAGTTAAATTTTTTCAGAGCAGTCCTGATACTTCTAAATGATAAATCTGAATCCAGGGTAACACTTGCTTTGCATTTTTAAAGAAGCCACATTAAGTAGCATTTTAAACAACAATGAAGCCAACAAACAGGATCTTTGCTCTCTCTGAAGGGAATTTACCTGGTCATTCACAAATACCATTCTAACACCACAGACATGCTGAATTGGCTACCCACATAGTTTTCTTCATCCCTGAAGGAAGACTGTGGGAGATGCCTCACAGCATATCCATGCTACCTACTTGTGGAGAGTTTGACTCATTCATTGGCATTTAGAGGAAGAAACTGTTATAAATCTCAGACATTTACAGTAATATATTTTAAAATGTGTTTGTGTGTGTGTGTGTGTATTAGGATTGAGGGAGCAGGAGGGGAAATTTGAGGAGAAAATGAGAGAAACTGGTACTTACGTCATGACACAGACTTTCCATAATGTTCTGATTTTTCTTAGAATTTTCTAGGGCAGAGGTTTTTTTCTCATGGGGTGACGGATCTAAAAAAGATTAATGAATAAGTTTCAGGAGTACCAAAAGCTGCCTGAAATAGTATGATAAATGTATTGCATATGTGAATTTTTCTGGATAGAAGTTTTATAGTTTTTTCAAGTGTTCTGATTCAGAAAACTCTTAAGAACTAATATATAGAAAAGGTGGCAGAGAGTTTATCATTTTAAAATACAGATTTGTTGGGGAGAACTGTGCTGAGTAGAATTCTGAGGTATAGCAGAAAAGACTGGTAAGCAATATCCATAAGGTATGTGTATGGTAGGGGAAGTATTTGCTATCTGTAATTTAAAGTGAACTGTTCCAGAAAGCTTGCCAAATCCTTCTGTCCTTAAGGGATTATTTAAGAAGCATTACCTAGGGTTGAAGGAAAGTGCAACACAAAAGGGATATTTCAGCTTAGGCTATGCATGAATTAGAAAATTGATTTTAAAATACTTGATCATGGCTGTAGATTTTTAAATAGTATTCCATTCCTGATATTTTGTATGTTAGAACCATTTGTATTCTTTCAGCAGTCTTTAAACAAATGTAGAATTAAGTTAAGAAATATTCATTTGGGGCTGATGTAGAATTAAGTTGCAGTGTTAGCATCCCTTATGGGTGCTGGTTTGAGTTCTGGCTGCCCCAGTTCTGATCCAGCTCCCTGCTAATGTGCCTTGGAAAGCAGCGGAAGATGGCCTAAGTCTTTAGGCTCCTGCCACCCATATGGGAGACCTGGGAGAAGCTCCTGGCTTCTGGCTTCAGCCTGGCTCAGCCCCAGCCATTATGGCCACTTGGGGAGTGAACCAGCAGATGGATGATCTCTTTCTCTCTCTCTCTCTCCTTCTCACTCTCTGTATCTCTGTCTTTCAAATAAATAAAAAAATCTTTAAAAAATATTATTTGGTGGCAAATTCAGCTGTTAAATATATGAACACAGCTCTTGATTACTTTAATTGCAACTGTGAATATGCATTGAAGACCGGAATTTGGCCCTTTGTGCCTATGATTCTGAGAAAACAAAATGGATAATATATGTAATTCTAAAGCTAGTATATAGGAGAATTTACAACAGAAATGAAATGAACTCTCTATATAGTATTGCATAAGTCATTGTCTGCTAATCATTTAGAGACTTGGGATGCCTAGAAGCATCCTCCTTTGTCCACTCTGAGCTTCTGGCTTCCTTGATGTCCCAGAGCAAACAAATCTGTAAAAGGAAAGAACTTCTGGACTGTCACTGTGACTCAATAGGCTAATCCTCTGCCTGCGGTGCTGGCACACCGGGTTCTAGTCCCAGTTGGGGCGCTGGATTCTGTCCCGGTTGGCCCTCTTCCAGTCCAGCTCTCTGCTGTGGCCCGGGAGTGCAGTGGAGGATGGCCCAAGTCCTTGGGCCCTGCACCCGCATGGGAGACCAGGAGAAGCACCTGGCTCCTGGCTTCAGATCAGCGTGGTGCGCTGGCTGCAGCACGCTGGCCGCGGTGGCCATTGGAGAGTGAACCAATGGCAAAGGAAGACCTTTCTCTCTCTCTCTCTCTCTCTCTCTCTCACTGTACACTCTGCCTGTCAAAAAAAAAAAAAAAAAAGAACTTCCGATCTCCACTCTTACCTCAAAAGGCAAAGGTAAATGTCAAGAGTGGAGAAATGGAGACCCAGCTGACCTTCATCAAAGGGCACTACATCTTTTATGAGTAAGGATTCTTGAAGTCAGTGTACCAATATAGGGGCTCTTTTCTTCTCACTCGCTCTGGCAAAAGTGAGAATCCCAAGAAAGGTTTGGAGGAGCCTAACCAAGCCCTTTAGATGAAGTTTCAGCCCATTAAGAAATATTTGCTCATCACAAATTCAGGGCAAGATATTGGACTTGTTGCTGGGGATGCATATGAATCAGACGTTGATACCACCTGCAAGGCTTTTCCAATATAGTAGGAGACCTAAAGTGTGTTTATGGATCACTCCAATAGGAGGTGGAAATCTCAAGTGCCATAACACACTACAGGTGAATTGTTACAAGAGCTCAGAGGGAGAATGACCTCAGGACATTCTCCTGCCTGCTGGTCATCCCAGTTTGCTTGCTGGCTTTACTCCAGGAATCCAGTGAATGTGGTAATGGGGTGACTCCTCTTCTGACTGGGTGTCTGCTAAAGTGCTCTTAGCTTAGCTGCCTGAGTAGCCAGAGTAGCCAGACTGAGCAGGAATGTGGTACCACACCTTGAGAGAGAAACTGAATGCATGTTTTAGGTGTTACAACTATCTTTGTAATTTGACTATTTAATGCAAGCATCTTTGTGGTTTGTCTTCATGGCAGAACATTTTAATGATTCATTTTCTTAGTAAAGTATTATGCTAATTTTTTTCTCAGTATAGCCAGGAGTTGACTTGCTGCTTCAACAATAAATTAGTCTCTCTTAAGCATAAGTCAAGGAGTAAAAAAAACATAAAGAATACTATTGTGCAGTTCTGCTATGTCATTGGTAGTTAAATATATTTATTACTTTCAGAAATGTTACTTAACTTTTATACTCAAATTCTCCTAATTTGAAAAAGGCAAGGAAAAATCAGAGAATAATCAAATACTTGGTACATATCTCAAGATAACTATGCTTCCTCTAGTTTATAGAAATTATTCCTTAACACCAAATAGTAATCCCTAGCCAGGAGAAAGGGATGAATAATTAAAGTTTTTCATACAAATTTCTCAACAAAATCATTCTTAAGGTTAAAACAATTTATTGCTGAACTGAGAAATTGTAAGCCAAAGCCCACTGAAGGAATTCTGCATTTCTTGGGTGTTTGAGAGTATCATTCAAAGAAGAAATTGCTGAATCTGTACATGGAGTAAACCACCAACCATTATCTTTCAGTTCTTGACACTTGGAGAAAACTAGAACTTGGAGAGTTAATATCCACTCCAACTTCATATATTCCTTCATGTCTTTCTTTGGAAGTCAACTCCATTTCTACTTTGAAAACTTTCATGTAGCTGTCATTTTGAGGAATGCAGGTAAGCCAGTTCTTAGAGCTTACCAAATATGAATCCTGCCTATAATGACCTTTATGCTGTACATTTACATTGGAAAACAATTAAAATTAATAGTCAACAGTGTGAAAATAATATGTTGCAATTTGGCTTGACTATCTTTGACCTTCTTTGTTTGCCAGATTTCATTATTTAGTTTCTGTTGTACTCAGAATCTAGTCAACCATTCATGCATGTTCACTGCAAGAAACAGATTTGCAGGATGTTTGACAGGCCAGGGAAAGTGATAAAGAAGTGTTGTCAAACAGCTGCACAAAAGGCCTAAGGAGTACTAAGTGAGCCATCAATAAGTGATAACATCACTATAAATTATGAAATCAAAATATATTCAATGTAAAAACACTCAAGTCCTAGAATTCATAGAACTCAATAACTTTGAAGCCTGAGGATTTGTTTAAAAATTAAACTTCCATAGACAAAATACAAGTGTCCTGATAACTGAGATTTGAGTTCTTGCTGTTGTTTTTAGACTCTGTGAGTTGGCTTACCATTGGCTCTCTTTTTATTTTCCTACTCTGTAAAAAGGTGTTGATGACATGTATTCTACTTAGCATTTCAGATTGCTGAGGGTGAAAGAAGGGTACTTATAGGGAAGAGCTTTGCATGACCTAAAGTACTCTGCAAACACTAATTCTATCTCTGCACAGGGATCAGGGGCTAACTAAATGCTTATGAAGAGAATGGATAGTGATCCCAATACACATGAAGCTTGGAAACCATTAAAAATCACATCCATCTCAATAACCATCATGTTATTAGAAAATCAGTTTATTTTACAGGAAAACATGGGCAAGAATGACAAAAGGAATCATAACATACTTTAGCTTTTCCAAGTATCTCTAATTATAGAGCATAGATAAGCATGTCATTCTGACACATGGACTTTGTATAATAAGCATCACTTTGACCTAACAATGTTCAACCTAAGTATAAAAGCTTCTAGTTACTGTATGTGTCATTTTCTTATTGGTCAAAAAAAAAAAAAAAAACCCTGCAATTTGATTCATTCAAAAATTTTTCAAACAATAAACCACATATAAATTACTATGCTAGGCCCTTTGGAAAATATGACTTGTGCCTGATAGAGAATGGGAATATCCTAAGTAGGGCAGGACATATACATTATTTAAGGAAAAAGTCAAACAGCTAGATTAATGCAGAGATGAGAGTTATAAGAGGTCATTTAGGGAAGGAGCAAAAGTAAAGATAGGATTTGAGCTAAGTGGAAGGGAGCTGGGCCTACAGAAGATTGATCCAGGCAGTCCTGACTGGTTCATTCTATAGTAGCTTTTATCTGATGAAAGAAAAATTTAAAACTATTAGGAACCTTGTCTTCTGAGACTTGAACTAAAATATGTGAAAAGTTTTGTCCCCATAGCTTGTTTTTCACAAGATCGTATTTTTGAAACAGTTACTTAGTAACGTCCAGCCCTTGTTTCAGGAGTTGAGATGTTTTGTTTTGTTTATTTTTTTTAAACATTTATTTATTTATTTTGAAAGAGTTACAGAGAAGAGAGATTGAGAGAGAGAGAGATTGAGAGAGAGAGAGATTGAGAGAGATTTTTCTATCCACTGGATCATTCCCCAGATGGCTGCAAGAGCTAGCTCTGGTCCATGCCGAAGCCCAGAGCCAGAAGCCAGGAGCTTTATCCAGTCTCCCACGTGGGTAGTAGGGACCCAAACACTTGGACCAGCTGCTGTGGATTTTCCTAGGCCATTAGCTGGGAGCTGGATCAGAAGTGGGGCAGCTGGGACTCAAACCTGTGCCCATAAGGGATGCTGGCATCACAGGTGATGGCTTTACCTGCTATGCCACAACATTGGCCCCCTGACATGTTTTTAAAATTTTTTGAAAAATTTATTTATTTGAGATACCGAGGGAACTTCCATCCACTGGCTCACACCCTAAATGCCAGTGGCTGAGTCTGAGCAATACTGAAGCTAGGAGCAGAGAAATCAACCCAGGTCTCTCCCCCATGTGGTTGACAGAAACCCAACTACTTCAGCCATCACTGCTGCCTCCTAGAGTCTGCGTTAACAGGAAGCTAGAATCAGGAGCTGGAGCCAGAAATTTAACCTGGGTACTCTGATAGGAGATATGAGTATCTTAATGGAAAGGCTAAATGTTGATCCCCTAGAGCTGCTGTTATTGATTTTATCATTTGCCCCTTAATTGATGACAATAATGAGACATGTTTATCTATCATTTAGAATATCCCTAGTTTCACATACCTACTGCCAACTTTTACCAGATTTTTCTGTGAGCACAAATTCATTGCTTAGAACCCAGTAGGACTGGAGCTGGCGCCTGGCGCAGTAGGTTAATCCTCCACTTGCAGTGCCGGCATCCCACGTGGATGCCAGTTCTAGTCCCGGCTGCTCCTCTTCCAATCCAGCTCTTTACTGTGGCCTGGGAAAGCAGTAGAAGATGGCCCAAGTCCTTGGGTCCCTGCATCCACATGGGAGACCAGGAAGAAGCACCTGGCTCCAGGCTTCGGTTCGGCACAGCTCTGCCTGTTGTGGCCATCTGGAGAGTGAACCAACAGAAGGAAGACTTTGTCTCTGTCTCTCCCTTTCACTGTCTGTAACTCTACCTCTCAAATAAATACATAAAATCTTAAAAAAAAAAAAAACTCAGTAGGACTATAGATAATATTCTGGAAGGAATTCTGATAGCTCCTTTCGCCACCCCAAACCAGATGTTCCTCTGAGATTCACTAGATGTTCTGCTACCATTTAAAAAGTACTGATGAAATTTTAAGCCATGAGAGTGCAGTTGTGTATTCCTCAGCTCTCTCTAGGAAAGTAAATGCAATAGAGTTTAATTTTATTTCATAGCTTCAACCTTCTATTTGTGTAGGTTTGTTCCAACTTCGAGTTGTCTTTTTAAGATTAAAAAATTCCTTATTTTTCACTGAAAATTCAAAGCAGGTATTATATTTTCTGAGACATTTATGACAACTGTCTCCTCTCCACTACCCTCTCCAAACTGCTCCATTGGCCTAAGTGTCTACAAGTGGGAGCTCTCTACAGGGAATTCCTACCTGTTCTAGAAATCAGGACTCTCTTCTTCAATAATTCTAGGAATCGACTGTTCCTCAAATATCCAAAGACATGGCACATAAACACCTTTTACTGCCAGTTTTAGGTAAATCACTAAAACCAAGCACCAGGGGCTCATTCAGATGGGTGAGTTGTGAACAGTCAGTACAATGGAAAAACACAAAAAGAATCTTAAAAGATTGAATCTGAAAGGGTCAGAGGCCCCATGCCAAATCAAATTCATGTTGAGGAGGTTTGCTCCAGTTTTTCTTAGCTTCCAATTTGTCTCTTGTTTCTGCTCTGGTTCTTTGCAGGCTTGCCAAGTTTTATCATGAATCTTTCCCTTCTCAGCCCTTCATTACTTAACTTCTCTGAGGTTCCTCTGCAATCCAGCCAAAGTAGTGTAGTTAAACTATGTAATCAGTCAATTTTCCTTTGGTTTAAATTTTAAATTATTATAATTTTTAATTGATATGAAGGTTCTACATGAAGGTTATCTTTGGCAGAGGACAATTTGATCCTGATTTGAGTTATGGTCAAGTTAGATGAGTTTTGCTTCAATTTTCTCATCTATAAGTGGGACTAGAAACAACTCATGGGGTTGTTGCAAAGATCAAGCATCCTAATGTATATGAATATGCCCTATATTCTGTACTGTTCCAAATAAAACTTATTGAACAGTCCAAAGAGGGCAGGCTTTTGCTTGGAAAGAGAAAGCCAGGCAGTTTCTCCTAGGCTTTATTATTTACATGAGAAAAAAACTGTAAAGGGATTTGCTGGGAACATCTAAGTAGGACAGAATATGCTAGTTCAGTTGGAACATTTCTGGGATGTCTCCCTGGGGCAGGCTGGTTCCGTTGTTAAGAACACATTGCCTACACTGATTTCTCCTGTCACAGATGGTCAAGATACAGAAAGAGACTTTACAGTTTATCTTCTATCCATCTCGTTTCCTGATATACTTGTTCAGTTCCCATGCACAGAATTCTCTTGCGAAGTTTAGGGGCAATTGGAGTTTGTGCAAAATGGACACTGTGCTTCTCTTTTCTTGTACTTATATCTGCCTGTTAATGACACTGTGTTCCTTTACTAGGTGTGTGCTGGACACAGTAACAACTCCAACAATGAGGGCACAAGGCCAGCCCCATGATCACTTGACCTACTTTGACTTGGCTGCTGTGTCAGTGTTTACCTGCTGTGCCAGCAGCAGCTCCAGAAGTAATATTGGTTTCGATTCTACTGCTGGGCCCTTTACCTTTCGTATTCATAAAAGCCTTTTAAATTAAGACATTTTCTTTCATAGCGAAGCAAGGTTCCAATGTCTGCAGATTACTATTCAGTTTGAGGTATACAGGGTATGTATTAAGTACACCTACCTGATAATTATTATGTATACTCATCTATATTTCACATAGTTGCTGCACATCCATTAGGTTTGGGGACAGATATTTTCAAGGAGTTGACTGATTTATTGGAGCTACACTCATTTTTATTTTTTTTGCAACTAGAAGGCTTCTTTACTAGTGATTGAAGTGTATTTCTAGTATTGCTTATAGAATGTGACTCCCTGAATTTAAGTCTCAGTTCCATTTTCTACCAAGAAAACTCAAGATTCAGACTATAATAGATATACCCTTGAAGTAGATAGTAGCATCATGATAGATAAAATGTTTAGATGTCTAAATTTTTAGAAATCTAACATTTTTCTCTTTTCTTGGCTGTAAAATTGGGATACCTGAAAGGTGCTCCAGCTGACATTAATTAAAACTGTGTCCAGTGTTTTTTTTTTTTTAACTTTTATTTAGTAAATATAAATTTCCAACGTACAGTTTATGGATTACAATGGCTTCCCCCCACCACAATTTCCCTCCCACTCAAACCCCTCCCATCTCCCGCTCCCTCTCCCATTCCATTCACATCAAGATTCATTTTCAATTATCTTTATATATGGAAGATCGATTTAGTATATATTAAGTAAAGATTTCATCAGTTTGGACCCACACAGAAACACAAAGTGTGGAATACTGTTTCAGTACTAGTTATAGCATTACTTCACATTGAATAACACATCAAGGACAGAGATCCCACAGGAGTAAGTACACAGTGACTCCTGTTGTTGACTTAACAATTTGACACTCTTGTTTATGGTGTCAGTAATCTCCCTAGGCTCTAGTCATGAGTTGCCTAGGCTATGGAAGCCTTTTGAGTTCGCCGACTTCGATCTTATGCTGACAGGGTCATCATAGTCAAAGTGGAAGTTCTGTCCTCCCTTCAGAGAAAGGTACCTCCTTCTTTGATGGCCCTGTTCTTTCCACTGGGATCTCACTCACAGAGATCTTTCATTTAGGTCTTCTTCTTCTTTTTTTCTTTCCCAGAGTGTCTTGGCTTTCCATGCCTACCATGCTCTCATGGGCTCTTAGCCAGATCCGAATGCCTTAAGGACTGATTCTGAGGCCAGAGTGCTATTTAGGACATCTGCCATTCTATGAGTCTGCTGTGTATCCCGCTTCCCATGATGGATCATTCTCTACCTTTTTGATTCTATAAGTTAGTATTAGCAGACACTAGTCTTGTTTATGAAATCCCTTTGACTCTTAGACCTATCAGTGTGATCAATTGTGAACTGAAATTGATCACTTGGTGTCCAGTGTTTTTAAATGTTTAGTAGGCAGTAAGAGAGATCATGAGGAACCTTATGATTTGGATGGAGATTTTGAAATTAATTCATCCAAAATCATGGATTGAAGATTGCTTTGGGTTTGGGCCAGTGCATTGGCTCAAACATGAGGAATACTGATCCTTCCTACCTGAAAGACTTCTTGCTTGCCTGTGATGCAACCATTCTCCTGATTTCCTATTTTCTCTCTTCCTCACTAGAATCCTCCTTGGGCTGTACTGGATTGACCCACTAGGTGGTTTCAGCTCTAAACACTGACTCCTAAAGGAGCAATGACAGTTGGTATTTTATATTTACCCTAGTCCATATTGTCTGTTCACCTTTGTACGTTACCTGTGATGTGCTGTGAGCCACATGATGAACTTTCACTACGTATTTGTTTGAAAGGGTTACAGAGAGGCAGAGGCAAAGAGAGAGAGAGAGAGAGAAAGAGAGAGAGAGAGGGAGGGAGAGAATATCAGTCTTCCATCCGCTGATTCACTCCCCAAATGGCTATAATGGCCAGAGCTGCAACAATACAAAGCCAGGAGCCAGGAGCTTCTTCCAGGTCTCCCATGTGAGTGCAAGTAACCCAGGACTTGGGTCATTGTCTACTGCTTTCCCTAGCCATAGCTGAGAGCTGGATCAGAAGTAGAGCATCTGGGTCTCATGAACTGGCACCCATATGCAATGCTGGCAATGGAGGCGGTGGCTTTACTTGCCACAGTACCAGCCTATGTATTTTCTTAATGAAATAATCCCTTCATCTAGAATTTCCAGATTCTGTACTGTTTCCTTTTCCATATGTGCTCCCCCTTTCCTGTCTGCATTGTCTTTCTCAATCTGGAGCTGTCATCTCCAGTGCTTTTCTGGCGTGTTCTGTGAGTGAGGCTGTACTTGTAGTGGGGACACTGAGGGGGCATTCTTTTACAGACCTTTTTTGACCTGTGTCAGAGACTTCGGTTGGTATAGTTCAGAGACTGTGCTCCCTCAGAAGGTTTCATTGCCTGATTTACAGAATCATTTGCACTCAGCAGTGAAGTCTCCATGCTGTGCCATCTGGTCTCAGATCCGGGTTGTGAGGTGTGTGCTTCCAGATGGATGCTCTGCGCATGGCTGCCGGCCCTGGAGCACAGGCAGGGAAGGCTCCTGGGAAGACAGGTGGGCTTTGATGGATTCCTTTTTTACGCTGACTCCAGGCAGCTCTTCCATTTTGATTTTTATTGTGTCTGCTTTTCCATTTCCTAACAAAAAGCCTTCCATTTGAATTTTATTCCCTCAGTCATAGACAAGACAGCCTGATTTCAGGGGACAGAAAGTGAGAAATGAATATTTTTGGTAAAAGTAACAGTGAATTTCTTTTAATAAAATCTTCATTTTTTCCATGAATTTAATCCTCTATTTGATATAAAATAGTTTTCAGATATCTTGCTCCTATAATATTAATTTCTAACATTTACATCAGGGGTGGAGAACATCTGGCCTATGTGCCATATAAGACTGGGGAAATCTTTGGTCTGGCCCTTCCAAGGCAACTGCAGGCAGGAATTGAAATTCAGTAGATCTATAGCAGGCTAATTTTTAACTTGGTAATTTTGTGTGGCTCACAAATGATATTATAAATATCAAATGGTTCTTGGAAGAAATAAAGGTTTCCCACCCCTGACCCATACATTAATACCTGCCAATCACTGAGAAGTGTTTTACAGTTATCATCTCAGTTAATTTTCAAGGAAGCTTTTATTATTTTTCTCATTTTAGAAATGGGGAAACTACAGAGGAAGCAAGAGATTAAGTGACTTCCCAAGCTTACCCAGCTAGTAGGAGACTTGCTCATTCTGGATCTCTGTTTCCAAGAAGTAAATATACTGTGATTTCTGCAGAGCCAACTAACAGTCTTAAGGATTTTAGGAGAAATGTTGTCAAAGGAGCTTTTCTAGATCTTTTAAATGTAAAAATACATTTTATGAAAAAAAAACTTCTATTAAATTAAAACAAAACATGCTGATGCTGTGGCATAGCAGGTAAAGCTACAGCCTGCAATGCTGGCATCCCATATGGCCATCGGTTCAAGTCTCGGCTGCTCCACTTCCAATCTAGCTCTCTGTTAGGCCTGGGAAGCAGTAGAAGATGGCCCCAAGTCCTTGGGCCCCTGCACCCATATGGGAGACCTGGAAGAAGCTCCTGGCTCCTGGCACAGCTCCAGCCATTGTGGCCAATTGGAGAGTGAACCAGCATGGAATACCTCTCTCTCTGCCTCTGCTTCTTCACTCTGTGTAACTGACTTTCAAATAAATAAATATAGCTTAAAAAATTAAGGCAAGATTATGAAGCTTTGTCTATCAATAGTCATTTTGCCTGCCTTGTTATTTTCAGTTACATTTTTTTTGCCAAATTTTTCTTCGCTTTTTTAAAAAAATAACTGAACATTTCTGTTGGTACAGTGCATTGAAAAATAGTTTTCAAATTTTGTTTCTTAATACACTTGTATTTCAAAGATTGCCATTAAGTCAGAAAATCAAAATATGATTTGAAGATATATGTTATGCAAAATGCTTTTTATATGTGTAACTTTTCAATATGTCTTTTTGAAGTGTAAATCTATATATTCATTTCAACTTAATTCTACTTTAATAAATTTATTGAACATTTATTCTATGTTGATCATTGTGTTTAGAATTCTAGGGGTACTACCTAATTTATGATACAGTCCCAGCTGGACTTAAGGTTGTATTAGATGTAAATATTTATGGAAGTTCATAAATTACAACTTTTAATTAAAAATTACCAAGCAATTAAACTACAAAGGATATGAAGCAAAGATATTTTAATTTTTTATAGTCTAATTTTGTTTTTCTGAAAAGGATTTTAAATAAGTATTCAATAAACTATTTTATACATCTGTTATTTTTACTCATTCACTCATTTGTTCATTCATTCACTATTTATTGAACAAATATGAGTAGAAGATTACCATGAATTCTTTTAAGGAAATCCAAGGTGATGTGGAATAGCATTTGATAGCCTTTTTGGTAGATAGTAAAGATAATTACTTGTTCATAATACCAGAGAAGATGATGGCCTCTACTTGTATTCAATAATTGTACACTGGTATTATAGATGAAATTGTTTTGAAAGAGTTACAGAGAGATTGAAATCTTCCATCTGTTGGTTCACCCTCCAAATGACCAGGACTATACCAGGCTGAAAACAGGAGCCAGAATCTTCTCCCAGGTCTCCCATGTGAGTGAAGGGGTCCAAGGAACTGGACAATCTTTTGCTGCTTTCTTAGGCACATTTGCAGGGAGCTGGATCAGAAGTGGAGCAGCTTGTTCTCCAACCAGTGCCCATATGGGGTGCCTCAGTTCCAAATGGTGGCTTTATCTGCTACGCCACAACACTAGTACTGATAACATTGTTTTAAACCTAACAGTAGTCACTTATATAGCACCGCTTATTTTAGAAGCTGAATTAAGCATTGGAAATTTATAAAATCTAAGATATTCTCTTGAACTAAATGGAGGGGGAAAGTGACAATATACAGTTGATTATAATGTGATACTGAGGACTAAAATCAGAAATAAACAATGATGCTGTAGGAGACAGGGAACATCAAGAGCACCTAAGACAGCTTGGGGAGGTCAGGAGATTTCTTGGAAATGAGACCTTATTAGGGAGAAGGGTGAGATGTAGAGAGAGGACCCTCAAGTTACTGGATGGAGAAAAAGTATACCTTATTTAGGTTCTGTGTGTGTGTGTGTGTGTGTGTGTGTGAGAGAGAGAGAGAGAGAGAGCGAGCGAGCGAGAAGTAGGGAGGGGGTAGGGGAAAGAGAGAGTGTATGTTTAGGAGAGACTCTTATTTCACTTGTAGATTTAGATTTACTTCCTCATTTGAACTATAGGAACAGAGAATTGAGTCACTATTTTCTCAGTTCTTCTAAGGGTGATACATACACCTACCTGACCCTTGTCCATGGTTTCACTTTTTTGCAGTTTCCATTACCTGCAATATAAAAATATTAAATGGAAGATTCCAGAAACAATTTATAAATTTTAAATTGCACACCACTTGGGTAGCATGATGATATCTTATGCCATCCTACTCTGTCCTACCTGGGCTATGAACCATCCCTATGTCTAATCACGCTGCACTAGTACACACTACCTGCCAGTTAGTCACTGAATAGTTGTCTCAGTTAACAGATTGCATTTGCAGTATTGCTGTGCTTGTGTCCAAGTGATTCTTATTTTCCTTAATTATTTTACTTAATAATGGATTAAAAGCAGAAGAGTAGTGATGCTGGGATTTGGGAGTAGTGATTGGGATTTGTCAAAGAGGAGTCATAAAGTGTTTCCTTTAAGTGGAAAGGTAAAAGGACTGTAAGATATTTTGAGAGAGGTGTGAGAGAGAAACCATATCACCATATTACCACATTCACATAACTTTGGTATAAAGCTTTTGAATTGTTTTAAAAGAAATTATTTATTTACTTTGACAGAGTTTCAGAGACAGAGGAGAGACAGAGAGAGAGAGATTGATCTTCTATCTACTGATTCACTCCCTAACTGGCCACAGTGCTCAGCAAGGAGCCAGGAGCTTCATCTGGGTCTCCCATGTGGGTGGCAGGGGCCCAAACACTTGGCCCATCTTCTGCTTTTCTCAAGTGCTTCAGCAGGGATCTGGATTGGAAGTGGAGAAATTTGGACACGAATTGCCACCTACATGGGATTCCAGCATCTCAGGTGGCAATTTTACCTGCTATGCTACAATGCTGGCCCCTAAAGCTTTTGAATTAAAATTACTGTTTTTGGTATTTTTCTTATTTCTTCCTAGTATTTATTCAATATTTTAAAATATTGCTGTTTTGAGATGCCCTCCTCCCTCTTCTTGACTCCTTCCTTCCTTCTCTCGGATTACTTTGGAGGAGTCCTCCAAATAATTGGCCAATTAGAACTTTATTCCATGTATGAATCCAGAATGTTTGCTTAAGGATTTTATCCTTAGTAAAAAGTCCTATAGTGTTGTATCTATTCACATCTTATACATTAGATTTTAAGAAAAATTCTTACAGTTACAACCAGAGCTATTGTCTCTGTTATGGTAAAGATGAAATTAAAATGACTCCAGACAGACGGTTTTGAGGCTGATTTGAAAAAGTCCTTTTTTTAAGTGACTGATTTTCCAAAGAAATTTCTAAAACAATTTCCTAGGCCTTTAGAGTGAAGGAGGCTTTTCCACTCCTTTCTTCCTTCCTTTTTGCTTTTTCTTTTTTGTACAAGTTAATGTCTTCAAATGACCTCCAAACAGTGTGCTTTGTCTCTTTTCATACATCTTCAAAATTCTGGTTCTTTTCTTACATTGTTGAATAGGGAGTTAATGGGCATCTCTCACAAGTGGTAAGTCATTCCTTTTGAAGATGGATAAGATGGAGCTTCTGCACCTTTGACTGTGTGACCATGATTCTGCATCAGAAGAGTTTTCCTTTTAGAAAATATCCAGCTTTTTGTTTCAGGAGTCTCCTGGAATGGGGGAGGAATAAACAAGGCTAGGTCCTCAAAGGTTGTCCTACAAACTGGCATTCTGCTCCTCACAGCTCTGTGTACAGGCCAAGAAAGGCAACTCTTGTGACCTCTTTTTAGTTAATGCCATACTGCTCTAAAGAGAAAAGATTCATTCTTTCACAGAGATGTGTTTCTTCATCTCAGCCCTGAATATAAATTTTACACAATGCACAGTGTTATCAGGGAACTGGAGCCCTGTGATTTGTAAAATAAGGTTAAAGGTACCAAATTTCAGGCCTTGGAGAGATTGTCAGTGTGGTCATTCAAACAGGACAGTGCATTCAGTTAAAGTTAGAACAACCAGGGTTACTTTCAGGACTGTATTATGTGGATCAGACCACATATTTATCTACTATCACTCCTCTGGTCGTGCTTTGATTTGAAAAGAAAACAGAGCCATTGAATAAAACTACTATTGGGGCTGCAAATATAATTTTTCTCCTTTAATGATGGAGAAGCAAACCATTTTCTCATATAAATATATCTATTGATATATTATTAAGTGAGGAAGGCTGAGTTCAACATAGAGTTCATCATAGAAATTCTAGTACTTCTTCCTGTATAAAGACAGTCTGGTTTTCTGGGCCCCATACAATGAGATATTGGCCTGGCTTGATGTAACATGAAATCCACGTCCCTTTGTTTTATCTTTTTTTTTTATACTTCTTTCTTTAAAAATTTTTATTTAGTAAAAATAAATTTCCAATGTACAGTTTATGGATTACAATGGCTTCCCACCACCACAATTTCCCTCCCACTCACACCCCTACATCTCCCGCTCCCTCTCCCATTCCATTCACATCAAGATCCATTTTCAATTATCTTTATATACAGAAGATTGGTTTTGTATATATTAAGTAAAGATTTCATCAGTTTGGACCCACACAGAAACACAAAGTGTAGAATACTGTTTCAGTACTAGTTATAGCATTACTTCACATTGGACCCTAATTTAAGGACAGATCCCACATGAGAAGTAAGTACACAGTGACTCCTGTTGTTGACTTAACAATTTGACACTCTTGTTTATGGTGTCAGTAATCTCCCTAAGCTCTAGTCATGAGTTTCCAAGGCTATGGAGGCCTTTTGAGTTTGCTGACTCCGATCTTATTCCGACAGGGTCATAGTCAAAGTGGAAGTTCTCTCCTCCCTTCAGAGAAAAGTACTTCCTTCTTTGATGGGCCGGTTCTTTCCATTTGGATCTCACTCGCAGAGATCTTTCATTTAGGTATTCTTCTTTTTTTTTTTTTTTTTTTTGTTTTGCTGCAGTGTCTTGGCTTTCCATGCCTACCATGCTCTCATGGGCTCTTCAGCCAGATCCGAATGCCTTAAGGGCTGATTCTGAGGCCAGAGTGCTGTTTAGGACATCTGCCATTCTATGAGTCTGCTGTGTATCCCGCTTCCCATGTTGGATCGTTCTCTCCCTTTTTGATTCTATCAGTTAATGTTAACAGAAACTAGTCTTGTTTGTGTGATCCCTTTGACTCTTAGACCTATCAGTGTGATCATTTGTGAACCAAAATTGATCACTTGGACTAGTGAGATGGCATCTGTACATGCCACCCTGATGGGATTGTATTGGAATCCCCTAGCATGTTTCTAATTCCACCATTTGGGTCAAGTCCAATTGAGCATGTCCCAAATTGTACATCTCCTCCTTCTCTTATTCCCACTCCTATATTTAACAGGGATCACTTTTCAGTTAGGTTTTAAACACCTAAGAATGATTGTGTGTTAATTACAGAGTTCAACAACCAGTACTAGAACAAAACAGAGAAAAAAGTACTAAAATGGATGAAGTATTACATTGTACATCAGCAGTCAGCACAAGAGCTGACCAAGTCACTGTTCCTCATAGTGTCCATTTCACTTAACAGGTTTCCCCTTTGGAGCTCAGTTAGTTGTCACCGATCAGGGAAAACAAATGATATTTGTCCCTTTGGGACTGGCTTAATTCACTCAGCATGATGCTTTCCAGATTCCTCCATCTTGTTGCAAATGACTGGATTTCATTGTTTTAGACTGCTGTATAGTATTCTATAGAGTACAAATCCAATAATTTCTTTATCCAGTCTACTGTTGATGGGCATTAGGGTTGGCTCCAGGTCTTAGCTATTGTAAACTGAGTGCAATAAACATTAAGGTGCAGACAGCTTTTTTGTTTGCCAATTTAATTTCCTTTGGGTAAATTCCAAGGAGTGCGATGGCTGGGTTGTATGGTAGGGTTATATTCAGGTTTCTGAGGAATCTCCAGACTGACTTCCATAGTGGCTGAACCAGTTTGCATTCCCACCAACAGTGGGTTAGTGTCCCTTTTCCCCCACATGGTCTCCAGCATCTCTTGTGGGTAGATTTTTGAATGTGCGCCATTCTCACCGGGGTGAGGTGGAACCTCATTGTGGTTTTGATTTGCATTTCCCTGATTGCTAGTGATCTTGAACATTTTTTCATGTGTCTGTTGGCCATTTGGACTTACTCTTTTGAAAAATGTCTATTGAGGTCCTTGGCCCATCTCTTAAGTGGGTTGTTTGTTTTGATGTTGTTGAGTTTCTTGAGTTCTTTGTAGATTCTGGTTATCAACCCTTTATCTGTAGTATAGTTTGCAAATATTTTTTCCCATTCTGTTGGTTGCCTCTTCTCTCTCCTGACTGTTTCTTTTGCAGTACAGAAACTTCTCAGTTTGATGCAATCCCAATAGTTAATTTTGGCTTTGACTGCCTGAGCCTGCTGGGTCTTTCTAGGAAGTCTTTGCCTGTACCTATATCTTGCAGGGTTTCTCCAATGCTCTCTAATAATTTGGTGGTGTCAGGTCGTAAATTTAAGTCTTTAATCCATGTTGAGTGAATTTTTGTGTAAGGTGAAAGGTATGGGTCTTGCTTCAAGCTTCTGCACGTGGAAATCCAATTTTCCCAGCACCATTTATTGAATAGACTGTCCTTACTCCAGGGATTGGTTTTGGATCCTTGATCAAATATGAGTTGGCTGTAGATGTTTGGGTTGATTTCTGGTGTTTCTATTCTGTTCCATTGGTCTATCCATCTGTTTCTGTACCAGTACCATGCTGTTTTGAAAACAACTGCCCTGGAGTATGTCCTGAAATTTGGTATTGTGATGCCTCCGGCCTTGTTTTTACTGTACAAGATTGCTTTAGCAATTCGAGGTTTCCTGTGCCTCCATATGATTTCAGCATCATTTTTTCCAGATCTGAGAATGTCTTTGGTATCTTCATTGGTATTGCATTGAATGTATAAATTGCTTTTGGGAGAATGGACATTTTGATGATATTGATTCTTCCAATCCATGAGCATGGAAGATTTCTCCATTTTTTGGTATCCTCTTCTTTCTTTAAGGTTTTGTAATTTTCATCGTAGAGATCTTTAACGTCCTTGGTTAAGTTTATTCCAAGGTATTTGAATGTTTTTGTAGCTATTGTGAATGGAATTGATCTTAGCAGTTCCTCCTCAGCCATGGCATTGCCTGTGTATACAAAGGCTGTTGATTTTTGTGCATTGATTTTATATCCTGCTCCTTTGCCAAAGTCTTCTATGAGTTCCAATAGTCTCTTAGTAGAGTTCTTTGGATCCCCTAAATAAAGAATCATATCATCTGCAAAGAGGGATAGTTTGAGTTCTTCCTTCCCAATTTGTATCCCTTTAATTTCTTTTTCTTGCCTAATAGCTCTTGCTAAAACTTCCAGAACTACATTGAATAGCAGTGGTGAGAGTGGGCATCCCTGTCTGGTACCAGATCTCAGTGGAATTGCTTCCAACTTTTCCCCATTCAATAGGATACTGGCCGTGGGTTTTTCATAAATTGCTTTGATTGTATTGAGGAATGTTCCTTCCATACCCAGTTTGCTTAGGGTTTTCATCATGAAAGGCTGTTGTATTTTATAAAATGCTTTCTCTGCGTCTATTGAGAGAATCATATGTTTTTTCTTCTGCAGTCTGTTAATGTGGTGTATCACTTTGATTGTTTTGTGAACATTGAACCATCCCTGCATACCAGGGATAAATCCTACTTGGTCTGGGTGGATGATCTTTCTGATGTGTTGTTGTATTCCATTGGCCAGAATTTTATTGAGGATTTTTGCATCTATGTTCATCAGGGATATTGGTCTGTAATTCTCTTTCAACGCTGCGTCTTTCTCTGGCTTAGGGATTAAGGTGATGCTGGCTTCATAGAAAGAATTTGGGAGGATTTCATCTTTTTCAATTGTCCTGAATAGTTTGAGGAGAAATGGAGCTAATTCTTCTTTAAATGTCTGGTAGGATTCAGCAGTGAATCCATCTGGCCCTGGGTTTTCTTTGTTGGAGGGCCTTTATTACTGTTTCAATTTCTGTGTCAGTTATGGGCCTATTTAGGTTTTCTATGTCTTCCTGGTTCAATTTAGGTAGATTGCATGTGTCCAGGAATCTGTCCATTTCTGATAGATTTCCCTGCTTCTTGGCATACAACTCTTTGTAATAATTTCTGATGATTCTTTTTATTTCTGTGGTGTCTGTTGTTTCATTTCCTTTTTCTTCTCTGATTTTATTGATTTGGGTCTTTTCTCTTCTTTTTTTGAGTTAGTTGAGCCAATGGTGTGTCAATTTTATTTATTTTTTCAAAAAACCAGCTCTTCGCTTGGCTGATTTTTTGCAATGTTTTTTTGGATTCAATCCTGTTGATTTCTTCTCTTATTTTAATTATTTCTCTTCTCCTACTAGCTTTGGGTCTTATTTGCTACAGTTTTTCTAGATCCTTGAGATGCGCTAAAAGCTCATTTATTTTGTGCCTTTTCAATTTCTTGATATAGGCACCTATTGATATAAACTTTCCTCTCAACACTGCTTTTGCCATATCCCATAAGTTTTGATATATTGTGTTGTTATCCTCATTTACTTCCATAAAATTTTTGATTTCTCTTTTGATTTCTTCTATGACCCATTGTTCATTCAGGAGCATGTTGTTCAGTCTCCATGTGTTTGCATTCTTTCTAGGGATTCCTGAGTTGCTAATTTCCACCTTCATTCCGCTGTGGTCTGAGAAGCTGCACGGTATGATTCTAATTCTTCTAAATTTGCTGAGATTTGCTTTATGGCCTAGTATGTGGTCAATCCTAGAGAAGGTTCCATGCACTGCTGAGAAGAATGTAAAATCTTTAGATGTAGGATTGAAAGTTCTGTAGATATCTGTCAGATCCATTTGGGCAATAGTATCGATTAAATATGCTGTTTCTTTGTTGATCTTCTGTTCGGAAGATCTGTCTATTTCTTAGAGTGGAGTATTGAAATCTCCCAGTACTATTGTATTGGGGTCTAAGTCTCCCTTTAAGTCCCTTAACATATCTTTTAAATAAACCTAAATAAACCGGTGCCCTGTAGTTAGGCGCATATACATTTATAATAGTTGCATCTTCCTGTTGAATTGAACTCTTAATCATTATATTGTGCCCCTCTTTGTCTCTCTTAACAGATTTTGTGTTAAAGTTTATTTTGTCTGATATTAATATGGCTACACCTGCTTTTCTTTGGTTTCTGTTGTTGTGGAAGATCTTTTTCCAACCTTTCACTTTCAGTCTGTATGCTTCTATGTTGGAAAGATGTGTTTCTTGTAGGCAGCAAATAGATGGGTTTTGTTCCTTAATCCACTCAGCCAGTCTTTGCCTTTTAAGTTTAGATTTCAATCCATTAACGTTCAATGTGACTATGGATAGGTAGTAACTTTGCCATGCCGTTTTCCCAAAGATATTTTCTAGTATATGCTTTGAGTTTTCTATGGTCTTTTACTGGTAGGTTTTCTTTCTTTACCTTCTTTCATATTGATGACCGTGTTTCTGTGTTTCTGAGTGTAACACATCTTTAAGCATCTTTTGCAGGGCTGGACGAGTAGCAACAAATTCTTTCAATTTCTATTTGCTGTGAAAGGTCTTTATTTCACCTTCATTCACAAATGAGAGCTTTGCAGGGTATAATATTCTGGGCTGGCAGTTTTTCTCTCTTAGCACCTGGGCTATGTCTCGCCATTCCCTCCTGGCCTGTAGGGTTTCTGTTGAGAAGTCTGCTGTAAGTCTAATTGGGGATCCTCTGAGAGTAATCTGGCGTTTCTCTCTTGCACATTTTAGAATCTTTTCTTTATATTTCACTGTGGTGAGTTTGATTACAACGTGTCGTGGTGAGGGTCTCTTTTGGTCATGTTTACGAGGTGATCTGTGAGCTTCCTGTACTTGGATGTCTCTGTTCTTCTCCAAATCCAGAAAGTTCTCTGCTAGTATCTCGCTAAAGAGGCCTTCTAATCGTTTCTCTCTCTCCATTCCTTCAGGAATTCCTAGAACCCGAATGTTGGGTTTTTTAATAGTATCCTGTAGATTCCCAACAATATTTTTTAGATTTCTAATTTCCTCTTCTTTTCTTTAGTTTGACTGTATGCTTTCCTGTGCTCTGTCTTCTAAGTCTGATATTCTCTCTTCTGTTTCACTGACTCTGTTTTTAAGGCTCTCTAATGTGTTTGTCATTTGATCTATTGAGTTCTTCATTTCATTTTGATTTCTCTTCACTATCACACTTTCCTGTTCTACTAGTTTCTGCATTTCATTTTGGTTCCTCCTTAAGATTTCATTTTCACAAGAAAGATTTTCTATCTTGTCCAATAAGGATTTCTGTAGTTCCAGAATTTGCTTTTGAAAACTTCTAAATGTTTTTATCATAAATTTTTTGAAATCCGTATCTTGCATTTCTTCTATCTCATCATCCTCATAATCTTGGCCTGGGGTGTTTTGTTCATTTGGGGGCGTCATAATGTGTTCGTTGATCTTGTTCCCACAGTTTCTGTGTTTATTGCTTGGCATTTTGGAGGAATTCTTTGAATTATTTCCTTACAGTGTTTTTTTTTTTTTTTTCTTGTTATACTGTGACTGTGTTAAGTGGGCTGTCTGCTATTGGAGTAGCCTTGGTGACCTCCGCTAGGAATGTGAAGACTCAGAGCTGGAGCCACGAGCGTCCTTGCTCTCGCCGCAGGTCATCTGTGTCTCCTCCACTAGATCCAGAGGAGTTTCCTCTGCATTTTTTTCCCCTGGGCCCTTCCCTGTATTCACTGCAATTCCTCTTATATCAACCTATCTTTCCCGGATTATCAATGTGCGACTTCACTATTCGCCATCTTGGCTCTGCCCCTCCCCCCCCCTTTGTTTTATCTTGACAGTTTCTGGGGCCTCCACTACTTCTTGGTGAATCCTATTATGTGATCTGAGCATCTCAATGAAAGGTCCTTTTCTGCCAGCATACTGAATAAACACTCCTTTTGCTTCTGGAATCCTTATGAGTGTCTCTGTGCATCAAACAGCTGCATCAGCTTTATTGGAATGAGTTTGTTCCTGGGCTGCTATTTCTCAGTGAAGGCCATGTTTAGCATGGCAAGGTTAACTATGAAATTACTTTGATAAGCAATGCAAAAAACTTGGTAAAAGCACAGCTTCCCGAAGTATCCTCTTTTTGCAAAATAAGCAAGTTAGATCCAGATTTTCTAGACATTTCTAGAAGTAAATTATATATACTTTTTTAACCTTTTGAAATTTCATGCTGCATAACTTTCATACCTTTAATAGGACCAAACCTCATTTCCCCATTTTGATAACACTTTCTTTTAAGTAGTCAGGAATTCCATATGGAAAGTGAAATGGGAATCAAGGCTGTTGCTATTAAATAATTCTGCTGAGACCTTGCCTGATATTTCAATATGGAGAAGGTTCTAAATGCAATCCTATATTCAAACATCTCAGTGAAACTAATAATGCTACTTTTTAAAATTTTTAACACATAAATGTTTCATATGGTGTTTTTCTTCAATGCATTGTCTTAAAATATTGAAATGCTGTCATAAGGGTAAATTATTTTGATTTTATTTATAACAGCTATAAGCTGTGTATTTTATACCTATGATTATACAGTCTGTGGTTCAATCAAAAGTCTATTACTTTCAAATTTATAACTCACTACACTTGTTTCACTTTAGGTAGCATTTATGAGTAGCAAATATCTTGAACTTAAAAGCACTGCATCATTTGTACCTATGAAAGAACCCTATTAAGAGATGTAGTAATATTTTCAAAATTAAAAAAAAACCCTAAAGCTATTGGTTGTTGTAATAGATCATATTAGGTGAAGGAAATTTCAGTCTTTTCAGTTTCTAGGTTATTATTTGTTTTACTAGATTTCAGGGAGGCGGGAGCCAATGGGGTGGCTTAGGATACAGGAGAACACAGGGAGCCCTTGCAGTGACAACTCTTCCGCTCCAGTGGACACTGTCATCCCCAAGGCTGCATTCTCCACAGCATGGTGGCTGTGTCAGTGGCATCCAGGGTGGGAAGTGTGGTCTTAGCTGCTGTCGAGGCTCCCAGTTGTCAGCAGTTTTGTTGCTCTGCTTCCTCTTGGTATTGAAGTTCAGATTCACCAGATGACTCCCATACTTTGGTCTTAGTGCAGAAATCAGTACCTAATAAACATAGCAAAACATCGATATCTTGATTTCTCAGTGAGATTACCACATATTTCCAGTAGCCATATTTATGGCTGTTGATTAAAGAAAGGAAAAGATCAGAGTTTGGTAGAGATACTAGTAAATAGAATTTTGTATTACCTCACTGTACTTTTGTCTTTTCACTTTCTGTGCATTTTTACTATGGAAGTGGAGTTAGGGCTTGAGAGCATTCTCACTCACATGCTCATTTGGGAAGCAGTAAGTGGCTGTGGACCACCATGGAACTGAAATGAGTGCAGGTCATGAGACCACTGAGTGAGCATGAACCACTGCATGTCGAGCTTAGGTCAGTCAAATCATAATTCTCTTGCTTTTTCTATTAAGTGGGAGTGATATTCTCTTAGCTATTAATGTCCCATTGTGTTTATAATGCACCTACAAGCAAGATTTTCAAGGCCATAATCAAATGAAATGTATCATGTGTCATCATTCCTTGTATCATTATAGTAATAGGGGCCATAAAACTCACAGTTGCTTATAAGCACTTTCTTATTCAAAAAGCGATTGTGTGATAAGAGATATAATCTGATCCTCCTCCTTTCCCTTCTTATAATTATTCCCACACAGTTTAGAGAGGCCATGAGTGTTCTGTTCATCTCTCTAGGATTTATGTTAGGAAAGAAAGGCAGAAACATTATGATTGAGGTGAGCTTGTATTTGGCACAAAATTTTTATGCCCATGCTATCTGCCTTCTGCTTTCATAGCAACGAAAACAGTAAATAAAAATTACTGCTTGTTGAATACTTATTATAGATCATGTATTGTCCTTTATATTTTCTCTGCATTTTCATTTAGCTCTCACAAGATTCCTTTGATGAAAGGTGCTATTGCTATTTCCATTTTAGAGATGAGGAGATGGAACTCAATGCAGGTTAATTAGTCTACTTAGTATCTCAGAGTTAATGGGTAATTGTTGTGGAAAGCAAGTCTGCATTTGTGGGAAGTTTTACTTGGAAATATTTTTGCTTTTTTATTTTATTTAATTTTTGAGAAGCGGAATTGGAAAGAGAGATCTTCTGTAAACTGGTTTACTCCCTGAATGCCTTCAACAGCTGGAGTTGTACCAGACTGAAGCCAGGAGGCTGGAACTGAGTCCAGGTCTCTGACTGGGGGGCAGGAAGCCAAGCATGTGGGCCAGCACCTGCTGTCTCCCAGGCACATTAGCAGAAAGCTAGATAGGAAGCAGAGGTGAGACTGTATGCCAGGCATTCCTATGAGGGATACAGGCATCCCAAATAGTGGCTTAATCCTCTGCATCACAATGCCTGCTCCATTATATTCTGACTTCATTTATTTTTGTTTATTTTTATGTGAAAGTAAATTAAGCTATCAATGAATACCTTAAAGGATCTGAAGCTGGACAAGGGTGGTCAATAAATAACCCAACTGAGCTGTTGGAAGTGGGATGTCACAAAAATATGGACCCCTCCAGAAAAGCTGTAGTAATTTGTTTATGAAGATTGAGACACCAGGAATTTCCTAAGGGAGTATTAACCAGCTGGGTCGGGTTAATGTACTGAACCAGGCTACAGGTCATTAACTGCAACATTAATTATGCCTGAGAGATGTCTTATTTTAAAGTCAGTACTCTGGCTTGAATGTACATATTTAAAACATTCTTCTTGCACTGCATGAACTGAAGGGACTGTGAAAAGGGAAAACCTGTTGGAGGATTGTTTGTAGTTCTTTTGAGAAAAATCATGTGTGTAAAAAAGAAATATAGTTGAATACTTCAGACTCCATGTTGCTGTTATAGAAACTGGAATTTATGTATTATCCTGCGTTCACCTGTAGAGCCAGATGAGGCAGTACTACCAGGAGAATATTGCACTAACATAAAGATCAAGGGCAAGGCAGATTGGGAGAAAAAAAAAGAGAAAAAAGTAAATGAATGAGAAACGAACAGTTTCAAAAAGATCCAGTAAAAAGAATTTTCAAAAGAGAAGAAATTAGGGAAAGGAAGTACTGGTGATCTCATAAGGAGTTCTAGTCACTTGATCATTCCCTTTGTCTCATTTTATTAGTGTCTTTTTTTTTTTTTAATTTTTGACAGAGTGGACAGTGAGAGAGAGAGACAGAGAGAAAGGTCTTCCTTTGCCATTGGTTCACCCTTCAATGGCTGCCATGGCCGGCACGCTGTGGCCGGCGCACCGCGCTGATCCGAAGCCAGGAGCCAGGTGCTTCTCCTGGTCTCCCGTGGGGTGCAGGGCCCAAGCACTTGGGCCATCCTCCACTGCACTCCCGGGCCACAGCAGAGAGTTGGCCTGGAATTGGGTCAACCAGGACAGAATCCGGCACCCCGACCGGGACTAGAACCTAGGGTGCCAGCGCTGCAAGGCAGAGGATTAGCCTATTGAGCCATGGTGCCGGCCTTATTAGTGTCTTAAACAGTTTCTGTCTTTGGTTTGCTTCACATTTCTTATGGAATCTGTCATCACTCCCACCACTCTTTTTTTAAGATTTATTTTATTTATTTGGTAGAGTTACAGAGAGAGGTACAGACAAAAAAAGAGGGGCTGGTGCTGTGACATAATAGGTAAAGCTGCTGCCTGTAGTGCTGGCATCCCATATAGGTTCATTTCTAGTCCCAGCTGCTCCACTTCCTACCCAGCTTTTTGCTATGGACTGGGAAAGCACTAGAAGATGGCTCAAGTCCTTGGGTCCCTGCACCCACGTGAACCATTTGGGAAATAAACCAGAGGATGGAAGACCTCTCTCTCTCTCTCTCTTTCTCTCTGCCTCTGCCTCTCTATAATGCTGTCTTCAAAATAAATAAATCTTAAAAAGAAAAAGAGAGAGGCCTTCCATCTATTGGTACATTCCCCAAGTGACTAGGGCTACGCCAGACCAAAACCAGGAGCCAGAAGCTTCTTCCAGATCTCCCATGTGGGTGCAGTGGCCCAAGGACTTGGACCTTCCTCTGCTGCTTTCCCAAGTGTATTAGCAGGAAGCTGGATCAGAAGTGGAGTAGCAGTCTGGTACTTTAACCCAATGTACCACAGTGCCAGCCCCCACCACTCTCTTCTAACCTACACTATACCATGACTCCTGGATTTTCACCAAATGATTTCCTTTCATAATGGAGGCCAACACGTGAGTACCCTTGCAGACTGGTAGCTTGGAGTCTTTCATATCAGTATTGTTTAGGGAATTGTTAAAGGGGAAGAACAGGTTTGTTCCCAGGTCAACTCTTCTTTTGCAGTTCTAGGTATTTCAGTCATGGCCCTTTTTTGTCAACTGGCCTTAGCAAGGTAGCAGCTCTGCAGGCCATCACAACCTTCCCACATACATTGGAGCTTAACAGACTTGTGTTGTTACTACTAAAGCATGGATCTTCTTGGCAGAGGGAGAGAAATGTCACTTTTTCCAACTCAAGAAGCAGTCCAATTTGCCTCCCTTTTCTGTATGATACTACAGCCTGTCTTTTTTTTTTCTTTAAGATTTATTTACTTTATTTAAAGGGTAGTGTTACACAGGGCCAGAGAGAGAGAGGAGCACTTCATCCGCTGGTTCACTCCCCAGATAGCTGCAATGGCTGGAGTTGGGCTTATCTAAAGCCAGTAGCTAGGAGCTTCCTCCAGGTCTCCCACACGGGTGCAGGGGCCCCAGGATTTGGGCCATCTGCCACTGCTTTCCCAGGCCATAGAGGAGAGCTGGATTGGAAGTGGAGCAGCCGGGTCTCGAACTGGTGCCCATATGGGATGCTGGCACTGCAGGTGGCTGACCACAGCACTGACCCCCCTACAGTCTGTCTTGAGAGAAGTTCAGATGAAAGTAATTTTCTCCAGTGACATTTTAATCCTCATATATATTGGTCTTTCAAGATGCTTTTTATTTATTTATTTTTTAAAATTTAAATTTTTTTTGGACAGAGTGGACAATGAGAGAGAGAGAGACAGAGAGAAAGGTCTTCCTTTGCCGTTGGTTCACCCTCCAATGGCCGCTGCAGCCGGCGCACTGCGGCCAGCGCACCACGCTGATCCAATGGCAGGAGCCAGGTGCTTCTCCTGGTCTCCCATGGGGTGCAGGGCCCGAGGACTTGGGCCATCCTCCACTGCACTCCCTGGCCACAGAAGAGAGCTGGCCTGGAAGAGGGGCAACCAGGACAGAATCTGGCGCCCCGACCGGGACTAGAACTCGGTGTGCCGGCGCCACAAGGCAGAGGATTAGCCTAGTGAGCCACAGTGCCGGCCCTTCAAGATGCTTTAAGCTGACTTTCTCTGCAGTTTTACTAACCAGATGGGAACTCCCTTATCTTTCATTATTTATTTATTTTCAGCTCTACTCCCACCTCATCTCTCTCCCATATATGCACATTTATAAACTTAATTCTTTAAAAGTTAACTCAATTATTTTTATTTCATCCATTTCTCTAGGACTGAATTTGATCAGTTATAACCTTATCTCTATGAACAGCAATTCTATGAACAAGCTCACTTTTCAAAATGAAAAGTAATATTTTTCTCTTGATCACGTGCCTTTCTGTAGCCATAATCATATATATATATATTTAAATATTTATTTGAAAGAGTTACACAGAGAGAGGCAAGGCAGAAAGAGAGAGAGAGAGAGAGAGGTCTTCCAATGGTTCACTCCCCAATTGGCAGCAACAGCTAGAGCTGTGCTGATCTGAAGCCAGGAGCCAGGCACTTCTTACGGATCTCCCACGTGGTTGCAGGATACCAAGGGGTTGGGCCATCTTCTACCACTTTCCCAGGCCATAGCAGAGAGCTAGATTGGAAGTGGAGCAGCCAGGTCTCGAACGGAGGCCCACATGGGATGTCGGCACTTCTGGTCGGGGTGTTAACCTGCTGTGCCACAGTGCCGGCCCTCATAATCATTATTCTTTAAGGCCACAGTTTTGATAATAACAAAAAATAATAATATGTATTTATTATAGGATGTTTGCTATATACTAAACATTTTACATCTGTTATTTTATTTTAGTTTCAAAGTACTCATATTTGATTAGTATAGTTTCCGTTTTTTAGAGAAACTGCCTTTAAGAAAAGTTAAAATTAGATCACAGAGAAAAGAAATGGCTTAATGAGGATTTAATGTCAGATAACGGGTATTTGGCACAGCAGTTAAGATGCCCAAATCCCAACTCTTCCTCCAGTTCTAGCTTCCTTCTAATGCACACCCTGGGAGGTAGCAAGTACTCAGGTCCTTGCCATCTATGTGGGAGACCTAGGTTGAGTTGCAGACTCCTGGCCCTGCCTTGGCTATTATGGGCATTTCGGGGGAGTGAACCAATAGAAGTGGATCTTTCTTTTGTCTCTCTGACTCTCTGTGCCTTTCAAATAGAATGATAATGCACATATAAAATTTTGAAAAGTCATTTAAAAAAAATCCAGAGCCATTTAACTAGTAGTTTCCTGACAAGCTCATGCTTGCTCATTGCAGTTCCCCATTTTCCAGAATGTGGGAGGAAAGTGGTACCTTTTAGTAGCCAAGACAATGGACATTTCTTAATCTTTATTGGTCTTGATGTTCTGCAAAATTTTGCAGCTTGAAGTATATTTTTCTTATGGTTTCTATGACATCACTGTGTTCTGGTTATTTCTTATTCTGATCACTGCTTCTCAGTCTTCTTCGTTGGTAATTTTGACTTCTTTGCTCTGTGTATGTTAGTAGACTCCAATCTTGATATAAGACTTCATCTATTCTTACAGTACCAACTCATTCATTCAGAATTGTTTTCTCCAACTGAGACCTGTTGCTGAATTTCAGAATGATTTCTAGCTGGCAGCATCGTACTTACTTGAGTAAGTACCAATGAGTATTATAGATATTTCATGCAGAAATTGAGAATGCAATCTTTAGAAAGCAGAACCATTATTTTCTATCAAGAACTTTTTAAAAAAATTATTTGAAAGCGTGTGTGTGTGTGGGGGAGGGGGAGAGGGAGAGGGAGAGGGAGAGGGAGAGGGAGAGGAGAGAGAGAGAGAGAGAGAGAGAGAGAGAGAGAGAGAGAGAGAGAGAAACTCTTCCACCCAGTGGTTCACTCCCCAAAATGCCTGCAGCAGGTGCAGCTAGGTCACACTTTCTCTGAGACCATAGGACTCCATCCTATTCTCCATGTGGTGGCAGGGACACAAGTACTTGAACAATCACCTGTTCTTTCCCAGGGTACACATCATCAGGAAGATAGAATTGGAAGCAGAACAAGGACTTGAATCCAGGTACTCTGATATGGGATGCAGGAGTCTTAAGTGGTGTCTTAACTGCTTTGCCAGGCACCCACCCTTAGAATTTCTTTTTTGTTGAACAGGAATAGCAGCATTCTCTTTCCTCATTCCCAAACTTTGTTAGTTTCTTAGTATAATTCTTGGTCCCCACAACAAATAAATACATTCCACAGCCTTTATTATTTTGGCCATCTACAACCCAACCTCTTCTGTACTCTTTTCATAGTTTACTAATCTTTCTCCAGAACCATTAACTTCTTCCTGAACCCCTAGTTCCACTCTTATCTCCAGAACCCATCAAAAACCCATACTTGAAAGAGTTGTCAGAATTTATTTTCTAAAATAGACTGGTTATGTCATCGTAGGTAAAAGAAATGGCTTATCTAAAGCCATGAGTATATTAAAATCAAGACCTACTTCTGGGTAACTTCAAGTACTTGACTGTGGCTGAATTTCTCTACATGAAACCAGAAAAGCATGAGGAATAAACTGAAGAAGCCTCAGGTGCCATGATCTGGGGTGAGCAAATTTACAAATTGAAGAATAAAAACCATATGATTATCTTAAAATATATAGAGAAAGCATTTGATAAGAAATCACATCCTTTCATGATAAGAACCTTGAGCAAATAGGGTATAGATGGAACATACCTCAACACAATCAAGGCAGTACATGACAAACCCACAACCAGCATCATGACAAAATATGGAAAAGATGTGGAACTAAACAAGGATTCCCACTCTTGTCATTACTATTCAATATAGTTCTAAGAGCTTTACAGGGCCATTAGGCAGGAAAAAGACATAAAAACAATACCAGTGGAAAACAGGAAGTCAAATTATGCCTGCTTACAGATGATATGATTCTATACATAAAGGAACCAAAAGACTCCACTAAGAGACTATTGGAACTCATAAGCGAGTTTGGCAAAGTTGCAGGATATAAAATCAACACACAAAAATCAATAATTCTTGTATAAACAATGCCATGGCTGAGAAAGAACATGTAAGATCAGTTCCATTCATAAAAGCTTCAAAAAATTAAATATTTTGGGATAAATTTAACCAAGGAGGTGGAAGATCTCTACAATGAAAATCATAAAACATCAAAGAAAGAAATAAAAGAAGGCACAAACAAAAAGGAAAAATCTTCCATGTTCATGAATTGGAAGAATCAATATCACCAAAATGTCCACACTATCCAAAGTAATTTACAGACTCAGTGAGCTCCCACTCAAAATACCAAGGACATTCTTCTCAGACCTAGAAAAAAATGACCCTAAAATTCATATGGAAAAGAAGAGACTGTGAATAACTAAAGCAATCTTAAGCAATAAAAACAAAGCTAGAGGCCTTGCAATACCAGAATTCAAAATATACTACAGGGAAGTTATATTCAAAATAGCTTGGTACTGACACAAAATAATAGGCATATGGATTAGAAACCCTAGAAATTAATCCACATATCTATAAACAACAAATCACTTATAGATAAGCTAAAATCACTCCCCAGAGAAAGGACAGTGTCTTCAACAAATGATATTGGGAAAATTGGATCTTCATATGCAGAAATATGAAACAGGATTCCTCCATTACATCCTATACAAAAATCAACTCACAAAATATCAAGTATATAAACTGAAGATCTGAAACCGTCAAATCACTAAAGGAGAATGAAGGGAAAATACTGCAAGATATTGGTCTAAGTAAAGATTTCTTAGATAAGACCCAAGAACTACAGGCAACAAAACAAAAAGTGAACAGATGGGATTACAAGTTAGAAAACTTCTGCACAGCAAAGGAAACATTAAACAAAGTGAAGCAGCAACTGACAGAATGGGAGAAAGTATCTGCAAACTATACATCTGATAAAGGATTAATATCCAGACTAAAGAAGGAGCTCAAGACAGTCAACAACAAGAAAACAAACAATCCAATTAAGGAATGGGCAAAGGACATGAACAGGCATTTTTCCAAGGATGAAATACGTGCATTATTGTCGCCATCTATTAAAATATGAAACATATGCTTAACTTGCACAACATGCAAAACTAAGTAATGGGCTATATTTGGCCAATGAGATTTTGTTTACCAAGTCCCACTCTAGAATTATAATTTTTTTAAGATTTATTTATTTATTTGAAAGTCAGAGTTAAACAGATAGAGGAGGATAAGCAGAGAGAGAGAGAGGGAGAGAGGTAGAGAGAGAGAGAGAGAGAATCTTCCATCTGCTAGTTCACTCCGCAGTTCGCCTCAATGGTTGGAGCTGTGCCTATCTAAAGCCAGAAGCCAGGAGCTTCTTCCAGGTCTCCCATATGGGTGCAGGGGCCCAAGGACTTGGGCCATCTTCTACTGTTTTCCCAGGCCATGGCGAAGAGCTGGATTGGAAGTGGATTAGTAGGGACTCCAACCGGTGCCCATGTCAGATGCCAGCATTGTAGGCAGCAGCATTACCTGCTATGCCACAGGGCCAGTTCCAAGGGGATATTGTTATAAGTGGTAAGTAACCACTGAAGTATTTTTATTTGGGAGTAAAATAATCAGAAAAGAACTGAATTTTCAGATGAGAAATGACATAAGCCCTCTATTGTGAATGCTTTACTCTCTGGCAAATGTGGTGGCAGTGTAAGTTGTGAGGGAGTGATTCCTCTCCCTCCCTCTCCCCCGCCCCTTCCCACATCTCTTTCCTTTCCTTTTTTATTTTTTTTTTTGACAGGCAGAGTGGACAGTGAGAGAGAGAGAGACAGAGAGAAAGGTCTTCCGTTGTTGTTGGTTCACCCTCCAATGGCCGCCGTGGCCGGCGCGCTGCAGCTGGCACACCGTGCGGATCCAAAGGCAGGAGTCAGGTGCTTCTACTGGTCTCCCATGGGGTGCAGGGCCCGAGGACTTGGGCCTCCACTGCACTCCCTATCCACAGCAGAGAGCTGGCCTGGAAGAGGGGCAACCGGGACAAAATCCGGCACCCCGACTGGGACTAGAACCTGGTGTGCTGGTGCCGCAGGCAGAGGATTAGCCTATTGAGCCATGGCACCGGCTTCCTTTTTAATTTTTGAGAAAATATTTTTAACTTACAGTGTAGTCAAAGGCTTAATGGTTTAGTAAATAAGGAGTTCAACAAGCAAAAAGTAAAAAGACCATAGTTCAGCAGGGTGGAATTATAGGCAAGGGCTATAAACAGTAACCAAATGAAAAGATGTCATTTCATTCATATACAGTAAATTTTAAAAAAATCACAGATCATTATAACTACAGTAGTGCATCATTCTTAGCTATTGGTTTGACAAAACTATAAAACAAAGTTTGGCAAAACCATATCTGCAGCAATACTGTTACACATAGGCATTCCTTTCTTTTTTGTTTAATGATTTTTTTTCTTTGTAAATTATAGCTCCCACATATAAGGTAGAATATATGATATTTGTCTGTCAGTGTCTGGCTTATTTAAACATGAATTAAGCATAATATCTTCCAATTCCATTCATTTTGATACAAATGATAGAGTTTTATTCTTCTTATAGGTGAATAATATTCCATGTGTATACACACCACATTTTCTTTATCTGTTCATCTGATGATGGATACCTTGGTTGATTCTATATTGTGGCTGCTATTGTGAACAGTGCTGCTATAAATGTGGTGATAGACATCTCTTGGAATGTGTTTATATACCCAATAGTGGTATTGCTAGATCATCTGACAAGTCAGTTTCTGGTTTTTAATGAAATCTCTGTACTCCTCTACACAGTGCTTGCACTAATTTCCAACAGTGTGTAAGAGTTCCCCTTTCTCTAGATGCTAGCCAGCATTTGTTATTTTCTTTTTGAAAATAACCATTCTGACAGGTGTAAGGTGATATCTCACTGTAGTTTTGATTTGCATTTCTCTGATGTCTAGTGATGTTAAGTAATTTTTTATATATTTGTTGGCCATTTGCATTTCTACTTTTGAGAACTGTCTATTAAAGTCTATTAAAGTCCTTGATTGTTTTGTTGAGTTTTTTGAGTTGCTGATAAATTCTGGATATAATCTTTTATCATACAGGTAACTTAAGTAGCTTACAAGTATTATTCCCTATTTTGTTTGGATGGCACTTCACTCTATTGACTGTTTCCTTGACTGTGCAGAGCTTCTGAATTTGGTATAATTTCATTTGTCTAGCTATGTTTTGTTGCCTGTGCTTTGGATAAGACACAGGGTGTCTTATCTAAGAAGTCATTACCTATGCCAATATTTTGAAGCGCATCTCCTATATTTTCTTCCTGTAACTTCATAGTGTCAGGTCTTAAATTTAAGTCTTCATCCATCTTGAGTTATTGTGTATGTGGTGAGAGATAGGGATCTAGTTTCATTCCTCTACATATATGCATCCAGTTTTACCAGCACCATTTATGGAAGAGATTATCCTTTTTTTATGTATGTTCAGGGCACTTTTTTCAAAAATAATTGGCTGTATATACATAGATTAATTTCTGTGCTCAATATTCTGTTCCTTTGGTCTATGTATTTTTTTTTTTGCCTGTACCATCCTATTTTAATTACTATAGCTTTTTAGTTTGCTTTGAAGTCAGTTATTGTGATACCTCTAGCTTGATTTGTTTTTTTTCAGAATCACTTTGACAATTCTAGGACTTTTGTGATTCCATATGAGTTTTAGAAATTTTTAAAACATTCTGTAAAGAATGTCATTAGTATTTTGATAGGGATTGTATTGAGTCTGTAGATTGCTTTATTTAGCATGGAGTTTTTTTGTTTTTAATTTTTAATTTTTTGCACTTTTAAAAATTTGTTACACATACAAGTTTCATTTATTTCATATATACAGATTTAGGAACAGAGTAACACTTCCCCTATTGTCCATCCTGCCACAATCCATCCCTTCCTCTTCCTCCCTCTTACATCCCCACGCTTACTTTTTACAAAGATCTATTTTCAGTTTACTTAATAATCATATAGTTAACCCTACACTTAGTAAAAGAGTTCAACAAATAGTATGAAGAAAAAAACAAAATAAAACAAAAAATGCATTGTTTTTCAATGAAAGAGACAAGGGCTGTAAGCAATCATCGAATCTCTAAATATCTATTTCACGGCAATACATCACATTTCAGGTACTCTATTGGTTAGGTCAGGGAAAAATATATTTGTGTTTTTGGGGACTGGCTTATTTCACTAAGTATAATAGTTTCTAGTTGCATCCATCTTGTTGCAAAAGACAGGATTTCATGTTTTTTTTTACAGATAAATAGTACTCCACAGTGTATATATACCATAATTTCTTTATCCAGTCAACAGTTCATGGACATTTGGGATGATTCCATCTCTTAGCTTTCTGTATTGTGCTGCAATGAATGTGGGGGTATTGATACCTGTTTCATATGCTTATTTCTTTTCCTTTGGGTAGATTCTCAGGAGTGGGATGGCTGGATAATATGGTAGGTCTGTATTCAGATTGCTGAGGCATCTCTATACTGTCTTCCATGGAGGCTGCAGGAGTTTACATTCCCATCAGCAGTGAATCAGGGCACCTTTTATCCCATATCCTTGTCAGCATTTGTTGTTTCTTGATCTCTGTATGCAAGCCATTCTGACTGGAATGAGGTGAAACCTCACCATGGTCTTGATTTGCATTTCTCTGATGGCTAGTGATCCTGAGTATTTTCCCAACTGTCTGTCAACCATTTGAATTTCCTTTTCCCATTTCTTAACCAGATTGCTTGATTTGTTGTTGAATTCCTTGAGCTCTTTATATATGTTCTGAATGTTAACCTTTTATCAGTTGCATAGTTTGAAGATATTTTTCTCCCATTTTGTCAGTTGCCTCTTGCTTTGCTAAGTGTTTCTTTTGAAGTTCAGAAGCTTCTCAGCTTGTCAGTTTTGACTTGGATCACCTGTGCTTCTGGGGTCTTTTCCAAGAAGTCTTTACTATCACAATATATTGCAGCATTTCCCCAATGTTCTCCAGTAATTTTATGGTATCAGGTCATAGATTTAAGTCTTTGATTCATTTTGAGTAGATTTTTGTGTAAGGTGTAAAGTATGGGTCTAGTATCATACTTCTGCACATGGAGATCCAGTTTTCCCAGCACCATTTGTTGAAGAGACTTTCTTTAATCCAGGGATTGATTTTAGCTCATTTGTCTAAGGTTAGTTGGTTGTAGATGTGTGGATTGACTTCTGGAGTTTCTATTCTGTTCCATTGGTCTACAAATCTGTTTTGGTACCACTACCAGGCTTTTGTGATTATAACTTCTCTGTATCATGCATATTGTGATACCTCTGGCTTTGTTTTTGCTGTATAAGATTGCTTTAGCTATTTGGAGTCTCCTGTGTTTCCATTTCAATTTTATCATCATTTTTTCTAGATCTGTGAAGAACATCATTGGTATTTTGATTGGGATCCAATTGAATCTGTAAATTGTTTTTGGCAGTATGGACATTTTGATGATATTGTTTCTTCCAACCAAATACATGAAAGATTTTTCCATTTTTAATGCTTTCTTCTATTTCTTTCTTTTGTATTTTGTAATTTTCACCGTGGAGATTTTGCCATCCTTGGTTAAATTTATTTCAAGCCATTTAATTCTTTTTGTAGCTATTGTGAATGGGACTGATCTTGAAAGTTCTTTCTCAGCCATGAGATTGTCTATGTGTATAAAAGCTATTGATTTCTCTGTGTTGATTTTATATCTTGCCACTTTACCAAACTCTTCTATGTGTTCCAGTAGTCTCTTAGCAGAGTCTTTTGTATTCCCTATATATAGGATCATGTCACCTGCAAATAAGGATAGTTTTATTTTCTTCTTTCCAATGTGTATCTCTTTGATTCCCCTTCCCTCTCCTAGCCTGTAGGGTTTCTGATGGAAAGTCAGCTGTGAGTCTAATCGGAGATCCCCTGAAAGTAATCTGAGATTTCTCTTATGAACATTTTAGAATCTTATCTTTATGTTTTACTGAGGAAAGCTTGACTATATAACGTGTCATGGTGAAGATCTTTTCTGGTCATGTCTGTTATGAGTCTGATGTGCTTCCTCTACTTGGGCACCCCTTTCTTTTTCCACATTGGGGAAATTTTCTATATTTATTTCACTAAATAGACCTTATAGTCCATTCTCTCTTTCCATATCTTCATGACTTCCCAAGACCCATATGTTGGGTCATTTGATAGTATCACATAATTCCACAATACTGTTTTTAAGTTTTCTTTTTTCTTCTCTCTTTTTTTTTTCTATCTGACTGTAGGATTTCCAAATATTTGTCTTCTACTTCAGATATTCTTTCTTCTGCCTCACCAAGTCTGCTGTTAAGGCTTTCCACTGCGGTTTTATTTGATCTATTGAATTCTTGATTTCTAATATTCCATTTTGATTTCTCCATAAAATCTCTATTTCCTGGGGAAAATTTTTCATTCATGTAATATATGGTTTTCTTTAGTTTCTGGATCCACTTCTGATTGCTTTTGAGTAGTCCTATGATTAATTTTTTTGAATTCTGTTTCCAATATTTCCTTAATCTCTTCATCTTCAAATTCTATATTGAAATGCTGTGTTCCTTTGAGGGAGTCATCGTGTCTTTCTTATACTTGTTTCTTGAATTTTGTATTCGTTTTTAGGCATATGTTTAGTTGATTTTTTGTTGTTGTTGTTGTTTTTTCCTCTAATGGCATTTATCTTTGAGCTCTGCCTCTGTGGCTTAATGGAATGTCTACACTTTCAATGAATACCAAGAGGTATGTGGTGGGAGTGGCCAGGGAGCTCTTGTCAGTGTTTAGAGGTGGGGCAACTATCCAGAATAACACCCAAGTTGGATGTGGTATATCTCAATGCCAGAGTGTTAGCCCCCAGTGTGTTCCGTGCCACCATATGAACTGCACTAATGATCTGTGCAGTCTTCACTGTGAGCACTGTTCCCGCTGCAGTGTCCTGCTATAGGTAACCAAGGAGCTCCGAGCATGTGGAGTTGCACTAGGTAATTGCCCAGAGACCCAGCTATACCTTTTTACCTTCTCATGTAACCACTGAGTTCTCAAGGTCTCAGCAAGCAAGACTCCCATAGTCACTGGGTACATAGGTTTCTCTCTGCCATGCTAGCCTGTCCAGTCAAAAGAGAGGCAGATGTCCCCCGAGACAGCTCTTCTTAGGCATCTCGCTCTAGGAAGGCTGCGGGTACCTCACCATTCTATGTGGTTGCCCAGCCATTTTCCAACCAGGCTCAAAGTCAATGGGGACTGTAGATTGTTCCTTCTGCTAGAATCTCTGGTTCACATGTGTACAGAAGAGCCACTGGCTGATTGTTACTATCCCCCAGCCACTGTCACCAGTACTGCTGAGAAGATGGCTTCCTGCCTCAGTCAGTTGCTGTGTGAGTGCAGACATTCTGCAGCTCCTGCCCAAACCCAAAATGGCTTCCACCCTTTCTAGCTGGGCAACAGGCACTGTTGTGGGGATGTTGGGACGAGATAAACATGTCCCCTCTACTTCCACTGGGTCCACAGGCAATCACTAGCAGCTGCTAACCCCCAGGGCTCCAGTCTGGATCCACGCTGCGCTCTCCCTCAGACTATATTATCGTAGGGTTGATGCAGACCAGTCTCACCTGCATCTCCAAACTGCCTTCCACTCTGGCTCTCGACTGCTGCAGTTGTGCTTGTAATTGTGTTTGTGCTGCACATCTGCACCTTCCACACAGGTCCATGGTATTCTTCTTCTTGTAGGATTTCCTGTGTGGTTTTCTCTCCAATTCTCCCCTGAGAGTGCACGTCCTAATTATTATTTTTTTTTACTCTTTATCCCTAGCCTTGCTCAGTAACTTGTTCTCTAATTCACCATCTTGGAATGGGCCTGCATTTTAATAGTAATTCTTCCAATCCATGAGCATGGAATATTTTTCCATTTTTTTGAGTCCTTGATTTCCTTCATCAATGTTTTGTAATTTTTGTTTTAGTGATCTTTCACCTTTTTTTTGAGGATTTATTCACTTACTTGAAAATCTAAGTTACAGGGAGGAAAAAGAAGAAAGGGAGGGGTGAGACACATACACACACACACACACACACAGAGAGAGAGAGAGAGAGAGAGAGAGAGAGAGAGAGAGAGAGAGAATCTTTTATTCACTGGTCCATTCCCCAAGTGATCTCAATGTCCAGGGTTGGGCAAGCCAAAACCTGGAGAGATCTTCATCCAAATCTCCCTTGTGTGTGGCAGGGACCAAACACTTGAATCATCCTCTGCTGCTTTTTTTCAGTCCATCACCAGGGAGCTGGATTAGCATTGGAGCAGCTGGGATGCAAACTGGTGCACATATGGGATGCCAGTGTCACAGGAACAGCTTTATCTGCTATACCTAAACACTGGTCCTGTTTTCGTTAAATTTATTCCTAAATATTTTATTTTTTTTTGTTCCTTTTGTGAATAGGATTTCATTCTTGATTTCTCTTTTGGTGAGTTCATCATTAGCACATTAAAAGCTACTTTTTTGTGTTTATTTTGTAACCTGCAAATTTACTGTTTTGGTTTATCATTTCCAACAACTTTTCAGAGGAGTGTTTATGTTTTCCATGTACAACATAATATCATCTGCAAATATGGGTATTTTGATTTCTTCCTTTCAGATTTTGATGCCCTTTATTTCTTTCTTCTTCCTAATTGCTCTTGCTAATACTTATAGTTTTATATAGAATAAGACTGGTAAAAGTGGATATCCTTGTCTTGCTCCCAATCTGAGGGGAAATGCTTTCAGCTTTTCCCTGTTCAGTATGAAATTGATTGTTGGTTTTTCATACATATAGACTTTATAATTTTGAGATATGTTCCTTCTATACCTAATTTGTGGAGAGTTTTCTTTACCATGAAGAGGTATTGAATCTTATCAAATGCTTTCTCTGAGTCTATTGAGAAGATCATATAGTTTTTGCTCTTCATTCTTTGGGTGTGATTTGTGAGATTTATTGGTTTGGAAATGTTGAATGACTCTCTTCTCTTGCACAAATCCCAGTTGATTGTGATGTGTGGTATTTTTGATGTTTTGGATCCAGTTTGCAAGCATCTTGTTGAGAATATTTGCATCTATATTCGTTAAGGATATAGTTCTGTAGTTATCTTTTTATGTTGTGTCTTTGTTCAGCTTTGGTATCAGAGTGATGCTGGCCACATGAAAACTTTGGCAGAATTCTATCTGGAATATTTTAAAAAGTGTTGTAGTTAGATTCTCTTTAAATGTTTTGTAGAATTTAGTAGTAAAGCCATTAGGTCTTGGACTTTTCTTTGAAGGGAGACTTTTAACTGTGGCTTCAGTCTTGTTGCATGCTATGGATCTGTTTAGATTGTCTGTATTTTACTGATTTAATCTTGGTAGATAATTTGTATCTAAGAATTTATCTATTTCTGTGAGGTTTTCCAGTTTGTTATAATTATTCATAGTAGTTTCTTATGATCCTTTGTGTTTCTGTGATATCAGTTGTAATGTCTTCTATATCTAATTTTTTTTTTAGTTTTTTCTCTGTTAGTATGGCTAAAGCTTTCTCTATTTTATTGTCTCCAAAAACTAGCTTTTTGTTTTGTAGACCTTTTGTATTTTTTGTTCCAACTTCATTTATTTTTGCTTTGATACTTTTATTTCTTGCCTTCTGGGTTTGATTTATTCTTGTTTGTCTAAATTTTCAAAACACATGATTAGATCATTTATTTGAGACATTTCTCTTTTTTTAATGAAAGCATTTAATGCTATAATCTTCCCTCTTAATACTGCTTTTGTTGTATCCCCCAAGGGTTGATATGTTTCGTTTTCATCTTCATTTATTTCAAGAAAGTTTTTGATTTCCTTTTTAATTCCTTCAATGACTCATTTGTCATTCAGCAGCATGTTGTTTAACTTCAATGCATTTGTAAATGTTCTGTTGTTCTTCCTGTTGATTTCTAGTTTTATTCCTTTGTGATCTGAGAAGATACATGGTATGATTTTAATATTTTTAAATTTATTAAGACTTGATTTATGGCCCAATATATGGTCTATTCTGGAGAAAACTCCATGTGCTGATGGAAGAATTTGTATTCTGTGGCTGTTGGGTGAAATGTCCTAGAAATGTCTGTTAAGTACATTTAGTCATTAATATGATTCAACTCTAATGTATCTTTGTTTGATTTTCTGTCTGAATGATGTGTTCATCGATGAGAGTGATGGGGAGTTAATGTCACCCACTACTATTGTTTTGGAGTCTATCTCTCCCTTTAGGTGGAATAGTATTTTCTGTCTATATCTGTGTGGTCTTGTGTTGGGAGCATATATATTTATGATTGGTACTCTTCTTGCTGAATCAAGCCTTTTGTTTAAATGTAATGTCCTTCTTTGTCTCTTTCTACAGTTTTTGATTTAAAGTTTGCTTTATCGTATATGAAAATTGCTGTTCTTGCTCATTTTTGGTTTCCATTTGCCTTGTATATCTTGTTCCAAACCTTCACTTTCAGTCTATGTTTATCTTTATTTGTGAAATTAGTTTCTCATAGGTAGCATAAAGAGAGAGCTTGGATTTTTATCCATTTTGCCAATCTAAATCTTTTGGCTTGAAATTTAATTCATTTATATTCAAGGTTAGTATTGACAGAAAAGAAGTACCTATAGTTTCATTCGTTGGTTACTGATTATAGCTGCTGTGTTAGTGAATTTTGTAGTGTCATGTGTTTTCATGATTTTTTTTCTAATGCCTGATTCCTTTGAGAATTTAGTGTTAGGCTGGTCTGGTTGTGTTGAATTCTCTGTTTTTGTTTATCTCAGAAATATCTTATTTCTCCTTCACTTGTGAGGGATAACTTTGCTCAATTTCATATTCTTGGTTGAATTTTTTTTATTTTTGCTTTTAAGACCTGGAATATATTATTCTACTCTCTACTGGCATGCAGGGTTGCTGCTGAGAAGTATGATGTCAGTATGCTTGGTTTTTCTTTATATGTAACTTGACACTTTTCTCTGGGGTTTTTAGGATTCTTACTTTGTCCTTTAGATAGTTTGCCTGCAATATACATTATATAAGCTCTTTTTTGGTTGAGTCTGCTTGAGTTGTTTGAGTTTCCTGTATCCAGCTGTCCATGTCTCTTTTAAGACCTAGGAAATTTTCAAGTATTGTTTAATTTATCAAGTTCTCAACCTGTCTTCTTCAGGAATCCCTGTAGTAGAAATATTTGGTTATTTATTGTTCCTGTTTTTCACATAGACTTTCTTCATTCTTTTCTGTTTGTTTTTTCCTGATTGGGTTCTTTCAAAAGTCTTGTCCTCCAGGTGAGAAATTCTCCCCTCCACTTAGTCTATTCTGCTGTTGAAACTTTCAATCTCTTTTCTTTTTTTCATTTTACTGATTGAAGTTTTCACCCCCCAAATTTCTATCTGGTTCTTCTTAATGATATCTCTTTAGTGATTTCTTTCCCTTGATTTCATCCAGTGATTTCCTCATTTCCTTAAGCTGTCTATCTGTATTCTCTTCCATACCATTGGGTTTCTTTACAAATACTATTTTGAATTTGGGTTCTGGCATTTTATAGATTTCCTTCATCTCAGGATCTAGTTCTGGAGAACTATTGTGTTGTGTTAGAGGTGTCATGCTACCTTGCTTTTTCATGTTTCCTGTGTCCCTACATTGACATCTGTACATCTGGTGAATTATTCCCTTCTTCTTTATGGAGTAGGTTTTCTTGGATAAGAATTTATGATTTAGCCTTAATGTAGGATATCTCTTGGCTGTTGCTTTGCCTTTGGTTCTAGGTAATCCTGGAAGTATAACCTATGAGTGATTTCTTTTGCCTGTAAGTAACACTGTGGTCTAGTCTACTGCAGTTCATAGGGATAGAAGTGTGACTTCAAAGTGGAACTGGGCTTCCTATGATGTGTATTTTCAGTCTACAGAGTTCAATGTCAGTTATACTAGGGATTGTGATAGGCAAGACCTGGTTCTTTGTCCATAGGGATACAAAGGTGGTTGTTCCCTTGTCCCAGTGGCAAGCCTAAGTGATGCTGGGTCTTGTGGCACCAATAGCTATGGCTTTAGGACAGTGTGGTGTGAATGGGCCCTAACTCAGGTCCTGCAGGAAGAGTGCAACTGATGCTGGTGCTTATGACACCAGTAGACCTAGTACCAGGAACTGGGGTTTGTGTACTGCCTGCTTTGGTCCTATAAGGTGGCTACAAGATGTACAGGAAGTTTTGTACTGGCAGCTATGGGTCCAGAGTGTTGAATGCATGCAGGCTTTTCCATAGTTCCATTTGGTAGATTCCAGTGAGTTTGAGAATATAGTACTGATTGTTACAGTACTGGTGTTGTCAGGTATAGTGAGATGGTTACCAAGATCTACCAGGGCAGGAATTAGTTTCAGGGGTGGTTGTAGCCAACTATCTGAAGCAGAGCCATGCAGATAGCATTTCAGATACTGTGAGTGATTGTGAATTATGCCAAAGATTATAATAGCAGTATCAGTAATCCAAGTTCTAGAAGGCACAGATGCCCAGTTCTCACAAGGCATGCAAGGATGTTGCTAAGATTTGTGCCTGGGCTCCCAGTACTATGAGCTATAAAGTATGGAAGGCACTTCCTCAGTTTGGGTCTGGATTTTTTATGGTCTTCTGCTGGTGCCAGCTCTAAGCTGATTGGAACCTCCCCCTGCCCAGATTATGTAGAATGAGCACAGCTCTGGGACTTATGCCCAAAACTCCCACAGTTTTGGGAAAGTAAGGGGTTTGCTAACTGCCCCTTAAGTTGCCCTGACTCTGGCTCTGGTCACTTCTGGTACCAGCAGAACAGAGATCAACTGTATGACTCTACCCAGCCAAGTGAGTCTGGTGCCCTGCAGGGATGAGATAGGGGAGGGAGCAATGTGGCTCCCCTTCTCAGAGACAAGCTATCACTCAGACACCCATCAATTCCTCAGGCTGGAGTTAAAGTCAGTGGGGGGCTGGCGCTGCAGCTAAATAGGGTAATCCTCCGCCTGCGGCACCGGCACCCGGGGTTTAGTACTGGACTGGTCAGGGCGCCGGATTCTGTCTCGGTCGCTCCTCTTCCTGTCCAGCTCTCTGCTGTGGCCCGGGAGTGTAGTGGGAGATGGCCCAAGTGCTTGGGCCCTGCACCCGCATGGGAGACCAGGAGAAGCACCTGGCTCCTGGCTTCGGATCAGCGTGGTGCACCAGCCGCAGCAGCCATTGTGGGGTGAACCAACGGAAAAGGAAGACCTTTCTCTCTGTCTCTCTTTCTCACAGTCCACTCTGCCTGTCACAAAAAAAAAAAAAAAAAAAGTTCTATATTTAAAGTCAGTGGAGGCCTGTGGAATTCATCTTCAGCTAAAGCTGCCAGTGGTGGCCTGTCTGGCAACTTTTTGTTCTTTTTTAAAGATTTATTTTCTTTATTTGAAAGCAGAGTTACACAGAGAGAGAAGGAGAGGCAGAGAGAGAGGTCTTCCATTGCTGGTTCACTCCCCAGTTGGCCACAACAGCCAGAGCTGTGCCAATCTGAAGCCAGTAGCCAGGGGCCTCTTCTAGGTCTTCCGTTGTGGGTGCAGGGGCCAAAGACTTGAGCCATCTTCCACTGCTTTCCCAGGCTATAGCAGAGAGCTGGATTGGAAGTGGAACAGCCAGGACTCGAACCAGCACCCATATGAGATGCTGGCACTGCAGGCGGTAGCTTTACCCATTAGGCCACAGGGCTGGTCCCTCTAATTTTTCAAACTATTAACATATCACAGTATTTTTAGTTATTATCATTTATGAGGATTTTAATTGTTTCTCAGTTTGTGCTATTGGAATCGGTCTACAAGTTGTAGATATACCTTTTTATTTATTTTGCATAAAACCTTTGATGATGATTGCTGCTTTGTAGACATATTTAGTAAACTTGCTATAGGAATATAATTGCTGGAACAAGAGCAAATGCAAGGAATTTTCAGATAGCTCTTGAAAGCAGTTGTACCTTTTTATTCTATCACAAATGAATTTTAGTTTTATATCTTCATGCTTGATATTGCCAGACTTTGATTTTAATAATTTTAGTGGTTGTAAAATAATCTCATTGCGGGTTTAATTTGCATTTCCCTGATGATGAATCACATTGAGCACCTTAACATGTACTGATTGGTCATATGTGTATATATATATATATATACACACATATAGTGTGTGTGTGTGTGTAGTGTCAGATGTTTTGCCATTCTTAACTGGACTATTTTTCTTTTCATTATTGATTTGTGGGGACTTTTACATATTCTAGATTAAATCCTTGGCAAAATAACCACTTTTCTCACTCTGTGGCTTGTTTGCTTATTTTCTTATTTTCTTTTGATAGGGAAAGTTTCAAATTTTGTCTAATGTACAACATATTTTTGTATGATTAGCAATTTTAATGTTTTTATAAAAAGTTTTTGCCAAAGATCATGAGGACATTTTCCTATATTTTCCTGTAGAAGAGTATGTTCCTAGTGGTTACATTCACTCTGTGATCTATCTTGAAGTAATTTTGTGTATGGAATTAAATAGAAAGTTGTGTTTAGAATGAGGGTTTTTTTTTTTTTTTTTTTTTTTTTTTTTTGAGAAACAGAGTTAGACAGTGAGAGAGAGACAAAGCGAAAGGTCTTCCTTCCATTGGTTCACTCCCTAGATGGCTGCTGTGGCTGGCGTGCTGCATGGATCCGAAGCCAGGAGCCAGGTACTTCCTCCTGGTCTCCCATGCGGGTGCAGGGCCCAAGCACTTGGGCCATCCTCCACTGCACTCCCTGGGCCACAGCAGAGAGCTGGACTGGAAGAGGAGCAACCGGGACAGAATCAGCGCCCCAGCTGGGACTAGAACCCGAGGTGCTGACGCCGCAGGTGGAGGATTAGCCTAGTGAGCTGCGGTGCCGGCCTAGAATGAGTTTTTCAAAATATTTATTTTTCGTGTTGGAACCTATTTTTTAAAAAAGAATTTTGCTTTCCTATTGAATTGACTTGTGCCTTATGGGTTATAAAATCATTATCTTTGTAAGTTTAGATCTATTTCTTGTTCTTATTAATTCTTTTCCATCAGCATACAGGCCTATATTTCAAATAACTCACTTTCCTCATTACTATAGCTTTAGAGTAATGCTAAAATTAAATAATAAAGGTCTTATAAATTTATTTTTATTTAAAAATGTATTTATTTGATAAGTAGAGAGAGGGAGAGGGGAGAGGGAGAGAGAATATTCTCCCATCTGTTTGGTTCACTCCCCAAATACTTTTAGTATAGGGGGCTGAGTCAGACTGAAGCTAGGAGTCAGGAACTCAGTGCAGGTCTCCTACTTGTATGAACTTGGCACAACTGCTTGAGCCATCACCACTGCATTCCAGGATGTGCACTCACAGGAAGTTGGAATCCATAGTAGAGCTAGGACTTGAACTTTGGCTCTCCTATATAGGATGAGGTTATCCTAAGCAGCATCTTTTTTTTTTTTTTAAGAGATTTATTTTATTTATTTGAAAGGTTGAGATAGAATGATAGGTAAAGACAGATACACACACACACATAGATCTTCCATCTGCTTGGCCATTTCCTGAATGGCTGCAATGGCCAGGATTGGTCCAGGCTGAAGCCAGGAGCCAGGAGCTGATTCCTGGTCTCCTATGTGGGTAGAAGGGCCCAAACACGTCAGCCAACCTCTGCTGCTTTCCCAGGTGTATTAGCAGGGAGCTGGATCAGAAGTGGAGCAACTAGGATGTGAACCAGCACCCATATGGGATGCCGGCATTGCAGGCAGTGACTTTACCTGTTTTGCCACAACACCAGCCTTCCCAAGCAGCATCTGAACTGCTGTGCTATTTTTGAAGTTTTAAATGTTTTTATATTATGTTATTCTCGAAGCTTTGTATGTCATTTTGAATTTTAGAATAGCTTGTGGGTAGCTTTAAAAAGAAACCCAAAAGACTTTTTTATTAGGATTATGTTGAATTTATAGATAAATCTTGGTGGGATGAGCATCTTAATAATACTTGCGTCTTTAAGTCCATGGACATGATAATTCCATTTACTTAGGTCTCCTAACATATAACATTTTTGTAGTTTTTAGTATTGTGGTCTTGAAGATCTTTCATTGGACATGTTCCTAGGTATTCAGTGTTTTAAATGCTATTAACAGTGTTAATGTTTTGTAAATCTTGTTTTGTATTTGATGTTGTTATATACAGATATCATTATTTTTATGTATTTATTTTGTATCCTGTGGCCTTATCAAATTCAGTTGTAGTTTTAGAGGTCTTTCATTTGTGAATGTGTGTTGTGTTGCATTATAAGTGTATCAAATAATGTTTTCTCTGTCCAGATCATGTTTTCTGTGAATAACAGAATTTTTCCGTTTCCCTTTCAAGTAGTAATGCGTTTTCTTCCTTTGCCTAACTGTACAGTGTGGGCAGTATTGAATAGAAGTTACAGGAACAGCTGGCCACTGTTTTTCCTAATTTCAGGAGACAACTCTTTAATGGCTACTATTGATGACAACATAGCCTTCTTTAAAATGTTATCAGAAAATTTATTGAGAAAATTCATAGTTTATATTACCATAATGCTGACAATTTGTTATCATAGGTAAGTTTTCATTTTTGTCACATGCCTTTTCTGCCTCTATGTAGATAATTTTTTTCTCCTTTATTCTGTAAATATGGAGATTTTATTTACTTAAGTGTACTGCAGTTATTAACATAGTTGAGTTTAGTTTACCCTCCTGGTAATAATTTTCTCTTTCTCATATGTATCATTTGTTTTTCTCTTACATTTTCAGTATTTCCCTCTTTTGAGTAAATTAAGTATTTTTAGCAATCTAGCATATTTCTGTTAATGCCTTTTTAGTTAGATATATTTGTGTTGTTCTTTTAATAATAACCCCAAAGACTTCAATGCAGATTTAAATTATCACAGTTTACTTTCAAATGCTGGAGTGCTTTATGCAAAATATAAGGATATTTAACAAAATAATTCCATTTCCTCTTTTCCTTAGTATTTTGTCCTCGTTTTCATAATTTTACTTTTGCAGATGCTGAATTCTACAATCTAATATTTTACTTCAGACAAACAGTACTAATTCAAAGAAATGCAAAGTCACATGTTTAAAAATTAAGATGATATAAAAGTTCTTAGTCTACTTATAATTGTATCTCTTCCCTCCCAGAAGATTCAGAATTCTATTTGGTATTATTTTCATCTAGCCAGAAGAAATGATTGTAACATTTATTTCAATGTATAACTTTTTTTTAACTTTTATTTAATGAATATAAATTTCCAGTGTACAGCTTATGGATTACAATGGTTTCCCCCTCCCTTAACTTCCCTCCCAACCACAACCCTCCCCTCTCCCGCTCCCTCTCCCCTTCCTTTCACATCAAGATTCATTTTCAATTCTCTTTATATACAGAAGATCAATTTAGTATAAAGATTTCAACAGTTTGCACCCACATAGAAACACAAAGTGAAACATACTGTTTGAGTACTAGTTATAGCATTAAATCAAAATGTACAGTACATTAAGGACAGAGATCCCACATGAGGAGCAAGTGCACAGTGGCTCCTGTTGTTGACCCAACAAATTGACACTCTAGTTTATGGCGCCAGTAACCACCCTAGGCTGTCGTCATGAGTTGCCAAGGCTATGGAAACCTTCCCAGTTTGCCAAATCTGATCATATTTAGACAAGGTCATAAAAGACAGGGTGAGGATAGTAACCAATGATCCTAAGAGTGGCATTTACCAGGTCTGGACAATTATACAGCATTAAGTGGGGAAGAGGACCATCAGTACACACAGGTTGGGAGTAGAGCCATTGGTGGTAGAGTAGAGGTTATGATTACAAAGGAATGAGGCCCAAGTGCACTAGACAGGGTCTAGAACAAAGGACAGAGTCATTATTAGAGGAGCTAAGAAAGGTGCTGTCTAAGCTACAATTAAGTTTTCTGATTGAGAGGCAAATAGAACCTGATAGAAGGGGCTTGATAATAATCTGGTGGGTTTTAGGCCTTGTAAGTTCAGAGGCCCAGACCTATCTATCTCTTCACATGGGGTATATTCTAAGGGAGGTGTGAACCTCCTAGGGGAAGGCACTCTGTTGACTTTCATTACTTAGCTGGCCTGGGAGGAGAGCTGGCCAGGTAAAGGCAGGTGGCATCTCTAACAAGAAATTTACAGTTCTGCCTGCAATGTTGCTAACCCTACTTGACCATCCCCTCAGCTGCAGTGGTCACTTTGGAAGTTGGGCTGAGTGAAGGGCTTTTCAGCTTGGAGCCAATAAGATCTGTGGCTCTGACCTGGGCATCCTTCGACTCCAGGGCAGGTCCATTTCCAGTGATCCAACTCTTGGCAGAGCTGCCAGGGCTCTTCACAAGCTGACTTCTGCTGAAGCCCAGGCTTACCACACTGAAAGCCACTGCAGTGTACTGGCCTGATGGGTCTCCTTGAGGGCAGATCACTGTACAGATCGGCCATTAATAGGCCTGCCACCCATTGCTTCTGATGCCTAGCTTTCTTTTCCTCCTGGTTTGTGTTAAAGCAGACCAGAGGATGCAAGTCAAGGGAGTGCTCAAGTCCCATCTCTAATCTTCGGTGGCCTGAATTACAAGTCTATAGTCACAGGCATGTTCTGTAGTAGTTTTTCTAAGGTAGACAATGCCCATGAGGAAAATTATATTCTCACTTTAAAACTTTCTTTCCCTTTGGTCTGAAAGGGAGGTTTTTTTCTACTTACTGTATACTTCACTGATGGCGATGTGAATCTAGCTATGAGATCATTATTTAAGTTCTTATTTTGGCTATGCTATTACAGAAAAATGTTAGCCATCTCTTTTATAAGGTCTAAAGATTAAATTGTGCATCCTACAGATTCCTTCATAACAGAATTAGTTTCTTACCTTGAAGATAATAGAGAAATGAAAGAACAAGTTGGGCTTAGAATAGAGAAATGAGGGAGCAAGTCCTAGATCGCTTGCTGACAATAGAAATATCACGTGAATACTAAACAAACTACACCATGTTAGATATTTAAGAGGTGTTTTCAAATACATGATTCTAAAAATTTATAGAAGGCATTGGACTTTCTGGTAAATGTTTTCTTAAGTTGTTATCTAATGGTTGAAACGGTTTGCTAAGTATTCAATGTATAACTTTCGATGCAAGTTTTCCTTGTTTCAAGTGTTTTCATTGGGCCTACAATTTCAGTTTGACACTTTGTCTCTTAGCACTTCCAAAATATTATGTCATTGTTTTTTACTTGTGTTGTTTCTAATTAGGTGGTCTTCTTTCATATCCTTATTTCCTTGAGTACAATGTTCTTTTTTTTCCTTTCTGAATGCTTTAAATTTAGTATTTTAATTTAGTCTTTAATTTTGGTATTTTGTGTATAGTGAGCCAAGCTGTGCTTATTTTTGCTTTACCATTTTGGGTTCCCTGACTTTGTGGTCATTTTTAGGTTGATGTCTTTCATTATTCTTGAAAATTCTTTGTTTCCCTCTTCAAATATTTCTTCCTCCTCTCCTGTCCTCTTCTCCTTTCCTGTCCTTTTCTTCTTCCTCCCCCTCCGCTCTCCCTCCTCCTCCTTCTTCTCTCTCTGTCTCTGTGTCTCTCTTTCTGTCTCTCTCTTCTCTCCTTCTCTCTCTCATTTCTTTTGGCACTCCAGTTAGAATATGTAAGTAAAATATTTGTTGTTGCCTCACAGATATTGAATATTCTGTTCTACAGTTTTTTACTCTTTTTTGTGTCTTATGTCATTTCTGTTCTTTGATCTTTTAATTCATTGATCCTTTCTTTTGTTGTATTTGCTATTAAGTAACTTTTATGTGATCTATAATGTTTATCATTTCTGTTTTCTTGTTTCTGTCTCTTGCTGAAATAATCTATTTATTGGTTGATGTTGCCTACTTTTCTATTTCATTCTCTGACATATTTGTCATAGTTATTAAAAAATCTCTGAGTAGTGTTTTCTTGATATTTCTTGTAACCTATAATTTTAATTGTTGAGCTTATATGTTATAGTAGAAATTGAAATGTTATATTTCTTACCAGAAAAGGGCACATAGTTTATTTTTTCAGGCTTCTATGGTATGCAGAGTAGAGTCAACATAATCATAGTTGAACTGGAGATTGAACTGCTCACCACCAACTTCAAATGTTTTGAAGGAAAGAGTAAGGCTTACCCTTCAGTAGAGCTTGTATCTTGAGTTCTGGTAATTCACTAGAGGTCTTGTGATTCTTTAGAGTCAATAGTCAGTTCTCCCAGCTACTCTCTCTCTCTCTCTCTCTCTCTCTCTCTCTCTCTGTGTGTGTGTGTATGAGTGTGTGTGCATGTGCTTTATAGCCCAGCTATGACTTCTGAGTTACTTGGAATCCTCTTTACTCTAAAGCTCCAATCCTGATCTCCTGTGCCTTGGAAGATGTCTGCTGTGCCCCCCAGATTTTGGAGGACCTCTGCAATATACTGGGTGAAGATCTGGAATGCCTTGGATAGATTGCTCCCAGTGTTTCTGCCAGTCTTCCAGCTCCCAGTGGGCTGTTGGATGAACTAGGCACAAGCAGGATTAGAGTGCCACAGAGGGATTTCTTTCAATTTTTGTTTCACTCCAGCCTTTGTTATACAACCTCATGTGTTCTAGGGAAAGTTTTGGAAAGTAGTTACAGACTTGCCTTGTGACTAGAGTCCTTCATGATTCTAGTCCATCATGATAACCCACACTTGGGTATTAAAACTTGTTAACAGTTTGGTAGGTTTCAGTCTACCCCATCTACTGTAAATTATTTTTCTCACTGTTTGTCCAGAATTAAAAGCAACTTTGGTATCTTCTTTCTTGGGAAGAACTTGCCATTTAAAATTTTTTTTAAAGATTTTATTTATTTATTTGAGAGATATAGAGTTACAGACAGTGTCAGAGAGAAACAGAGAGAAAGGTCTTCCTTCCGTTGGTTCACCCTCCCAAATGGCCGCTCTGGCTGGCACGCTGTGCTGATCTGAAGCCAGGAGCCAGGTGCTTTCTCCCGGTCTCCCACATGGGTGCAGGAGCCCAAGCACTTGGGCCATCCTCCACTGCTCTCCCGGACCACAGCAGAGACCTGGACTGGAAGAGGAGCAACCAGGACTAGAACCCGGCACCCATATGGGATGCTGGCGCCTCAGGCGGAGGATCAGCCAAGTGAGCCAAGGCGCCAGCCTTGCCACTTTTTAAAATTTAACTCACTTGTGTTCTTTATGTCTTCAGCTGTTAGGTGGAGTTAAAGAATACTATACTTGAGTAGATTTTCTGGCTTACTCTCATTTAAATTTTTATTATATGTTTTTATTGATTTGAAATGAAGAGAATCAGAAACAGACAGATCTTCCATTCACTGGTTCACTCTCCAGATGCATGCACCAGCTAGGGCCAATCCATGCAGAAGTCAGGAGTCAGGTACTCAATTCTGAGTCTCCCACGTGGCTGACAGGAACCTAAGTATTTGAACCATCACCATTGCCTCTTAGGGTGTGCATTAGCAGGAAGCTGCAATGGGAAACAGAGCCAGGATTAGAAACCAGTCACTTTGAAACAGGTGTTCCAAGTGTTGTCTTGACCGCTACACCAAATGCCCTGTACCATGACTTGTTCTCATTTAGGAGTGCTAGGTTCACATGATCTCCTGTAAGTCCTATACTGTAAGTCCTCCAAATCTTCCCATTACGTATATTTCTCTCTTATCCTAATATGCCTCCCTACATTGTAGATGGTGAAAACTACTTAAGGATTTCTTTGTAGTTTTTGCTCTCGGTATAATTAAATTGTTCCTGGTTAGATATACTACATGAAATGTAAAGGGAGAAAAGGAGCTGGGGTTATGTCTTAGCTGCTCCTCCTGCTTACTGCTGTTTAGCATGGTCATAGTGGCAGTGTATGCTTCTGTGGCTGTGTTAATACAGGTTCCTGTGACCTGTCCTTTGTTTTGTCACTGTGGAGAAGCAGGTCATAGTGTATCTGCTTCTCTGATGTGTGGCTAGTTGGTTCCAGAATGATCAGTTCTGCTGGTGATTTCCTGAACCCTGGGTTATAGTTAAGAAAGTGTTATTTTTTGGAGTTGAGAATTGCAGAAGTGACATTCTGATTGTCCCAGATTTCTGACTTTGTAGTGATGGCAAATGGTGGCCCAAAGCAGTAAGTTGCTCCAAAATCATCTCCAATGATTTTGTAATAAACTTGATGAAATCTCTTTGTGTTTAAAATACCCAGATTGACTCTCCTTATCTTCAACTAATTCCTGACAGTCTTTTCCATTTGTATTAAGCAGTATTTCTATATGATCTCATCTGATTCTGTTACAGGTACCACAATTCATGAATCCAACTTGCCACTGATTATAAAAACACTTTTTGAAATATACCATTATGGAAGCAAAAAATGATTCTATTTAACAATGTCAAAATGCTTTCAATCACTTAGAAACTTTATTTTATGCTACTTATAAATACGCTTTGCATTTTCCCTTCAGCCTCTGATGTGTTACTTAATTATTCCCTTAGTGACTTACAAAGTGACTGTAATAGAAGCATTATCATAGCAGACAGATAATAGAACTAGGTAATAAATCAAGGAAATCTGTTTTGCTTTGTATCCCACATCAAATCTTTGAGTTCTCAGTCTGGAGGTGTCTAAATCTGGATTTAGTAGAGAGAGGGCTTGTAACAAAGGAATTGTATGAATTCAGCTAGAAGACGATTAGGAAGGTGGTGACAGGAACACTACCAAATACTCACCTTAGCAATTTTCTTTTTTTTTTTCAATATTTATTTATTTATTTGAAAGTCAGAGTTACAGAGTGAGAGGGAGAGACAGATTTTCCATCTACTGGTTCAGTTTCCAGATGGCCACCACGACCAGGGCAGGGCCAGGCCAAAGCTGAGCTTGGCCAAAGCTAAGAGACAGGAGTTTCTTCTGGGTCTCCCATGTGGGAAGCAAGGGCCCAAGCACTTGGGCCATCCTCCAGTGTTTTTCCCAGGCCATTCACAGGGAGCTGGATCAGAAGTGGAACAGCTGGAACCTGAACAGGTGCCAATATGGGATGCTGGAATCACAGGCTTTATCCGCTACGCCCCAACATTGGCCCCAACAATTTCTTAGCTATTTCCAGAGTACAAGGATGGCCCAAAAGCAGTAAGTTGGTCCTGAACATTGACATGGAGTGTTAAAAGCACCATGAATTATAAAATGTACCTCTATTTCAGATGCTAAGATCAAAAGAAATTTGTATCTAATAATCAATGAATAATATTTCCATTATCATTTTATAATTAGAAAATCTAGACTCAGGGATTTTAGTGATTAGTAGAAGATGGTAAGAAGCAGAACCAAAAATTAATTTGCTGTTTGAAAGCTAAGTTCTATGCTCTTTTGGCCCTACCACAACTGCCTGTATATAGAGCAGAAATGCTCAACCAAATTTTCAAAGACCAGTAAAATTTCCCTGCATCTTGTGGCAACTCATTGTTAATTTTTCTTAAATCACTTAGACAGGAATTCTCAACTTTCAGGGCTCAGTGCAAAACACTCAAATGGATGAGTTTCTGGAAAGTCATTTTCTTTGAGCCTTTTCACATCTTTCAGTCTACTTCATCCAATACTGTGTGCCTGTGATGAAATCATCCCACAGCTAAAAACAGAGTCTATTTCAGTGATGCCTTAAATTCACAGAAAATGAAACAAAATCCCAGATAATGGCAACCATTTGAGCCTCTGTTCTCCAGGAATCAAATAAAAGAGCTCAAGAGCTTATCACTGAGAAGAATGGATTCAAGAATGAGGCAGATTTAGTGTTACGTTCTCAAAGTAATGATGAAGAACTGATTTGTCTAACATGTCCCCCAGCACCAGTGATAGTAGGTCACTTCTAATTACCTTTTCCTTTCTGAGCTATTTATAGATAAATGCTTGGGATATTAAAATGCCTTGTGGGCTGGCTATTTAATTGCTACAGAATTGATTTCATGAAGGAAAGAAAAACAAATTAGATTCTAAAATGTAAATGGGAGACTTGACAGACTGCAGTGTGCTGCTCAAGTCTATCAATAGAACTGTCATCCCACAGTTTCTAGCTGGCTATTATAGATCCATGTAAGATGAGAACAACACATTTGACAACGAGAAGAGCAAATGAAGTACTACTATTCGCTCCAAAACAAGAAATGGTGTGTCTTCATGTTCTTCTTTTCCATGTCATCCAGCATATTATAAATATGAAGCAATTTTAGATTAGAATGGCTTACTTACTTGCTTTTGGAACAATCCTACTTTCTATTTGCTTTTTATTCTTTATTTGTGATTTCAATTTCACAGGTGGTAATAATGTGCTCTTTGGACACTAGAAAAGTTGGTTTCAAATTCTTGGTATGTCTCATTATTACAAACTAAGAAACTTTTAAATACATCTTTTTCCTGATTCTAACTTCATAAAACTCTTCTGCTTTCAGAATAACTAGGGAAAGGGATAGACAAAACAAGCAAACAAAAAACAAGAAACAGAACAACAGACTTAAAATGTATATTACTTTAAAATTTATCTACTTAATATTTGTTTTTCTAACAAGTGGCAATGTGTCTGCCACTACTATGCTCTAGATTCAATGACATAGAAGACCAATTCCTTGCTCTCCTGTTTCCAGTTGTCTCGATAGGAGACACTCCAAAAGCAGAATTATAGTATTGGGTCATGATAAGCTCAGGGATGGTATATTATATTAATATATTTTAGTTTATATTTTTCTTCATTGCAGTTATGAAAGTAAGGTAGTATATTAGCTTCTTGGGTTGTCACAATCAAATAACACAGACTGAGTGGCTCAAACCACAGAAATTCAATTCTCATAGTTCTAGAAATGTGGAAATGTGAGAACAAGGTAAGGTAAATGTGTTTCATTCTGTGAACTTTTCTTTTGGCTTGTAAGTGGCTTTTATCCTGCTGTGTGCTCACATGACCTCTTGTTGTGTTCTTCAAGAAGGAGGGGAATGGGGAGATGGGAAGGAGAGGGAGATAGAAGGAAGAGAGGGAGACAGCTTTCTCTGGTGTCACTTTTTAAGTACACTAATCCTATCAGAGCAAAGCCCTACCTTAATGACTTCATTTAGCATTATTTTTTTTTCCCAGATTCCCAGTCTCCAAGTACAATTATATTTGGGATAGAAATATAACATATAAGTTTTGGGGGAGCACATTTGCAGATACTTCAAAAAGTTTGTGGAAACATGGAATTAAAAAATTTTTTTTGACTTAAAAATTTCTTGAGATCCATGCATATAGGAATCCTCAAAATTTTCTCAAAATGTGCATTATGAAAAACTATGGGCTGGCGCCACGGCTCAATAGGGTAATCCTCCACCTGCAGCGCCAGCACACTGGGTTCTAGTCCTGGTCAGGGCGCCGGATTCTGTCCTGGTTGCCCTGCTTCCAGGCCAGCTCTCTGCTGTGGCCAGGGAGTGCAGTGGAGGATGGCCCAAGTGCTTGGGCCCTGCACCCCATGGGAGACCAGGAGAAGCACCTGGCTCCTGGCTTTGGATCAGCACAGTGCGCTGGCTGCAGCGCGCCACCCGCAGCGGCCATTGGAGGGTGAACCAACGGCAAAGGAAGACCTTTCTCTCTCTCTCTCTCTCTCTCTCTCACTGTCTACTCTGCCTGTCAAAAAAAAAAAAAAAAAAAAAAAAAAAAGAAAAAAGAAAAACTATGCCTGGCTTTGTACCAAAGCTTATTTTTAACTCCATTTCCCATGAAATTTTTGGTGTTCCCTTGTCTTTTCAGTTCATAATAGATAGAACAAGAGAATAGTCAAAGCCAGGAGATTCAGATGGGATTTCATTTCCATGGTGTATATATATTATAATTTCTTTACCCAGTCATCAGTTGTTGGACATCTGGGGTGATTTCATATCTTAGCTATTAGAAATTGAGTTGTGGCCGGCGCCGCGGCTCACTAGGCTAATCCTCCGCATTGCGGCGCCGGCACACCGGGTTCTAGTCCCGGTCGGGGCACCAATCCTGTCCCGGTTGCCCCTCTTCCAGGCCAGCTCTCTGCTGTGGCCAGGGAGTGCAGTGGAGGATGGCCCAAGTCCTTGGGCCCTGCACCCCAGGGGAGACCAGGAGAAGCACCTGGCTCCTGCCATCAGATCAGCGCGGTGCGCCGGCCGCAGTGCGCCTACCGCGGCGGCCATTGGAGGGTGAACCAACGGCAAAAGGAAGACCTTTCTCTCTGTCTCTCTCTCACTGTCCACTCTGCCTGTCAAAAATGAAAAATAAAAAATAAAAAAAATAAAAAGAAATTGAGTTGCAATATACATGGGAATACAAATTATACTTTCATATTAAGATTTTATTTCCTTTGAGTAAATTCCCAGGAGTGAGATGGCTGGGTCATATGGTAGGTCTTTATTCAGATTTCTGAGGTATCTTCATCCTGTCTTCCACAAAGGCTGCACCAATTTATATTCTCACCAACAGATTAGTGCACCTTTTTCCCACATCCTCACCACCATGTTGTTTGTTGATTTGTTTATGAGAGCCAGTCTAACTGGGGTGACCTGGAACCTCATTGTGGTTTTGATTTACATTTCCCTGAGAGCTAGTGATCCTGAGAATTTTTTCATGTGTCTGTTGGCCATTTGAATTCCCTCTTTTGAAAACTGCCTTTTCAAGTCCTTTGTCCATTTCTTAACTGGATTGTTTGTTTTGTTATTGTTGAGTTTCTTGAGCTCTTTGTAGATTCTAGATATTAATCCTTTATCTGCTTCATAGTTTGCAAATATTTTCTCCCATTCTGTAGATTGCCTCTTCAATTTGCTGAGTGTTTCTTTTATAGTACAGAAGTTTCTCAGCTTGATGTAATCCCATTTATCAATTTTGGCTTTGATTTCCTGTGCTTCTGAGGTCTTTTCCAAGAAGTCTTTGCCTATGCCAATATCTTGCAGAGCCCCAAAGTTCTCCAGTAATTTGATAATATTGGGTCATAGATTTAAGTTCTTGATCAATTTTGAGTAGTTTTTTGTATAAGGTATAAGGGAAGGGGTCTTTCTTCATAATTCTGCACATAGAGATCCACTTTTCCCAGCACCATTTGTTTAGCTCCTTGTCAAAGATAAGTTGGTTGTAGATGTGTGGATTGATTTCTGAAGTTTCTATTCTGTTCTGTAGGTCTACATGCCTATTATTTTGCCAGTACCAGGCTGCTTTGATTTTAACTGCCCTGTAGTAAATCTTGAAATCTAATCTGGTATTGTGATGCCTCCAGCTTTGTTTTTGTTATATAAGGTTGCTTTAGCCTTTCAGGGTCTTTTGTATTTCCATATGAATTTTAGCATTGTTTTTTCTACATCTGAGAAAAATGTCATTGATATTTTTATTGGGATTGCATTGAATCTGTAAATTGTCTTTAGTAATATGAACATTTTGATGATGTTAATTCTTCCAGTTCATGAACATGGCAGATTTTTCCATTTTTTTTTCTTCTTGTATTTCTTCCTCAATGTTTTGTAATTTTCATTGTAGAGATATTTCACCTCCTTGATTAAATTTATCCCAAGGTATTTAATTTTTTTTATAGCTATTGTGAATGGGATTAATTCTAGAAGTTCTTTTTCAGCCATGGCATTTTCCTTCTTTACAAAGGCTATTGACTTTTGTGTGTTAACTTTATAATTTTATATCCTGCCTCTTTACCAAACTCTTTTATGAGTTTCAGTAGTCTCTGGGTGGAATCTTTTGGTTCCTCTATTTATAGAATTATTTCAATTGTAAATAGGGATAATTTGATATCCTCTTTTTCAATTTATATCCATAAATTTCATATGGAAACACAAGAGACCCTGAATACCTAAAGCAATCTTATACAACAAAAACAACATCCAGCCGTTTTCCCATAAATATTCCTATTGTTTACTTTGGATTTATTTTGCACTTTAACTGAGAGATTTTCTGTCTTCACATTCTTTCTTAATGATGTCTATCTTTCTGTGTTTCTGTGTGTAGCACATCCTTAAGCATATTTTGTAAGGCTGGATGAGTGATGTCAAATTCTTTAAATTTTGTTTTGTTATGTAAAGCCTTTATTTCATGTTCATTTTTAATGAGATCTTTGCAGAGTACAGTACTCTGGATTGACAGTGTTTTCTTTAAGACATTGATGTGTCTCCATTCTCTCCTAGCCTGTAGACTTTCCAATGAGAAGTCAGTTGTGAGTCTAATTGCACATTTTAGAATCCTTTCTTTATGTTTTACTGTAAGTTTAACTATAATGTGTCATTTTGAAGATCTTTTCTGGTCATGTCTATAAGGAGTTATATGTGCCTTGTGTACTGGACATCCCTTTCTTTCTCCAAATTAGGAAAATTTTCTGTAATTATTTCTCTGAATAAGCCTACCAATAAATTCTCTCTTCCTACACCTTTAGGAGCTCCTAATACCCATATATTGTATCATTTGATAATATCCCATAAATTTCCAACAGTTTTTAATTTTTCTAATTTATTCTTCTTTTTTTGGTCTGTTTGAATAATTTCCAGAGATTTGTCTTCTAGATCAGGTATTCTTTCTTTAGCCTTGGTTTTTCCAGTTTGGGCCCAACTGAAAAAATCGAAGGACCTATGTCTCTCATCTTATAGAGACACCAACTAATCAGTCTATTTGGAGTATATTAGAAGGACTGTCAAGATGTGATGTGGTACCAGACTTTAAGTTTCTATAATGGAAAATGCTATTAATACAAATGTTTGAGAATTAAAAAGTCTAATGATCTTGTGTTACTAGACATGATAGTTATCTTAATGAGAAAGCCCCAGAGGCCTAAAGGGTTAAATACTTGTAAAATCCTACAGGTGCTTTCAAAAATACTGTGAAGTAAGCAAGTGCCTCTTGTTGGTTGATGAGTTTATAATTTTAAACATGGCGACTTAAAGTCTTTTGTCATCCACAGTAATATATGATTTGCTGCTCATAAAACTAAAGTGTTGTTGGTTCTGTGTTTAGCTGTCCTCCTATAGGTTCCTATGGACTTTTTCCAGCCTTGCCACATCTGTTCTTAAGCCTTTCCACTGCATTTTTTGTTCAACCTATTGAATTCCTCATTTCTAATATTTTATTTTGGTTTATTTTCAAAACCTCAATTTCATGGGAAAAGCTTTCATTCATTTCACGTAAACATTTCTTTTATTCATGAATTTGCTCCTCATTGCCTCTGAGTAATCCTATGATTAATGAATTCTGTTTTAGGCATTTCACCAATCTCTTCATCTTCACATTCTAATATTAGTGCTGTTGGGTTCCTTTGAGAGGGAAGTCATGTTGTCTTCCTTATTTTTGTTTGCTTAATTTGTGCGTTTTGTTTTAGGCATTGGAGGAGACACCTGTTGGTTTTTCCCTCTGATGTCTTTTACCTGTGAACCACGCACCTGGGGCTTGGTGGAGTGTTTGCTCTTTCACTGAATATCCAGAGGTGTGTGCTGGTGTAGCCAGGGGACTCTGGTCTGGGCTCCAGGGTGGGGCAAATATCCAGGGTAATACCCAAGTTGGTCATGATAGATCTCTCCTTGTTGACAGAAAGGAGAGTATGATCACCTCTGCTGTCATAATCACACCCTCACCTCCTCTCTTCCAAGGTGATCAGTGCCCAGGTATTAGCCCACAGTGGGCGCAGTACTCATCCACACTGCTGCATGAATCACATAAAGGATCTTCGCAGTCCTTAGTGTGGCCACGGATCCCTCTGCACTGACCCACCACAGGCAATCAGGGATCTCTGAATGTGTGAAGCTGCACAGTGATTTCCCAGAGACACAGCTATGCCATTCACCCTCTCATGTGGTCACAGAATTACCATAGTCTCAGCACATAGGGCTCCCACAGTCACAGGGTGCAGAGTATCCACTCTGCTCCACTAGCCTGTCCTGTCATAGAGGCTGAGATGGTCCCAGGGTCAGCTGTGTGTGGGTGCTCCATCCAGGTAGTTTGAGCCCAGAGCTGGGAGCACCTCACAGTCCTTTGTGTGGATTCCTAGCCCTCTGTCAGTCCTCCCAGCTAAACTCAGAGTCAGTGGGGAATGTGGATTTTTCTCTCTGGTAATATCCCTGGATCTCATGTATGCACAAGAGCTGCTGACCACAGCCCTGCCGATTGCTGGCACGTACAACAGGCTCTGCAGCTAGTACTGATGTCTGAATTGCCCCTTCTCCGTGTCCATTGCTGGGTGCATGCGCCAGTTACTGCAGTTGCTACTGCTGCAAAGATAGTATCTTGTCCTCACCAGTTGCTAGGCGTGCACATAAGAGAGTGAGCTGCAGCTTGTGTCCAAATTGGTGCCTGCCCTCTCTCAGCCTGTGGTCAGGTGCCATTTTAGAGGGGATGGGGAAAGCAAAACATGTGCTTTTGTAATCTGCTGTGTTAGCGGGCACCCTGTCCCCCTACTCAAAGACAATGTAGTCTGCTAGGCTGTTCCTCTGGCTATATCACCAGTGGCACAGGCTGCTGTAGTCTGATTCCACCTTCCTCTCAAAAGCTGGTACTTTCTGTGGATCATGTCCTCCCGAGTCCTGTGTTGTGTCCATGCTTGTTGCTGCATTTGCACCTTGCATACAGATCCATAGAGCCCCCCCCACCCCCCCGGAATCTTCACTGCAGTTTTCTCTCCAACTCTCCCCTGAGAATGCACTATCTCCACTTAGAGTAGTACGCTGTTACCATATTCTGCTGTCTTGGAAACCCTTTGGAATTGCTTGTTTGCTTTATTTGCAAAATGAAGAGTTGACTAGGATCACCTACAGGCAAACTTAGATATAAACTCTTCAAAATTTCTGGTGAAAGCAGGTCTGAACTAATGGCATTTTCTGAATTAATGCCTTTGCAAAATGTTCAGCTATATGCTCATCAGTCATTTAGTGTGACCTTTATACATGTGTGTTCTTCGTAATTGTGTATGCTCCAAATGAATGGAAACAACATTGTTTTCCCCTCTTTATCAGTCATAAAGTTGCATACATTATGCATAAATTGAGGAAAGGATATTACACTTTTTGAAACCCTGAAGAGGAAATCTGAAGGGAGGTTTGAGAAAGGTAATAGAAGTTTCATGCAATGTCTAAAAGATGATTAAAGGTTAGAGATAGTGAACTTGTAAGGAAAAGTTAAGTGAGTGCAGAGTTTATTTGATCTGTGGATGGAACCCCATGGCCTGAAGGTCTTGCAGATAGCTTTGCAATGACCTTTTGGATAACCTGGATTTAGAATGATTTAAAAATATCCATGAGCCACCTATGAAAAATAGCTAATGTGAACATTTCTGGCATATTTGTTCATTACCTAATGTTCTGGACTTAAGATAATATATTTCATAACACCCATGTGCCTAAGTGTTATTAGGCATGAGGAGGATGAAATGATTTCTAAAGTGACTCACTTCCTTTGGTTTGTAAATATTTCTTTGGAAATTTATTCTTTTATTTTTTAAAAACTTAGTAAACGATTACTAATGAACTCTATTTCTTATAGTTGGTTTTTAAACTCTCTCACTGTGTACTTAGTTAACATCAGCTGAACATTTAGAGTTGCAAAAAAATTCCATTTCATGATTTGTGGAAATTCAAATCCAATAAACAAGGTTTATATATAGCCTTATCTGTTGTTGAATGAAATATAAATATAATTACATTTAATATGGGTAGCTAGAATATATAGTGAATATATTTTAAAAATAAAATATGTTTCAAATGCTGAATTTTCCTGTAGGATTTTATATTTTGGAATTGAAGTAATAGCCTTTGACAAGTGAAATAAATTTGTAAGGGAATATAGATTAAATTTTTTTTAATCTTTTATTTAATGAATATGAATTTCCAAAGTACAGCTTATGGATTACAATGCCCCCCCCAACTTCCCTCCCACCCGCAACCCTCCCCTTTCCCACTCGCTCTCCCCTTCCATTCACATCAAGATTCATTTGCAATTCTCTTTATATACAGAAAATCAGTTTAGTATATATAAAGATTTCAACAGTTTGCCCTCACATTAGCAACACAAAGTGAAAAAATACTGTTGGAGTACTAGTTATAGCACTAAATAACAGTGTACAGCACATTAATGACAGAGATCCTACATGATATTTTTTTAAAAAATTGATTAATTTTCTATGCAATTTCCAATTTAACACTAAGTTTTTTTTTCATTTTCAATTATCTTTATATACAGAAGATCGATTTAGTATATGCTAAGTAAAGATTTCATCAGTTTGCACCCACACATAAACACAAAGTGTAAAAATACTGTTTCAGTACCTGCTATATCATTACTTCACATTGGACAACCCATTAAGGACAGATCCCACATGGGACGTAAGTACACAGTGACTCTTGATGTTGATTTAACAATTTAACATTCTTGTTTATGGCGTCAGTAATTTCCTTAGGCTCTAGTCATGAGTTGCCGAGGCTATGGAAGCCTTTAGGGTTCGCCGACTTCGAAGGGAATATAGATTAAATATTGAGCCCACTTTTCCCCTTCAGAAATTAAATGCTGCCTCTGTGTTAGCTACAAAGCTCACTGTAACTTTTGGTTTGAATGTTTCAATCATTTGGTTAAATGCCAGACTTTGTGCCCCTGGAATGTTGAGTTGCCAGAATCTAGGCTCCTATGAGACAGTCATTTCTTGAGGAAAAATTGGTGAGAGTAGGACTGGATGATACTTTAAAATTTATCCTTCCAGACTAATAGGAATGAGTTATTCCTACTCCATTGGGAGGAAGAAATGAAGAGAAGAGAGCCCATGGATGGCACAGGAACAAAGTGGTGTCCATATGGAAAGAAACATGAGAGTGAACAAAAGCATTCCTCTCCTCACGAGGAAGAAACCTTTCTGCCAACAGTTTATGAATTGTATTTAGGCTCTGATGAGGACTAATGAAATTATGAGGTCATCTAGCCTTGATTGGATTGTGAGAGAGACAAAAGGTAGCAAATGAATTCCTATTAATGGAGATGAGGTGACTCCTCCTTGACAGATATTTTTCTATCTAAGTCATCAGATTTTGTTTAACAGAGATTGAATCTTGATGAACTGGGAGAATATTCCGAGTACTGAGGATTTTGCCTTGAGGCCATGATTCCAGCTTGAATAGAGCTGTACCAGATGCATTTTTTGTCTTGTTCATTAGATTTTGTTACTTCAGAGACAAAATAAAAATCACTTCAGAAGCAACACCTTATGAGACTTTACCATTTTTGTTATGAGTAGCCAAATTCTTACTAAATGTGAATTTAAATCACTGCAAATATAAAGAAGGGGTAACTTCTGGTGACTTATGATGTCGGATTAAAAGCCCACCCCACCAAAGGAAAATGGTCCTATTTAGTTTGAGAGGTAGAAGCTCTAATATGTTAAAGCTTTATGTGTAATCTCAGTGTTTTCCACTAATGATAATGTTGACCAGGCTAGTTAGCTCAATTTTGAAGCACATTTCCTCCCCTACATTTGCTATTTCTCATGGCTATGTTCCATGGACAAAGGTTCTATACTTCTGATTTCATACAGCTATCTTGGAGTGTGCATCAATGGTCATAGAGAAGACAAAAAGGGAATAAGAAAGGGTCATTGTATAATAGAAAAGAATGAGGCCTGGAGTTAGTGGAGAAGACAAGTGCAGGAGAGGTTGCCCCCACACTGTGTCAAGCATCTTCCCATTACTTATGTTATTTGAATGCAAGATTTGCTATATTGAAGCTTGGAGGTGCTCACTGATGTTCTCTGCACCACAAAATGGCTATCAGGATCCAATTCCAGTTCCATCTGATTTTTCTTTGTTCTTCATGCCACAAGGCTTCTCAGTGGCAGAGTTCTATTTGGTAAACCTCTTAGCATTCTATAACTACCAACATCAGATTACTATTGTGAAAATTGAAATGACACAATGTTTGTGAAAGTGCTTTGTCAACTCTAAAATGCCAAGCAGTGCAGATAATGTATTATGGATATATTATTGAAAATTCAGCATGATTCTAAAACTCATGCCCTTGATGTAGTTGAGTTTACTAGAGCCAACTTCCTAATAAATACAGAAAATAATAAATAAGATACACATTATAAGAAGATTATCACCGAAAATGTATATAGTAAACCAGAATCACTGACAGGACAAATTCTGTAGCAGCCATGATGCTACTAATTTACCAATTAAAAAACATTGTGTAGGTTGATGATTTTCACAGTGGGACATGTAGCTGTGACATAGGAAATATATTAGTGTGATTAAAATTTAGCAAAGAGAAAGGAATATCTGTAGGTGTTAAATATAAGCTCTTTTTCTAGATACTATCAGGAATTCTTTGTACTTACTACTTTTCTAAAAAAGGAAGAAGAGAGTAAGTGGGGGAAAGCACTTGCATACTTTTACCCTTCAGAACTGCATCCCTTCATTCATGCAGAGTAATCAGACACCACTGACTATTTCTGGCTCACAAATCATTTGCAAATTGCCTGGCTACCACTCACCTTTGTCATCCTTGCCTACACATTTGTCAGCCATCAGAAACACCTACAACAGCTTCCATTTAGAATAGCTCAGTTACTAACAAATTCCTTAAAGGGAAAAATAAATGTGTGCAGTTGGGCGACATCCTTCCTTTCTCCCTCTTCCCCAAAACTGGGGCCCACTTGGCACCATGCATCATGCTGTCCAGATGGTGTGCTCTTCTCTGCTCCTGTTTGTGCACATTCCCTGCCAAGGTACTGAGTGCCAGTTTTCCAGTGAGAATCTGCTTGCATAAAGATAACTGCCTGGGTTATGTCACTTCTCTTGTATAACCAACTACATCTGGGGCCATAGTAAGTCAAGGATTCAAGGGAGAAGAGAAGTGAGAGTATGGAGAAAGGAAGTTATTGAAAGGATGGAATGCACTTAACTGTGTGACCTTAATAAGTTATTTCAACTCTCTGAATGTCCATTGACTTTTTTCTAAAATTAAGGGGTTGAACAGGATGATAACCTAATACTTCTTACCTCTGACATTCTACAAAATCAGGGCCATTTAATATATATTGCATTTTGAGTGAGATTATTGTATTAAGACATTCTATGTTAAAGCGATGACTGAAAACAATTTTTTAAAAAGTTATGGCTGCATTATTGTCAGCCAGAAATTTGGGAAAGGAATAAATCAGTTGCAGATAATGTAAGAAATAGCTTCTTTATAGCAAAAAGGTGTCTTGCCTGATGAAACATTTCAGGTATTGTATTCTTTAGCATCATGGAGAGTTTTCTAGGCAGGTACAGATCTCTTGTGATACAGACACTTGGTTTTGCATTGTTGATGCAGGAAAGGATGTTTCTTAATTCCTACTGTAACTTAGGTATCATAACTATACTGGTGAATAATTTTGAGCCTGATAACCACACAGCAGACTGTATATACTGGCTGATACCAGTAGGTCACAGGCAACTTTTCTATAGGAGTCCCAGATTATTGCTATATGCCATCCAAATATTTCTGTTGAAATGAATATCATTGTAATAGGCTCCCAGAGGAGTCTGACCTCATGTTGTTTGTCAATTCTGGCCATCAGAGAGCTATAAGAATATTGTCCTGATCAGGTTCTGGAGCTACACAAGGTTCTAAGATTTGGGGAGGAATCTGCAACATTATCACAGGACCCTGGGCTCTCACATAGCTCCACATTATGCTGTGTGACTATAAATAGTCACTTGTAGATTCTGTTATATAGAAGAGTAGAAATATAGAATGCTTGAGTTAAATACTGCTACTTGGATATGTAACTTATTTATATCCAAATTATGCTCCATCAATATGTTTCAATAACTATTTTGAATATACAATTTAAAAATACAATAACACTAAATATTTTGTCATGATATACTCTCTGTTCTTTCTCATTTAAAATTTCAGTTTGGTAAAGGGTATGAGAGAATTCAACATAAAAACCCTATTTTTAAAAATTCTTTCTGAATATGCTGGGATTCAATCTATGATTATGTATTAAAATGTGTAGTGGACTTTGTTTTCTGTGCTTTTCTTTTGAAAAACATTTGTTTTTATACACTGGTAAGTACAAAAATAACAGACCACAAAAATCATATACAGCATATAGCTGGGGGACTTTAGGTACTGGAAGTATTTTAGTCTCCTATGGCTGTGTCTTAGTCTCTTTACTGTTGTGGTAACAGAAGACCCACCCAAGAGTGGGTCATTATATTTGGTTCATGGTTCTGGAGGCTGGGAAATCAAAGAGCATTGTCGGCCGGCGCCGTGGCTCAACAGGCTAATCCTCCGCCTTGCGGCGCTGGCACACCGGGTTCTGGTCCCGGTCGGGGCACCGATCCTGTCCTGGTTGCCCCTCTTCCAGGCCAGCTCTCTGCTGTGGCCAGGGAGTGCAGTGGAGGATGGCCCAGGTGTTTGGGCTCTGCACCCCAGGGGAGACCAGGATAAGCACCTGGCTCCTGCCATCGGAGCAGCGCGGTGCGCTGCCGCGGCGGCCATTGGAGGGTGAACCAACGGCAAAAGGAAGACCTTTCTGTCTGTCTCTCTCTCACTGTCCACTCTGCCTGTCAAAAAAAAAAAAAAAAAAAAAAAAAAAAAAGCATTGTCCCTGCATCTGCTCAGCATCTGTTGAGAGCATTCTTACTGTCTCATAACATGACAGAAGGCTTCACATGGCAAGATGGCAAGAGAGCATGTAAAAAGATTTGGTATTTTGAAACCATTACTTTTTCCTGTCATTTTATTTTTTAATCTTTATTTTCATCTATTTGAAAGGTAGATTTATAGAGGGTTGCAGAGGGAGGGAGGGAGGGAGGAAGGAGGAGAGAGAGAGAGAGAGAGAGAGAGAGAGATTGATTAATTGATTCTATCTACTGGTCTACTCCTGAAATGCCTGTAACAGCCAGGGCTGGGCTAGGTTGAAGTTGGGAACAAGGAACTCAATCTGTGTCGCCCACATGGATGGCACAGATCAAAGTATTTAAGCCATCACTTGTTGCCCTGCAGCATGCTTAAATAGCAGGCAACTGGGTTGGAAGTGGAGTTGAGACTTGAAACTGGCACTCTGATATGTGATGTAGGCATTCCAAATGGCAATTTAACCTCTGCACCAAACATGCCAGAAGGTTTACTTTTTATAACAAAGCCAATACCATGGTAATCAACTCACTACCATGCTTGCTAACCCATGCTGGAGAGAGTGACTTTAATGTATTCCTGAGAGTTGGAAGTCTTATGATAAAAAAAAAACAAAAACAAAAACAAACACAACTTCCTATTGGGTTGCACGCACAGATGAACATTACCTTATTAGACATTAAGATTCTACATATGAACTTTTGGGGGACATATTCAAACAATTAGCACACTTCCATAACATAATACCAGAGTGGGTGGTTTAAGCAAAAAAAATTTATTTCTTTTGAGTTTAGGATACTTGAATTCCAAGTACAGGACTTGCTGCCTGGCTTGCAGATGGCAACATTCCTCACTATGTCCTCAAAGGCTTTTCTTCAGTGTATACTTGGGGGGAGGGGGTTAGTATCTTATAGGAATGCTGATCCTGTTGCATCCAGGACCCATCCTTCTCCATTCCTTATAACTCTACTTCCCTAGAGTTCTCATTCTAAACATTGCCACACTAAGTACTGGAGCTGCAGCATCTTAATTTTGAGGTAGATACATTCAGTTTGTAACAAGAAGTTATACATTTTAGGGGAAAGTATAGGAAGTGAAGGTGGCACAGTTTAGTGATTAAAGAATATGTGAGAAGCATTATGATAAGCCACTGCCTGTGCAATTGGCATCCCACGTGAGTCCAAGTTTGTGTCCACTTCTAGTGGGGAAAGCAGTGGAAGATGGCCCAAGGGTTTGAGCCCCTGCTACCCATGGGGAAGATCCCGATGAAGCTCCTACACAGGCATGGCAATTGCAGCCATCTAGGTAGTGAACTAGTGGATGAAAGATCTCTTTCTCTGTTTCCCTCTCTTTCTCTCCCTCCCTCTGTGTAAAAATAACTTTCAAATAAATAAATTCATCTTTAAAAAGGAGTATGTTCTTTGGAGTCGGTTACTTAATTTCTAGTTTTGTCACTTACTGTGTGATCTTGAGCAAGATTATCTGGAACTCATTTGCATAGTATTTTCTGATTATCTACTGGTTTGTATGCTAGGAAGTGATCATTGATTTGTGAATATGGTAGAATTAAACAACACTGTCTATGTAAATTCTTAGTAGAGTAGATGAAACATATGAAGTATTTGGTAAATTCTAGTTAGCTTCTAAAATTTCCTTATAGGTTTGAGCATGGTAAATACAGTTTGTGTTTTGTTTATACTCCTTGAATTTTCTAGGAAGTAAACCAATCTTCCAGTGAGATTCTGTTTTAGCAAATATTGTGTTTATCCCTAAGATTTTTAGTTATATTCATGTACTCCTCTATATGAGGGAGAACATATTTAGATAATAAGAAGGAAGAGTGGGCCAAAATGACAAGGGCAGTGCAGTTGGATGTAAGCAGAGACTAAAAACATCCATTGTGCACTGACTGGTGGGGATTACCTGTTAATCATTGTGCCTTAGAAAAACTTGTTCCCTGACAGTCTCTTGAAGTCTACATTGCCTCTGAATTTCTTTTAGGTCAGAAGTGAGGTATAGGGGGCTTTTGTGGGCAGGATTCTTATTGTATTTTACCTTGTGTACTACAAATCTGGGGTGATAAAAAGATTTTTCTTCCCTGTTCAACAAGCAAATGTATTTTCTTATGTTCATACACTTTTGTGACTTTGTGCAAAGATATACAAAAACACTGATGTGTACTTTAAAACTCAGTGTGTGGTTTTGGTTGTGTAAGAACTTTGAGGGCATAAATATAAAAATGTAGTTTGCTTTCTTCTAAAGGAAAATGATTCATCAGTGTCCTTTTGTTAGTTGAGAATCACAGATAATATCTTTTAATTCTTTATTTTAAAATTAATTATCAGAGCATCTAAAGGCATCTTAAAAGCTGTCTTCCATAATCTCCTCTAATGCCCTAAGTACAACCACTGATTTAGCATTTTGTCAATTACGGGAAGGTTTTCCAGCTTCCAGTTTAATGCTAGTGGCATAGGAATGCTGCAGAATGGGGAAGTGCCCTGAGAAAGTTAGGAACTTGATTCCTTGTCCATGGTCTACCTTAAGCCAGTGAGGACTACAGGAAAGTCACTGACCAACACCCTTAGAAGCAGACTCTAGTCTCCCATATTAATTAATTTCTCTTGGAGCTAATATTCTTACTTGTAAAATAAGTATGTTCACCTTAAATGCCCTTGATCCTTAAAAGTGGCAATGCTAAAATACCATATACATTCTGTTGAGTACTTTGTGTGTACTGCATCATTTAATCTTAGTGACCCTTGTCACTTACATTATCCTCATTTCACAGATGAGGAAACCAGAGCCTAGAGCAGTTAAAAAGTTTGCCTCAAGATTCCACAGGAGGCAAGTTTTAATCATTTCTAGCTTCAATTAACCATTATGGTATCCTGTTTAATGAATGAAAATTGCTCTATTTTTCCAGACCTGGGCTTGGTTCTATGAGGGGACATAACCAGACAAAAGATAGAGGCTTCTCCTTTCCAATGAGTCAAGTCAGTTTTGGGAAACCTGTAAATAACATAGGAATAAACAAAATACTTGGACATATATTTCTAATGGTTTGTTGCTATCTAGCCATCAATTTGGTAAAGGCGCCGATGTGTTTGGGTTTAAACTCTTAAAATGGGCATAGGATCACTTACGGGTATTCAAACTTGGTTAGTATTTGAATAAACAAGGGATGTATTGATAAGCATTGTAGAATGTGAACACATCAGGTTCAAAGGCAAGATGAAACTTAAGCCTGGTTAAGTGGTGCTTGGCTGTTATGACTTGTGCAGATCTGTGTCCAAAAACTCATTTTGGATAATATGGGCCTGGTGTAGGTATAAGATGCCTTGGAAAACACCAGGTGGGAAGTTAGGCATTGTGGGATGTAATCTGAGCACGTATTCGGTGACACTTTCAATCAGGCAGTGTAGGCAGGGGACAGTGAAGAGAATGGGGTAACTTTTTGGATTTTTGGACCAGAAAGCAAGCAGCAGCAAAGAAAATGAGCACATTTTCAGTGAAATTGAAGGACAAAAATAGATTTGGAGACAGGTTAGTTATAGGAGAAGCAAGAAAAGCCAATATTAAAGATTAATCCTAATTTTTCTGTTGTATTTCTAATTAATGTTCACATTGCCAGGACAGCACATGCATGATTTTATTTGAAGAATAGGAGTATCATAGACTGGCATAATACAAAAATATCTAGTCTGATCATCATCCCTATTAACTTTTCTTTCATTCTAAACCTTCAAGAATGAGAAACTTGCTTCTTAGTCCAAGAGAGGCCATCTTTGGACAGCTTGGACTTGCACTGAACTTGAAATCTCACTGCCTGTACTTCCATTTATTTATAGCAGTGGATAATTTAGAAACACAATCCAAATAGGATAATCCCTTTTCATAACATTCCTATAACATCTGAAACTTCTTCCCATGTCAAATCAGTCTCTATTCTCCTCTTCAACTACTTAATGCCTCCTTTTCTCCAGGCTCCTCAGTATACTATTTTCTCTTTCCATTCTTTGTGGGTCATGACATAAAGCTCTGTAATTGTCTACAAAGAGAAACAGAATCCAATGTGCTTATATCCTTGTTCATTATCACAATTACAATAGTATTTTAATGGTAATTCACTAATTTCCTCATTCACTCAATACCTGCTAAATCAGGTCACTCTGCTGTTTGCAGTGGATAGAGAAGTGAATCCTATGGAGGAAAACCATTATCTTCATGGAAGTAGGGAAGACAGAATATATGCGAGGTAAATAATATGAGAGTGATTGGGAGAAAAAAAATTCAAGCAGGATAGAGAGATTCAACATAAGAAGTGAGAGTGGGATTATAGTTGTTGGTTAAGGTGATTGGAGAGGTTTCACCAAGAAGATAAGATTAAGTTAATACTTAAGGAAGTAAAGAAATGAATCATGTGAATATCTGGGAAAAGACAATTCCATAGAGGGGAAGCAAGAAGTTTGACTATTATGGCAAAGATGATATGTCAAAAATAAACAACATAATACTACTAATAAAAACTGTGATTAGGCCCGTGTGGTGGAGAGGGGTAAGCTAGTAAGGCATTAGGAGATTAAGTCAGATGGAGTCTGATCATTAAGGACTTGGTCCTGTTAACCTAAGAGCAATAGGGGAACTGTTGGAATATTTGGAACAAATGAGTGCTTTGATATGATTTTTAGAAAAAAAAAATTGTGGTTGCTTGTGGTGATTAGAGAAAAAGTGGAACAACTAGAGAATATTGTAATAATGTAGGTGATACATGTGAACCAGGAACAGTTGAATTCTAGATATGGTTTGAAGGTAGAGCTGACAAGATTAGCAGATGGATCAGAAGTGGGTATGAAAGTGGTGTTCATGATAACTCATATTTTCAGCCTGAATCATGATTTGATGAGATGAAAATGACTGGGTGAGTAGCAGGTTAGTAAGTGATAATCAATAATTCAGCTTTGTATCTGTCACATGTGACATGTTCATAGCCATTTGAGTGATGATCTGGGGTAGAGAAACACATGTGTCCATTAACAGCATGTAGATGGAATTTAAACTGAGGATCTTAGATGATGCCACCAAGAAAGAGGGGGAGGTACCAGAAGAGGTCAAACAATGGCCCTGTTGGCTCCTGGATTGTTGACCCACATGGAATTGGAAGGATAGCCTCCTGTTCTCCTACAGATCCACTTGTGCTAAACTCCCTAAGATCATATTTATTGAAGTAGACATCTAATCATGCAGAATATCTGGGATCAATACTTGGCTCCAGCTTCTTTCTAAGGCAGCCCTGGGAAGACAGTGGTGATGGCTCTAGCATTTGGGTTCCTACATCTAAACCTTATTTTCCAGATAGTCTCAAAGAAGGTTGTGAACAATGCTGTGAACCCTTTACCATAAGTCCGCAATATCAATGAAATTGATAATAACATCAAAGGAAGAAATGTAGTTATATTTGCTTTTTGATCAGCTCAGAACACTTTGGAAAATCAACCTCAAATTCACCTCCTGGTAGCTTATTAAATTCATGTTTTTTTTTTTTTCTTTCTCATCTTGTGATATTGCTATTAGTACCCAGACATCTCAACTGCAAGTTATTTTTATATTGCACTCATAATTCATTATTATCAGGAGATATGAGTTCATTTAGAAGAGATAAGGGCTGGCCATTAAATACTTTACCCTCATTGGGCTTCAGTATCTTCCTAATACTGTTTAATCTGAGTTTTGGACCTTTAACACTATTATCTTTATATCATCATTATATCATTTGTTCAAAGTCATGGCCTTCTTTTGCTACAAATAAAACCATAAATTATTTTGAAATTTAAATTTTTACCCCTAAATATCAGCTCAGCTTGTAGTTTAGTCTCTCCTACGTGGATCTCACTGACCCTACCATTCTCATGTTCAGTGTTCATTTGTTCATTCATTCATTCATTCAGCAATATTTTTTGATTGTTTGCTATATTCTTGACACCACATTAGCATGATGATGAACAGGAAAGACATGAATATGTTTCAACTGTATTTTTCTTTTAAAAATATCTGTGGATACATTTTTAAGTTTTCTTTCCCTTTTCTCCACATTTTATCATTTGTAATTATACTTAAAATTGCATTTTTGAGAACATCATAACACTTTTGAGTCATAATCTCTTTAGGAGTCTCATGTCATGAATAATTCATATCTTTTCTCTAAACATTTTTCAGACATTCATATAGTTTAGGGTGTACAATTCATGATGTCCTGCTGTCTTTTTCTTGGAAAAAAATAAAATCTGAGACAATGCACTTTTTTCTAAAATTATTATTTTCATTTCATCAATCAATTCTTGCTCAGAACGAGATGCAAAGTAGTTGTTTCATCTAGCTATTTTCTTGCCATTTTACAGACTAAATTGTCATTAATGATAATCAGGAACCTGCTTCATAGTTGGCTTTTATCCAGATAAAAGTTGGCCTACTCATGGTTGGTTGAAGTCTTTCACTGCTGATAATAATAGGAGACTTGCTTTTTTCTTCACCACAAATTTTTACACCATTTTGAGTACTCCACAATGGTCACTGATATCATTTACTCAGTTTCCTAGTGTTATCTGTCTTCAGGAAATGGAAATTTCCATGCAGATATTAATTTTCTGGACCTTTAGTGGTTCTCTTTTTAAAATATCTTAGTTCTTCCGTTATTATGTTCTAATTTTAAAATAAAATTATTTTTAATTTATTTGGTAGGCTCAGGGATTGAGTGAGTTAGAGAAGAATAGAGCTCTCATCTGTTGCTTCACTCCCCATGTGCCCTCAGTGGCTGGGGCTAGGCTGAGACTAGAGGCAGGAGCTGGGAATGCAATCCAGAACTCTCAGGAGAGTGGCAGGAACTCAGTTATTTGAACCATCACTGCTGCTTCCCAGGGTCTGTGTTAGTGAGAAGTTGGGGTTGGGAGCCCAAGCTGGGACTTAAAACCAGGCAATCTGATGTGGGACCTCAATGTCTTAACCACTGGGCTTAACGCCCATGCCAATCATGTTCTAATTTAGAGGCTGACGCATCCCAACTCAGAGACTCATTGTTTTGTATTTTTCAATCAACAAATGTTTATTTATCTGGAGAAATAACAAAATTAAGCATTATTAGTAATGGAGCAATAATGGTATGTCAGGCACTTTGTAAAGTGTTTTAGTTTGGTTTAGTTACGTTATAAGTTACATATAAGTGATTTTTAGTTACATGTAAGTGATGCTTATAATCCAACTGAGACACAGAAATTAACAGAGGATCCCAAGGTTAAATTTCCAAATGGAGGGGCTGATGATATTCTATTCTCTGGTGTCTAGCAATGGACAATTCTCAGGGAATTTACATTCCAAGGATGAAATCAAATGGTAAATAAGTAAACAAGATGCCTTCAAATGGTATGTGCTGTGAAGAAAAGCAATCTTGGGAATGTGGCACAGACTTGGGGAAAAGGGTGATAGCTTTTATAAGGTGGTCAGTGAATGCCTCTTAGAGGAGGTGACAGTTTAGTTGATAATTCAGGGTGCTGTCAGGAACAAGTAACAGAAAAACATAACCCCAAAAATCATAGAAAAATTTGTTATCTTACCTGAAAAGATGTCTTAGGATATAAGGGCTCAAGGAAAAGTTAATTCAGGCACTAAGGATGTAAGTGAACATCCTATCTCAGCACATAGACTATTATCTCCTTGTTTGCAAGGTGACTGTAGCACTTCTAACCATTCCATATACTTTAGGCAGAGTCTTTAGGCAAAAGAGATAGCCCCCATGGGCCTCTTTTTTATTACCTACCCCCTCAAAACATTTCAAGGAATATGAACTTCAGGTCTCTCTTTTTTTATCAGCAAGGAAATCTTTGTTCCTAGCAGACTTAATGTTATTATGAAATTACTATGATTGACTTAGAGTTGAAGTCTTGAGATTCAGCTGCTGGACCTTGGGTTTGGTTCACTTTTCTTAAACAAATAAATGAATGAATAGAGGTCACACAACCAAAATTTAAGGGGGCACCAATGCCTATGGTGGGCTTAGTCCTGAGCAATGAGGAGTCAATTATGTGACAATTATGTGACAATCCCAGAGAAGCAAACAATAGGTGCAAATCCCTAAGAATAGGAACTGACTCACTGTGTCCAAGGGACAGAAAGATGGTGGCTGAGCATTAATCATTGAGCATTATAGGAGGCAGAGGAATTGGAAATGGTGAGGTGTATTTGAATCTGAGTTCAGAAGCATAGTGCCTAGGTTCAAATGACAAACCTACATTTATTGTTTATTTGACTTTTCACACAAATTACCTGACACCATCTGTGCCTTGGTTTTCTCATCCTTTAAATGCATATGAAAGTGATACATGACTCATGGAATTGCTGAAAGATTAAAATAAGTCAAAAACACCACAACAGGGCCTGGAATATGGTAGATGTCCACAAATCTATCATTGCAATCATGAATATTTCATTGGTTCAAGGTTTAGATCATATAGCATCTTTGGGCTACTATATATATATATATATATATGTATATTATTTATTTGACAGGTAGAGTTAGAGTGAGAGAGACAGAGAGAAAGGTCTTTGTTTCGTTGATTCACCCCCCAAATGGCTGCTACAGCCGGTGCTGTGCCAATCTGAAGCCAGGAGCCAGGTGCTTCCTCCTGGTCTCCCAATGTAGCTGCAGGCGCCCAAGCACTTGGGCCATCCTCCACTGCCCTCCCGGGCCACAGCAGAGAGCTGGAATGGAAGAGGAGCAACCGGGACCAGAACCCAGCCCCCATATGGGATGCTGGTGCCGCAGGTGGAGGATTAGCCAAGTGAGCCATGGTGCTGGCCCTGGGCTACAATATTTTAATTTAAACTTTGAAGCTGGTATAGTACTCTATGCAGGCAATGATCAAATATGATTTCAATTTTTGAAGAATCATTATTTCTGCCTCATATAGATTGGTGTGTGTGTGTGAGTGTGTGTGTGTGTGTGTGTAGAGGAGTAAGTGCAGGATGGTTAGTAAGATTTTATTCAGTCACGTGGACATGTTATCTAGAATGAATGCGCTGGGAAGAGAGGTGCAGCCAACAGAACTTGTTAACATCTTACACTTGCCTTTATAGTGAAGGGAAATAAGGGCTTATAAATATTTGACTCAAAAAAATTGAGAAAATGATTATGTCCTTTTTTTAAGACAGGGAAAGGGCCTATAGGATTCACAAAACTGCCCAAGAATTATTTGCAACAAAATTTTTAAGAATCCTACTTTCTTTTGTCCTCAAGTCCATTTTCCATATTTGTTAATAGAATATTTTTTAACACTTCCTATTTGGTAACTCACTTGCTCCCAATTTACACACTTGATCTGATAATAGATAAAACGATTTGTAAAGATGATCTTTGTCCAACTTGTTTACCACAGAGCAGAAGTGAGAACATAATGAATTTAGCACTACTTTGTTGAATATGTCCCAAAGCTTTCGAAGCCCAGCTGTTCAAGTTTAGCAAGTGATTCTTATGAAAAATGATTTGTAGTTACTTCCCAATTTTAGTTTCCCTGCAGTTTCCTTCCAGTTGTTAGTGCCTATTTTTTTTTGTAAGGTAGAAATAATTTTAATTTCTTTTGTTCTGAGAGTCAGGTTAAAACAGCAGAGAGAATAGCCATTCCAGTTTAGCCCAATTGCATTCCTTTATGCTGGTCCAGAAGACTTTTCAGTGGTGGGTAGATGCATAGCTCCTCCCACTCATCTCTAGCAATGTCTTGCAAGGACATAATCATGGCATCCAGCTTTGCACATCAGGTTGATTTTTTTTTTTCCTAATGTTTTACTGAAAATCAGTAGCATTTAAACAAAGGGAGTTCATAAAGTTACTGCAACTCGTGCAAATCTTACTGCATTTTGACAAGGACAACAAAAATATCACGTTATGATTTTCATTTGCAAGAACAATTCTTGAGATTGTTTGGCTTAGTTACGTATTGCAATTCAGAGGTATGTATGAAGATAGACAGTTGTTTGATGTGCCTAGAGTCAAAACTGTCATTTGAATGCCACGAATATTTGGGTACCTAAATTATTTTAGCAATAGTGATGTTGAAATAAGATAAACCATCTCTTTCCACTTTTTTTCCTTGTGGAAAAAATTACTACCTCAGTCAGGATATTTATGGTTGCAACATACAGCAAAATGACTTGAAATAGTTTTTGCAGAAAATCTGGGCTTAAGAATCAAAAGAAGAGTAAAAGAAATTTTTACAAGCCAAAGTCCAGAGAAGTTTTAGGAGTCATAGGAAACAGGACTGACTTTGAATTATTCCAGGGCTGCTTTCCTTTAAATCTCCATTTCTCTTCTTTTTTAAAACAAAACCTAGCAGATCACCTTCCATTGGTAGCTTTGAGGCTGTATCTTCCCAACTTTACTATCAAGAAGTCAGTGTTCCTACCTCTGAACTCCATTTGGAAAATTCTTGAAACAAGAATACTGACCAGTTAGGTTAAGGCAGAAACCAAACCATCACTAAATTGCTGCCACAATGGAGTCAAAGTCATGTAGTAAGACAGTAGCCCCTGTAGTATTCACTAAAGGAACCGTTTGAAAGATGGCCAGCAGGAAATAGAGGTTAGTTCAGCAAAGAGGGATAAAAATTTGCTGATACAGAAGTGGTGCACATCAGTTTTAGGCTCTTAGTGTTTATACTCATTGGGTGACTTTCTTAACATATTTAGAAATCTAATTTGGGCCGGCGCCGCGGCTCACTAGGCTAATCCTCCACCTTGCAGCACCGGCACACCGGGTTCTAGTCCCGGTCGGGGCACCGATCCTGTCCCGGTTGCCCCTCTTCCAGGCCAGCTCTCTGCTGTGGCCCGGGAGTGCAGTGGAGGATGGCCCAAGTGCTTGGGCCCTGCACCCCATGGGAGACCAGGATAAACACCTGGCTCCTGCCATCGGATCAGCGCGGTGCACCGGCCGCAGCGCGCCTACCGCGGTGGCCATTGGAGGGTGAACCAACGGCAAAAGGAAGACCTTTCTGTCTGTCTCTCTCTCACTGTCCATTCTGCCTGTCAAAAATAAAAAATAAATAAATAAATTAAAAAAAAAAAAGAAATCTAATTTAAGGGGCCGGTGCCGTGGCTCACTTGGCTAGTCCTCCACCTGCGGTGCTGGCATCCCAGGTTGGGGCTGGGTTCTGGTCCCAGTTGCTCATCTTCCAGTCCAGCTCTCTGCTATGGCCAGGGAGGGCAGTGGAGGATGGCTCAAGTGCTTGGGCGCCTGCAGCTGCATGGGAGACCAGGAGGAAGCACCTGGCTCCTGGCTTCGGATTGGCACAGCACCGGCAGTAGCGGCCATTTGGGGTGTGAACCAATGGAAGGAAGACCTTTCTGTCTGTCTCTCTCTCACTGTCTATCTCTGTCAAAAAAAAAAAAAAAAAAGAAATCTAATTTAAGATCAGCACTTCCTAGCAGGTAACTCTTAGTTCAGTTTTTTTGCTTTCTTTATGTCTTTGTTTTAGAGAAGTTTTTTAATAGACTATTGTGCTTCAAGAACCTTCCCTCTCAAGTAGTTGTATTGAGCTCTCATGTCATGGATCTGAATTATAATGGGAATTATTTTACGCATATACAAATAACTGATTGATACGCCACAGCAGTTATTTATTTGGAATGGATAATAACAGATATATAAGGAATTATACTTATTCATTTTTTATTTATTTGGAAAGCAGAGTAATATACAGGGAGGAAAGCAGGAAGAGAGAGAGAAGAGCAAGTGAGCACATTTTTTGGTTTACTCCCCAAATGCCTGCAACACCAGGACTGGGCCAGGCCAAAGCCAGGAGCAAGGAAGTCTATCTAAGTCTCCTTCATGAGTGTTAAGGGCCCAACCACTTGAGCCATCATCTGCAGTCTTCCGGGATACATTATCAGGGAGCTGGATCAGAAGTGGAACAACTGGAAATCAAGTTTGCACACTGATAGGGGATACAGCTGTTCCAAGTGGTGGCTTTACCTGTTGTGCCACAATGGCAACCTTGGAATTTTATTTATAGCTGTCATAATCCCTACATTCTATAGAATAAGTAAGAGAAAAGATAAGTGATTTTCTGAAGGTCACATATTTCACCAGGAAAATCAGTGCTAAAAACCTCAAGTTGCCTTACTTTAACAGTTTTATAGTTTTTCCATTGCTCTGGTTAAGAAAAAGTAAGAATAAATTGACCAAAAAGAATGTATGACTTTATACAGTATGACTAACTCTACGTTAAGTAAATAATTCAACAAATAGTGGGAAAAAAAAGACAAAAAGCACTGTTCTTCTACAGGCAAGACAAGGGCTGTTTAAATCATTGCTTCTCAACATGTCAATTTCACTTCTACAGATTGCCTTTTAGTGCTCTATTAGTTATCACAGGTCAGGGATAACATATGGTAATTGTCCTTTTGAGACTGGCTTATTTCACTAAGTATCATGTTTTCCAGATTCATCCCTTTTGTTGCAAATGACTGGATTTCAGATCTTGGTTAAAAAATAAGAGTGAGAATAAGAGAGGGAGGAGAAAGAGGGGTGGGAGTATGGGTGGGAGGGTGAGCATGATGGGAACAATCACCATGGTCCTAAGGTTATAATTATGAAGTATATGAAGTTTGTAACTGTAAAGCTGTACAGTTCTATATACATTCCTACAGACTTCTAAGGGTACAGGTTAAAAACTTGCCATGGGACCCCAAATCCCCTTAAGCTGAGTGGTAAAAATACCATCTTGTGTGTTACAGTGATCATATTGATAGGATTAAGTGTTAAAGCAATCATATAAATAGGGTTAAATGTCTGGTAATAATAATAGAATTAAAAAGGAGTGAATGCTCCAACATGGGAACCAGTCCACACAGCAGACTCATAGAATGACAATTGCTTTGAGTAGTACTCCAAACTCAGAATCAGCCCTTAAGGCACTCTGGTCTGGCTGAGAAGCCCATGAGAGCATTTCAGGCATGGAAAGCTAAGACATTAAGGCAAAAACTGTCCTACATGAAGGACCATGGTGAGTGAGACCCAGTGGAAAGAAGTGGTCATCAAAGAAATGGGTACTTTTCTCTGAAGGGAAGAGAGAACTTCCACTTTGCCTATAGCTTTGTCTGAATACTGAAGGAGTTTGTGTTTTCAAAAGGCTTGCATAGGCTAGGCAGCTCATGTCCAGAGCCTCGAGTGGTCACTGATGTTATAGAAAAGAGTGTTAACTGTAAAATTAATAACAGGGGACACTTTGCACTAACTTTCCACGCAGGACCTCTGTTCTCAAAGAGTTGTATTAAGAGAGTTAACAGTAAAAATTATTCTCAAAGATTTTTTCATTTTAGTGTATTAAGTGGAGGATATTCTTATATCTTGTAACTTTTAGTTATGCCTAAGTGTCCAACTCCATTGCTTATTTTCTTAGATGTTTCCTTAATTAATGATAAAACTCGTTCTCAAGGACTTACTTTCTTTTAATGTATTAAGAGGAGGATATTCTTATGTCTCACAAGAAATAAGTATATCTAATTGCTCACAAAAATATATCATTCTTGGGTGCTTCTTTAAAGTTAAGTTTCTAAAAAATGAAATTAACTTCAAGATTCAATGACTTTGAACAGCCCTTGTCTTGACTGTTGAGTAACAGTTTTTTTGTGTGTGTGTGCAAATTGTTGAGCTCTTTACTTAATATGAGCTGGTTGTCTGTGTATAAAGTTAATTGAAGATGGATCTTAGTGGAAAAGGGATTGAGAATGGGCAAGGGAGGAGAATGAGAAGTGAGTGTGTGGGTGGGAGGGTGGGTATGCTGGGAAGAATCACTGTATTCCTAAAGTTGTACTTATGAAATGCATGGAGTTTGTATTCTTTTAATAAAAGGTTTCCTTGGAAAAAATAAAAACAAAAAAAAATGAATGAATGTGAAAGTGATGTTGGATCATCCTGGTTCACTCTGATGAACTCTTGCTGGCATTTGACATAGAATATAAAGTTGACCAGAGAATATGAGGTAAAAGGGAGATGCTTACCTGTGTCCTTCAAGCAGGACTTTCTGTGTTGGGCAGTTGGGGTATAGCAGAGGAGATATATTCCTCTCTTTCCTTTCAACTCTTTCCCATCAGACACTATTCAACACTTCTGTCCTCAAACAGCACCTCTTGTGTTTTGCCACTGATTCAGCAGCAGTTTAGTCCTCGTTTTCTCTGCTTCCCAAAAGGCCTCCTTCCAACCCATCATCACCATAGTGATCTGTCTAAAATGCAAATTGGATTGCATCATGCTCCAGCTTAAAATAGTGCAATGCCTACCCTTTCCTCTAACCAGACAAGATAAAATTCATTCCTTTCACACCAGCATGCCTCTCTGTCTCTTTAGAATTAATTCTTAACTAAACCTAGTCCCTGATTTTCTATTTTGAGCTGATCTAATCATTAGAACTGGAGGTTAGGATGACAATCGTATTCCTTTTCATGATTCTAGCAATGAGCAAATATTTATTGAACTGGATCACTTTTCAATCAGATTCGGTATAAAAACCAAGCCATTTAGTGAATAAATTAATGATTTTTTGACAAAGCTGTAGATATAAAAAATTGATGTTATATTTCACTTTCTTAATATTTCAAAATTAGATACAGTGCTAGTATAGTAGTATAAGTAACTGATAAAATAAATAGAATTTTAATTCTGTGATCCAGTTTGCAGCTTGAGGGAATATCTTGGCAATTGGTGCAAAGCTAAATTCTGACCAAAGCTAGGCAAAGAATTTTTCTTTCCTGTTCAGTTTTTGATGCTCTAGGATTATTTAAGTTTTTTGCCTTTTTGAATTTCTTTTCATGCATTTTTGCTACTTCATTTTTGAAAAAGAGTGAGTGAAACAAATAAAGAACAGTTGCTACTAGGGCAGCAGACTGTAAGCCCTGATATACATAGCAAACAACCCACCACTGCAGGATACATGTCATTCTTTGTCTGAAGGACAGTTTACTGATCCCATTTCTGGGGATTATGCTTAGCAGCAAAGACATTATGCTTTGCTTTGTTGCCAGCTAGAAAGTCAAAGCTGAAGATGCCCTTTTAATTCAAGAATGACACTTTATTTTTTTAAAATGATTTTATTTATTTGAGAGGTAGAATTACAGACAGTAAGAGGGAGAGGCAGAGAGATCTTTCATCTGCTGGTTCACTCCCTTAATGGCCACAGTGGCCCGAGCTGAGCTGATGTGGAGCCAGGAACCAGGAACTTTTTCCGGGCCTCCCATGCTGGTGCAGGGGCCCAACAACTTGTGCCATCTTCTGTTGCTCTCCCAGGCCACAGCTGAGAGCTGGATCAGAAAAAGAGAAGCCGGGACTAGAACCGGCGCCCATATAGGTGGAAGATTAACCCACTGTGCTACAGCACCGGCCCCAGCACTTACTTTTGAGTTAGTGAATTTATTTCTTGGTCTGCATATGAAATCATAGAAATATTTGTATAGCTTTACTACCTTCAGATCACCTTTAAAATAGTACCCATTAAAGGTGCCTCTGAGTGGTGTTATATAGGGAAATTAAGAAATCTAGAGTAAGCAGGTAATTCAGTAGAGCAGAGGCTGTAGGAAAGTTGAATGCAGAGAAGTTCAACAGCAGTCCGGGCTGAAGTATCCTCAGGAGGAACTGTTTTGGTGTGATCCAGGTTTAGAGAGAGTGGAGCTGAACTTGGAGGATAGGGTGAGGTGGGGTCTGACCCTAGAAATCCTAGGTATCAAATTCAAAACATCAGCTCTCCTGCAGCCATACAGATTCTCAGAACCATTGTGCTGATATTAATTGCATTGGCCTAAACTCTCTCTTGAACAGGACGAGGCTGCCCTCTTTTAGTATAGAGACTCTGAGTCCCTAGGAGGTAGACTGATTTCCTCGTTTCTGATGAATTAAGCTTCTCTCTGTCTTCATACCCTGGACCATGTCTGCCACCCAGAGACACATTATTGAAATTTATTGCATAAAGTAAGACTTACTATGTTCATCAATATTTGTAGGTCAGGAAATAGGGTTTGTTGTTTCATAGAGCGGTATCTCAGAAAGCTGATTTTTAGACATTGGTCCTGCCTCACTCTTGGCTTGTTTGACCTTAATTCTTCTGGTTGTTAGTATCCATCTTCAGGCTCCAGTCCATATGTGTTCTGCCCTCATGGCTCCCACAAACATCAAGGCTGTTGGTGCTCAATCTATAGCAGCTCCCAAGGTGTTCTGCACAGGCGTGGCTGCACTTCAATCCCTCTCGTAATTTTTCTCTGACTGTTCTTCTTGACCCATTCCCTATGCTTCTGCATTTCATTTGTATTGGGCCCTATGGGTCTTTTCTAGCATTGAGTCATAAGATCCATTGGGATCATCCATTTTTTACGCATCAGGCATTTACATTTCCCCAAATCCAGTCAGCTAATATGACTTGCTCATACTTCTTTAGGCTCCTTCTCAGGCCTACTTTTTCTTCTTCATCAAAATCTCCAATCCTGTTTGCCCATATGTGGGTGGTTCTAGCTTCCTATAGGCATCTCCTGGATGCAGTCTTTGCCATCCACAAACCATTTGGCATTTTGATGTAGACATTTCTCTTCTATATACTTTTTCCAGTTGCCAGCTTGATGACTTATATACAATTATAGGTCACACTATTCTGAAAAATATTTTGCCCACCCATTGATCCCAATATTCTTGCCCATGGGTAAAACTGAACTCTTTTTGCTGTGACTTGGGTTTTTATGGCACTCTTGTATGAAAAGTCTTTCCTTTGCTTTCTGCCAGTTGTCAGGGCTCAGTTCTGGCATCTTTTACCACTTGTGCAAAATTTTGTGTGACTCTTCCATTCTTCAGAATGGAAGCCATGCTTTGTTGTGATTTTCTCTTATTTCACCAACAATCTTATGTTGTCAGATGTGTTCTAAGTGTATTGGTGTTAGAAATCTTGCCTTGTTTGTCATTGGTGTCTCCTTGGGATGAATTTCAGTATATACAACATCCTCTAGGCTTATAAATATATGCCCTGAGCTTTAAAAAATACATTTTATTTCACCATTTCTAATTAAAGTTGCCAAAAATTTTAAGTCTCAGTAAGATATTCACTGTTATTTGCAGATGTTTTGAAATCCTTTTATTATAGGATCCTTGAGCATACTTCCCAAAATATAAAATGGCTAAAGAGAGAAGAACTTCCTTCTGTTCTATTAAATTATGCCACAAGCATACAAAACCAAGTTAATGCTTTACTGAGAAAAATTGAGTAGGGATGACTCAGTGTCCAAAGATTTTATCATTATCACCTTTATTCCTATATTTCTATAGTTGCAAATAAACTCTACTTATTGCTCTCCTATCTAGAATTTTCAGTGCTCATCATTGGTCAATTAGTAGCAGTCACAAGTAACAGTAAAAGTGGTAGACATCATTGTAACAGAAGTAACTATTATCTTCAATTTATGGTGGTTTTTTAATGTCAAGCTCTGTGCTTGGAATGAAGCATACAACATTTCATGCACCCATATGAGGTATTATTATGTGCAAGAGCACTGAACTTGCTGATAAATGCTAATAACTTTTCTAAGGACTATAGCTAGTATTGTTACATCTCAAATCTATCTGCTTTCGAAGACAGTCTTTTAAACACCAGGGCTGGTGTTGTGGTGCAGTGAGCTAAGCTGCTGCCTGAAACATCGGTATCTCATATCAGAGCACCAGTTCTTGCTGCTCTGCTTCCAATCCAGCCCCCTGATAGTACACCTGGGAAGTTAGTGGAGGATGGCCCAAGTACTTGGGCTCCTGCCAACTGGGTAGATTGAGCTCCAGGCTCCTTGCTTCATCTTGGACAATCCCCAACTATTGTGACCATTTGTGGAGTGAACCAGCAGATGGAAGACAAATTTGCCTTCAAATGAAGAATTTTAAAACCAAAAAGCTAAACATTTCCTTCTCTAAAAAATCATAAAAAAGCCTGAGTCCAGAATAACATTATTTCAGTGAAATAAATGGAAAAATTAGTACAAATTTTACTAGCCTTTTTTAAAATTTGTTTTGTTGGGACCTTATTTATTCTTTGATTGCATAAGGTTAATTGAAGCCTGAATTTTCTGAAGGTACTGATGTATGGTCTACAGAATCTTGGAGGGTGAATTTGAGTAGTTCATAGATCCAATGTCAGATAATCAGCTCTTAAACTCCATTGCCCTTTATCAGGCTTTCACAGTTTTGAGGGTATTGATATTCACACAAACTAGTTGTGTGATATTCTAGAGTTCACCTTAATCTGGACTTTCACAATTTGGGGCAAACAATTGTGTAAAAGTACTGAACATTGAATGTACAAATTATTTGCTAGTGCATTATTTTTTATATTGTTGTTGATTGGAGTACATTAAAGACTAAGGCTGTGAATCCAGTCTGACTCAGTCTACTGACTCAATAGTTTCATTTATTTACAATTTCAGTCAGAATACATCCTTTGCAGTGCTGCTGCAGTATATGCTGAAGTGCTGAAGATCTAATGTGTGAAGCTTGTCCATAGTCAAACCAGTTGCTATCTGACAAATCATTTGTAGTTCACTGATTAGTCCTATGTGATGTGTGTGTGTGTGTGTGTGTTATTTGTCCTTGGCACCAATTCAGGAGATGAAAAACAGAAACATTTAACACATAAAATAAAAGAGTATTTTGCATGGGCCGTTTGACAGCATAAAATTGTTTAGTTATTTTCATAGTGTATGCATTTTTTCTTAGCAGATTGCTCTGGTTAAGAGTTAATAGTGGTATAATTATAGAAAAAAATGTTCCTCTACTTCTATAACTGCAGAGCCTTCAGTCCTGCTTTGAAGAAGTCTTTAGGATGTGTTACAGGATTCTTCAGAGAATTTTTTTGCTCAAGTTATAGTGCCATGATTGTGGGGATGGGTCTGAAAAAGTGCAGAGGTGCTTCTGGACATTGCCAAGACTGTAGCTTCCAATATTTTTGGATGCCAAAGCCATGGCATCATCTGATACACTATGTTATGTCTCCAGCCTACTAAGTGGGTAGCTGTTTACTTCTCCCCTTAATACATCCTGTGTAGATTCAATTCATAGACATTTTTGTTCTTGATGGCTTACAGACACTTAAATTTTGTCACAGTCATGTATCCTAACTTTTGACCAAGTTCTCATTGCCCTGGGACTAAGGATATATCTGAGGATTAGTGAAATGCTATACTTGAAATTGCCCCTTTTCTTCAGCCTCCGGGTGTTTTCCTTCTCAAGAGGGATTTGAGTCTCTTACTCAAATTAATCTCTGGACAGCAGTTTTAGAATACAGATTTGCACTTTGGATGTAGTTAAAATCTTAATGCATTCACAAGTTTGATCTGACCTAATTCTGTACATTACTGTCAGCTAAGGATTCCTTGACCTCTATATGTTATACTCCAAATGCATTCTTTTGTGAAACACAGTAGTCCTTGCATTCCAGTTAATGCAAACAAGAAGTTCAAGAAAATTAAAGTGACTTTCACGACAGCTCTCTTTCTTCTCCCTGCTTCTAATCATACTCCCTCCTTTTCTGCTTTCTTCCCTTTCCCCTTTCCTGCCTCCTTGCTTCTTCCTTCATCTCTCTCCTTTTTTCCTGCCTTTCCTTCCTTCCTTTCAGTCTCCCTTTCTTCACCTCTCATTGTTTGCTCCTTCCCTTCCTTCCTGCAACTTGATTTTCCCTTTAAGGGTGTGGGAATCAGCCTTCAGTACAAGTCAGAGTTCACCTGCCTCAGTTGTACACTCAGCTTTGCTGTATTAGAGCTGTTGTGCACACTGACTTTTGGTTAGTATTTAGTGATAATGTATTAGAATTTCAAATCTGTAATAACTGTACTTCTAAAAAAACCCCTACAAGTCCTTGCTACTTGTTGCAGATAAATACTGCTTTTGAGTTCTGCTGAATCCATGCTCATTTTCAGTCATGGTCAGAGTCACATAGCACAGTATGTATTTAGTTTTTTTTCAAGTTATGTTTTTGGGTGGTGTAATATGCTGCATTGCACCTAATCTTTATTTCTGTCAGAAAATAAACATTGGAAGTTGGAAGAATTGAAATTACAGCATGTTCTGAATATTTATCTATTGATTCAGAATTTTTGGACAGAAGGATTGACTTAGCTGAATGCTCAGTATCAAGTAATGAGCAAACTTCATGTGTAAAAGAAACTTTATTAAATGTCAACCATATGACCTCTACCTTTCTCAGTGAAAGTGTATAGTGGGAACAGATCAACCCTGGTGCTCTTGGAGCTTTTAGTGCAGTGGGAAATACATTCACTGCACAAGGAACTAGCTACAAGTACAGTAAAACTTGTGAGCAGGTTGGAAGGATATAATGGAAAACTTGCTCCCTACACCATGAAATCTTGAGAGTAACATTAAAACATATTAATCTGTGGCAGATATAAACATTACACTGTATGAAGAATGTTTTAATCAAGAGAACATTGAAATGTAAATTATTTTTATAATGAAATATAATGATCTGGGAGTATTGAAATTTTTGTAATATTTAAACAGGTCTTTAATAAGGAAAATGCATAATGAACAACAGCAAAAGATAAAAAGATGAAAAAAGCAAAAGAAAAACTATAGATTAAACTATGGGAAAATAGTAGTTATAAAGCTCATCCCTCTCCCACTTCTTTCTTAACTGCCCCCCTCAGGGCCTCTCCTAATTGCTAATTATTATTTAATGAACTCCAAGATGCATTTGAATGCTTTAATATAACCCTTAAGAGACCTGTTATGTACATCTAATTTTTAACTAACAAGGGAGCAAGCTTGGGTTTCTATATGAGAGTCATAAAGCTAAGGTTGGCCCAGCCTAGTACTGTAGGCTCATTTTGGCATATTTTGCCAAAATTATGTAAAATTTGCCAAAATAATTATGTCAGGTCCAGTGAAAAGTTTAAGAATGGGCCTCACTTTGTTTCCCAAAGAAACCTTTTATTTAAGGAATACAAACTTCATGCATTTCTTAGGTACAACTTCAGGAGTATAGTGATTCTTCCCACTATAACCTCCCTCCCATCCACACTCCCACCCCTCATCCTCTTCCCTCTCCCATTCCCAGTCTCATTCTCCACTAAGATCCATTTTTTATAAACTTTATACACAGAAGACCAACTCTATACTAAGTAAAGGGTTCAACAATTTGCACAGGATAAAAAAAGGACCTGTTCCTCAGCAATCGACACAAGGTGTGTTCAATGTCAGGGCATCTTGAAGTTAATTTCACTTTTTTTTTTAAAAAGAAACTTAATTAAGTATAAAGAAGCGCCCAAGAATGATACATCTTTTGCAAGCATATAGACATAATTATAATACAACTCTTTGAGGACAGAGGTCCTGCATGGAAGTTAGTCCACAGTGTCTCCTGTTGTTGCTGAACAATTAGCACTCTTATGTATGACATCAGTGATCACTTGAGGCTCTTGACATGAGCTGCCTAGCCTATGCAAGCCTTTTGAAAACACAAACTCTTTCAGAATTGAGACAAAACTATAAACAAAGTGAAAGTTCTCTCCTCTCTTCTTTGATGACCACTTCTTTCCACTGGGGTCTAACCCACAAAGGTCCTTCATGTAGGACATTTTTTGCCACAGTATCTTGGATTTCCATGCCTGAAATGCTCTCATGGGCTTCTCAGCCAGACCAGAGTGCCTTAAGGGCTGATTCTAAGTTTGGAGTGCTACTCAAAGCAATTGTCATTCTATGAGTCTGCTGTGTGGACTGGTTCCCATGTTGGAGCATTCACTCCTTTATATTTCTATTATTATTACAAGACATTTAATTTTATCCACATGATCAGTTTAATATACAAGATGGTATTTTTTACCACCCAGCATAAGGCGATTTGGGGTCCCATGGTAAGTTTTTAAACTGTACTATTAGAAGTAAGTCATCTGTAGGAATGTATGCAAAAACTATATAGCTTTACAATTAAACTTCATATACTTCATAATTACAACTTTAGGAACATGGCGATTGTTCCTACCTGCCTGCCTTCCAATGTCTTGCATGGTTTCCCCAATGTTCTTGATTAATTTGATGTTGTTGGGTCGTAGATTTAGATCTTTAATCCATGTTGAGTGGATTTTTGTGTAAGGTGTAAGGTAGGGGTCTTGCTTCCTACTTCTGCATTTGGAAATTCAGTTTTCCCAGCACCATTTGTTGAAGAGACTGTCCTTGCTCCAGGGATTAGTTTTAGCTCTTTGGTCAAATATAGTTGGTTGTAGCTGTTTGGATTGATTTCTAGCATTTGTAGTGTGTTCCATTCGTCTATCCATCTGTTTTTATACCAATACCAGGCTGTTTTTATTACAACTGACTTGTAGTATGTCTTGAAATCTGGTATTTTCATGCCTTTGACTCTGGTTTTGTTGTATAAGATTGCCTTAGCTATTCAGGGTCTCCGATGTTTCTAAATGAGTTTCAGCATCATTTTCTATATCTGAGAAGCATGTCTTTGGTATTTTGATTGGTATCACATTTAATCTATAAATTGATTTTAGAAGAATGGGCATTTTTAATATTTTGATTCTTCTAGTTCATGAATATGGAAAATTTTTTCCATTATTTGTATCTTCTTCTATTTCTTTGTTTAATGTTTTGTGATTCTCATTGTAGAGATTTTTGACATTCTTGAATAAATTTATTCAATTATATTTGATTTTTGTAGCTATTTAAATGGGAATGACCATTAAAATTCTTTCTCAGCCATGGCATTGTCTGTGTATACAAAGGCTGTTGATTTCTGTATATTGATTTTATATCTTGCTACTTTACCAAACTCTTCTATGAGTTTCAATAGTCTCTTAGTGGAGTCTTTTGTATCCCCTATATATAGAATATTGTCATCTGCAAATAGGTGTAATTTGACTTCCTCTTTCCCAATTTGTATAGCTTTGGATTTCTTGTTCTTGCGTAATGTTTCTTGCTTAAACTTCCAGGACTATATTGAATAGCAATGTTGAGAGTGGGCATTTTTTTCTGGTTCTAGATCTCAGTGGGAATGCTTCCAACTATTCCCCATTCAATAGGAAACTGGCTATTTTTTGTAATAGATAGCCTTGACTGTGTTGAGGAATGTTCCATCTATACCCAGTTTTGCTTGGAATTTTCATCATGAAGCGTTTTTGTATTTTATCAAACGCTTTACCTGCGTCTATGAGATAATCATATGGTTTTTGTTCTTCAGTTTGTTAATGTGATGTATCACTTTGATTGCTTTGTGAGTGTTTAATTATCCTTGCATTCTGGGATAAATCCCACTTGGTCTGGTTGAATGATCTTTCTGATGTGTGTTGTTGGATTTGATTGACCAGAATTTTGTTGAGGATTTTTGCGTCTATGTTTATCAGGGAAATTGGTCTGTAGTTCTCTTTCTCTGATGCATCTTTTTCAGATTTAGGAATTAAGGTGATGCTGGCTTCATAAAAAGAATTTGGGATGATTCTCTGTTTCAATTGTTTTGAACAGTTTGAGAAGAATTGGAGTTAGTTCTTTAAATGTCTGGTAGAATTCAGCAGTGAAGTCGTTCTGTCTGGGGCCTTTTCTTTGCTTAGAGGGTCTTTATTACTGATTCAGTCTATATCTTGGTTATGGGTTTGTTTAGGTTTTCTGTGTCTTCATGGCTCAATTTATGAAGGTTGATGTGTCTAGGAATCTATCCATTTTTTTCTAGGTTTGTTGACATCAGCTCTTTGTAGTAATTTCTGATGATTCTTTTTTTTTTCCTGTGGTGTCTGATGTTACATTTCCTTTTTCAGCTCTAATTTTATTAGTTTTGATCTTTTCTCCCCCTTTTTTGGTCAGTTGTGCCAATGCTGTGTCAGTTTGTTTTATTTTTTCAAAAAAACAGCTCTTCATTTGCTAATCTTTTTTTTTTGTTTCAATTTTGTTGATTTCTTCTCTAATTTTAATTGGTTCTTTTCTCCTACTAGTTTTGGGTTTGGTTTGCTGTTATTTTTCTAGATCCTTGAGATGCATTGATAGACGATTTATTTGGTGCCTTTCCAATTTCTTTATGTGGGCACCAATTGCAATAAGTTTCTTCTTAACACTGCTTTTGCTGCACCCCATAAGTTTCAATATGTTGTATTGTTACCTTCATTTGTTTCCAGAATTTTTTTGATTTCAATTTTTGGTTTTCTGTTATGATTTTCTGTTCATTCAGGAGCATGTTGTTCAGTTTTCATGTGTTTGCATATCTTCTAGAGATTCCTGAGTTGCTGATTTCTAGCTTCATTTCATTGTTGTCCAAGAAGATGCATGGTATGATTTCTATTTTTTTGAATTTGCTAAGTCTTGCTTAATGGCCTGTGGAACATCCTAGTGTGCACTGGTGAGAAGAATGCATTTTCTGCAACTGTAGGGTGAAAAGTTCTGTAGATATCTGTTAGTTCCATTTGGTCTATAATGTCAATTAACTCTGCTGTTTCCTTGGTGATTTTCTTTCTGGTTGATCTGTCCATTGCTGAAAATTGGGTATTTAAATACCCCATTACTATTGTATTTGAGTCTATGTCTCCCTTTAGATCCATTAATATTTCTTTTAAATTGCCAGGTGCCCTGTAATTAGGTGCACGTATGTTTATAATAGTTTTATCTTCCTCTTAAATTGATCTCTTAATCATTACATAGTGTCCTTATTCTTTTAACAGTTTTTTTTTGTTAAAGTCTATTTTGTCTGATATTAGGTTGGCTACATCAGATCTGTTTTGGTTTCTCTTAGCATGGTATATCTTTTTCCATCCTCTCACTTTCAGTCTGCATGCATCTTTGTTAGTGAGGTGTGTTTCTTGTAGGCAGCAAATAGATGGGTTTTGTTTTTTAATCCATTCAGCCATCTGTGTTTTCTGACAGGAGAGTTGAGGCCATTTACATTCAAGGGGACTATTGATGAGTAATGACTTTGCCGTGCCATTTTTCCATAAATATCCCTATTCTGTACTTTAGATTTCCTTTGTACCTGTACTGAAAGATTTTCTATCATTACCTTCTTTCATGATGATGACCATGTTTCTTGTGTTTCTATGTGCAGCACATCCTTAAGTGTCTTCTGTAGGGCCTCATGGGTGGTGACAAATTCTTTCAATTTCTATTTGTTATGGAAAGTCTTTATTTCACATTCATTCCTAAATGAGAGCTTTGTAGGGTACAGTTTCCTGGGTTGAAAGTTTTTTTTTTTTCTTAAGCCTTGAAATATATCTCGCTATTCTCTCCTAGCATGTAGGGTTTCTGATGAGAAGTCCTCTGTGAGTCTAATTGGATATCCTCTGAAAGTAATCTGGCATTTCTCTCAAGTACATTTTAGAATCTGTTCTTTATGTTTTACTGTGGAGAGTTTGATTACAATGTTTTGTGGTGAAAATGTTTTCTTGTCATGTCTGTTTGGGTTCTATATGCTTCCTGTACTAAGATGTCCCTTTCTTTCTCCAAATTAGGGAAATTTTCAGTAATTTTTTTTTTAATAAAATGGCCTTCTAATCCTTTCTTTCTTTCCGTGCCATCAGGAACTTCTAGGACTGTATGTTGGATCATTTGATAGTATCCTATAGATTCCCAACAGTGTTTTCTGGTTTTCTAATTTCTTCTTTTTTTGTTCTGACTGTATAATTTCCTGTGATTTTTCCTCTAAGTTGGATATTCTTTCATCTGCTTCACCAATTATGTTGTTAAGGCTTTGAACTGAATTTTTTATTTCTTCTTTTGAATTCTTCATTTCTGAGATTTCATTTTGATTTCTCTTATGATCTCAATTTGTGGGAGATATTTTCTTTTGTGTCCAGTACAGATCATTAGTCATTCATTTATTTCTGATTACTTCTAAGTAATCCTATGATCAATTTTTTGAATTCTGTTTCTGGAATTTCTTCAATTTCTTCATCTTCATAATCTAGTACTGAAGTGTTGTATTCTTTTGGGGGCATCATGTTGTGTTCCTTATTCTTGCTTCTTGAATTGTTGCATTTTTTATTTGGCATTTATGGAGATAATGATTAATTTCTTCTTTTTTCTTTCTCGTGGTGGCTTTTATCTTTGGACAAAGTCTCTGTGGATTAGTGAAGTGTCTACTTTTTCAGTGAATACCTAGAGGTGTGTGGTTTGTGTTGCCAGGGATCTCAGTTAAGTGTTCTAGAGTGAAGGGAATGTCTAAGGTGACAACCATGCTGATCATGATAAATTTCTCTTTTATTTCCGTATCAGAAAGGAGGTTTGTTCTGCTTTGTTGACATCGAATCAGCTCACCTCCTCTCCTCGAAAGAGATCAATGCCTGAGTGCTAGTCCCAGTGGGTATAATATTCATCTGTGCTGCCACAAGGACCACACAAAGGATCTGTGCTGTACTCAGTGTAATGGGCCTAACTTTTTTTTTTTAAAGCTTTTATTTAATGAATATAAATTTCCAAAGTACAGCTTATGGATTACAATGGCTTCCCCCCCATAACGTCCCTCCCACCCGCAACCCTCCCCTTTCCCGCTCCCTCTCCCCTTCCATTCGCATCAAGATTCATTTTCAATTCTCTTTATATACAGAAAATCAGTTTAGTGTATATAAAGTAAAGATTTCAACAGTCTGCCCTCACATAGCAAAACAAAGTGAAAAATACTGTTGGAGTACTAGTTATAGCATTAAATAACAGTGTACAGCACATTAATGACAGAGATCCTACATGATATTTTTTTAAAAAATTGATTAATTTTATTTGTAATTTCCAATTTAATGCCAAGTTTTGTTGTTTTTTTTAAATTTTCAATTATCTTTATATATAGGAGATCGATTCAGTATATATTAAGTAAAGATTTCATCAGTTTGCACCCACAAAAACACAAGTGTAAAATACTGTTTCAGTACTAGTTATAGCATTACTTCACATTAGACAACACATTAAGGACAGATCCCACATGAGAAGTAAGTACACAGTGACTCCTGCTGTTGACTTAACAATTTGACACTCTTGTTTATGGTGTCAGTAATCTCCCTAGGCTCCAGTCATGAGTTGCCAAGGCTATGGAAGCCTTTTGGGTTCGCCAACTTTGATCTTATTCAGAAAGGGTCATAGTCAAAGTGGAAGTTCTCTCCTCCCTTCAGAGAAAGATAACTCCTACTTTGATGGCCCCGTTCTTTCCATTGGGATCTCACTCACTGACTCACTGAGATCTTTCATTTAGGTCTTCTTCTTTTTTTTTTTATTAAACTTTTATTTAATGAATATAAATTTCCAAAGTACAGCTTATGGTTTACAATGGCTTCCCCCCTCCCATAACTTCCCTCCCACCCGCAACCCTCCCCTTTCCCGCTCCCTTTCCCGTTCCATTCATGTAAAGATTCATTTTCAATTCTCTTTGCATACAGAAGATCAGTTTAGTATATATTAGGTAAAGATTTCAACATTTTGCCCATATAGCAACATAAATTGAAAAAAACTACCATTGGATTACTAATTATAGCATTAAATAGCAATGCACAGCACATTAAAGACGGAGAACCTACATAATTTTTTTTCAAATTAATTAATTTTCTATGCCATTTCCATTTTAATACCAGGTTGTTGTTTTTTTTCATTTCCAATTCTCTTTATATACAGATCACTTCAATATATAATTAGTAAAGACCTCATCAGTTTGTGCCCACACAGAAACACAAAGTGTAAAAATACTGTTTCAGTACTAGTTATAGCATCACTTCGCTTTAGACAACACATTAGGGACAAATCCCACATGGGGTGTAAGTACACAGTGACTCCTGTTGCTGATTTAACAATTTGACACTCCTGTTCATGGCGTCAGTAATCTCCCTAGGCTCTAGTCATGAGTTGCCAGGGCTATGGAAGCCTTTAGAGTTCGTTGACTTTGATCTTATTCCGATAGGGTCATAGTCAAAGTGGAAGTTCTCTCCTCCCTTCGGAGAAGGGTACCTCCATCTTTGATGGCCCCATTCTTTCCACTGGGATCTCACTCACAGAGATCATTCATTTAGGTCTTTTTTTTTTTTCCATGATATCTTGGCTTTCCATACCTGCTATACTCTCATGGTCTCTTCCGCCAGATCCGAATTCCTTGAGGGCTGATTCTGAGGCCAGAGTGTTGTTTAGGACATCTGCCATTCTATGAGTCTGCTGTGTATCCCACTTCCCATGTTGGATCTTTCTCTCCCTTTTTGATTCTATCAGTTAGTATTAGCAGATACTTGTCTTGTTTGTGTGATCTCTTTGACTCTTAGACCTATCAGAGCTATCAATTGTGAGCTGAAATTGATCACTTGGACTAGTGCGATGGCATTGGTACATGCCATCTTGATGGGATTGTGTTGGAATCCCCTGGCACATTTCTAACTCGACCATTTGCGGCCAGTCCGATTGAGCATGTTCCAAATTGTTCATCTCCTCCCTCTCTTTTTCCACTCTTAGATTTAACAGGGATCACTTTTCAGTTAAAATTTAAACACCAAAGAATAATTGTGTGTTAATTACTGAGTTCAACCAATAGTACTAGAACAACAACAAATACTAAAAAGGATAAAGTATTACATTGTACATCTAAAGTCAGGACAGGAGCTGATCAGTTCATTGTTTCTTATAGTGTCCATTTCACTTAACAGGTTTCCCCTTTGGCACTCAGTTGTCACCGATCAGGGAAAACAAATGATATTTTTCTCTTAGGGACTGGCTTAATTCACTAAGCATGATGTTTTCCAGATTGCTCCATCTTGTTGCAAATGACTGGGTTTCGTTGTTTCTTACTGCTGTATAGTATTCTATGGAGTACATGTCCCATAATTTCTTTATCCAGTCTACTGTTGATGGGCATTTGGGTTGGTTCCAGGTCTTAGCTATTGTGAATTGAGCTGCAATAAACATTAATGTGCAGATGGCTTTTTTATTTGCCAAATTAATTTCCTTTGGGTAAATTCCAAGGAGTGGGATGGCTGGGTTGTATGGTCGGGTTATGTTCAGGTTTCTGAGGAATCTCCAGACAGACTTCCGTAGTGGCTTAACCAGTTTGCATTCCCACCAACAGTGGGTTAGTTTCCCTTTTTCCCCACATCCTCTCCAGCATCTGTTGTTGGTAGATTTCTGAATGTGAGCCATTCTAACCGGGGTGAGATGGAACCTCATTGTGGTTTTGATTTGCATTTCTCTGATTGCTAGTGATCTTGAACATTTTTTCATGTGTCTGTTGGCCATTTGGATTTCCTCTTTCGAAAAATGTCTCTTGAGGTCCTTGGCCCATCTCTTCAGTGGGTTGTTTGTTTTGTTGTTGTGGATTTTCTTGATTTCTTTGTAGATTCTGGTTATCAATCCTTTATCTGTAGTATAGTTTGCAAATATTTTTTCCCATTCTGTTGGTTGCCTCTTCACTTTCCTGACTGTTTCTTTTGAAGTACAGAAACTTCTCAATTTGATGCAATCCCAAATGTTAATTTTGGTTTTGACTGCCTGTGCTGTTGGAGTATTTTCCAGGAAGTCTTTGCCTGTGCCTATATCTTGCAGGGTTTCTCCAATGCTCTCTAATAATTTGATTGTTTCGGGTCGTAGATTTAAGTCTTTAATCCATGTTGAGTGAATTTTTGTGTAAGGTGAAAGGTATGGGTCTTGCTTCAAGCTTCTGCATGTGGAAATCCAATTTTCCCAGCACCATTTATTGAATAGACTGTCCTTATTCCAGGGATTAGATTTGGATCTTTGGTCAAATATAAGTTGGCTGTAGATGTTTGGATTGATTTCTGGTGTTTCTATTCTGTTCCATTGGTCTATCCATCTGTTTCTGTACCAGTACCATGCTGTTTTGATTACAACTGCCCTGTAGTATGTCCTGAAATCAGGTATTGTGATGCCTCCGGCTTTGTTTTTGTTGTACAGGATTGCTTTGGCTATTCGAGGTCTTCTTTGTCTCCATATGAATTTCAGCATCATTTTTTCCAGATCTGAGAAGAAGGTCTCGGGATCTTGATGGGTATTGCATTGAATGTATAAATTGCTTTTGGGAGAATAGACATTTTGATGATGTTGATTCTTCCAATCCATGAGCATGGAAGATTTCTCCATTTTTTGGTATCCTCTTCTATTTCTTTCTTTATGGTTTTGTAGTTTTCATCATAGAGATCTTTAACGTCCTTGGTTAAGTTTATTCCAAGGTATTTGATTGTTTTTGTAGCTATTGTGAATGGGATTGATTTTAGAAGTTCTTCCTCAGCTGTAGCATTGCCTGTGTATACAAAGGCTGTTGATTTTTGTGCATTGATTTTATATCCTGCTACTTTGCTGAACTCTTCGATGAGTTCCAATAGTCTCATCGTAGAGTTCTTTGGGTCCCCTAAATAAAGAATCATCATCTGCAAAGAGGGAAAGTTTGAGTTCGTCCTTCCCAATTTGTATCCCTTTAATTTCTTTTTCTTGCCTAATACCTCTGGCCAAAACTTCCAGAACTATATTGAATAGCAGTGGTGAGAGAGGGCATCCCTGTCTGGTACCAGATTTCAGTGGAAATGCTTCCAACTTTTCCCCATTCAATAGGAGGTTTGGCCGTGGGTTTTTAATATATTGCTTTGATTGTATTAAGGAATGTTCCTTCCATACCCAGTTTGCTTAGAGTTTTCATCATGAAAGGGTGTTGTATTTTATCCAATGCTTTCTCTGCGTCTATTGAGAGAATCATATGGTTTTTCTTCTGCAGTCTGTTAAAGTGGTGTATCACTTTGACTGTTTTGCAAACATTGAACCATCCCTGCATACCAGGGATAAATCCCACTTGGTCTGGGTGGATGATCTTTCTAATGTGATGTTGCATTCTACTGGCCAGAATTTTATTGAGGATTTTTGCATCTATGTTCATCAGGGATATTGGTCTGTAATTCTCTTTCAATGCTGCATCTTTTTCTGGCTTAGGAATTAAGGTGATGCTGGCTTCATAGAATTTTTGAGGATTCCCTCTTTTACGTTTGCTCTGAATAGTTTGAGGAGAATTGGAGTTAGTTCTTCTTTAAATGTCTGGTAGAATTCAGCAGTGAATCCATCTGGTCCTGGGCTTTTCTTTGTTGGAGGGCCTTTATGACTGTTTCAATTTCTGTCTCAGTTATGGGTCTGTTTAGGTTTTCTATGTCTTCCGGGTTCAATTTAGGTAGGTTGCATGTGTCCAGGAATCTATCCATTTCTGATAGATTTCCCTGTTTGTTGGCATAGAAGTCCTTGTAGTAATTTCTGATGATTCTTTTTATTTCTGTGGTGTCTGTTGTTACGTTTCCTTTTTCATCTCTGACTGTATTGATTTGGGTCTTTTCTCTTATTTTTTTTTAGTTATTTGGGCCAATGGGGTGTCAATTATGTTTATTTTTTCAAAAAACCAGCTCCGTGTTTGGCTGATTTTTTGTAATTTTTTTTGGATTCAATCCTGTTGATTTCTTCTTTGATTTTAATTATTTCTCTTCTCCTACTAGCTTTGGGTCTGGTTTCCTGCTGATTTTCTAGACCCTTGAGATTAACTGAAAGCTCATCTATTTGGTGCCTTTCCAATTTCTTGATGTAGGCACCTATTGATATAAACTTTCCTTTAACAGTGATTTTGCTTATCCCATAGGTTTTGGTATGATGTGCTGTTATCCTCATTTACTTCCAGAACATTTTTGATTTCTCTTTTAATTTCTTCTATGACCCATTGTTCATTCAGGAGCATGTTATTCAGTCTCCATGGGTTTGCACGTGCTCTAGGGATTCCTGAGTTGCTAATTTCCAACTTTATAGTCTGAGAAGCTGCATGGTATGATTCTAATTCTTTTGAATTTGCTGAGACTTGCTTTATGGCCTAGTATGTGGTCAATCCTGGAGAAGGTTCCATGTACTGCTGAGACGAATGTAAATGCTTTCTGTGTAGGATGAAAAGTTCAGTAGATATGTGTTAGGTCCATTTGAGCTATAGTGTCATTTAAATCTACTGTCTCCTTGTTGATCTTCTGTCCTGTTGATCTGTCTATCTCTGAGAGTGGAGTATTGAAGTCCCCCAGTACTATTGTATTGGGGTCTAAGTCTTCCTTTAATTCCTTTAACAAGTCTTTTAAATAAACCGGTGCCCTGTAATTAGGTGCATATACATTGATAATCGTTATATCTTCCTGTTGAATGGATCCCTTAATCATTAAATAGTGCCCCTCTTTGTCTCTCTTAACAGTTTATGTTAACTTTATGTTGTCCAATATTAAGATGGCTATGCCCGCTCTTTTTTCATTTCAGTTGGCATGGTATATCTTTTTCAAGCCTTTCACTTTCAATCTGTGTGCATCTTTGTTAGAAAGATGTGTTTCTTGTAAGCAGCAAATAGATGGGTTTTGTTCCTTAACCCAATCAGCCAATGGTGTCTTTTAACTGGACTGTTCAGGCCTTTAACATTTAATGTGACTATCGATAAGTAGTAACTCTGCCCTACCATTTGCCAAAGATATTTTCTAATATTTGCTTTGAGTTTCCTGTGATCTTTTGCTGTGAGGTTTCCTTCCTTTACCTTCTTTCTTATTGATGACCGTGTTTCTGTGTTTCTTTGTGTAAATCATCTTTAACCATCTTTTGCAGGGCTGGATGAGTGGCGATGAATTCTTTCAATTTCTGTTTGCTGTGAAAGGCCTTTCTTTCACCTTCATTCACAAATGAGAGCTTTTCAGGATATAATATTCTGGGCTGGCAATTTTTCTCCCTTAGTACCTGGGCTATATCTTGCCATTCCCTCCTCGCTTGTAGGGTTTCTGATGAGAAGTCAGCTGTGAGTCTAATTGGTGATCCTCTGAGAGTGGTCTGACATTTCTCTCTTACACATATTAAGATCTTTTCTTTATGTTTCACTGTGGTGAGTTTAATTACAATGTGTCGTGGTGAAGATCTCTTTTGGTCATGTTTATTAGAGGTTCTATGAGCTTCCTGTACTTGGATGTCTCTGTCCTTCTCCAAACCTGGGAAATTTTCTGCTAGTATCTTACTAAAAAGGCCTTCTAATCCTTTCTCCCTCTCCATGCTTTCAGGAACTCCTAGGACCTGAATGTTAGGTTTTTTAATAGTATCCTGTAGATTCCCGACAATATTTTTTAGATTTCTGATTTCCTCTTCTTTTCTTTGGTTTGCCTGTTTCCTTTCCTGTTCTCTGTCTTCTAAGTCTGATTTTCTCTCTTCTGCTTCACCCATTCTGTTTTTAAAGCTCTCTAATGTGTTTGTCATTTGATCTATTGAATTCTTCATTTCATTATGATTTCTCGTCACTATCCGCTTAGACCACTACACCACATAGCCAGGTCCTGAAACTCTATTTTATGTCCTGCTAAATCTAATTTAGGAATGTTATGCAGTGTATAGGAAGAAAAACATTAGTAATATCACCAGACTACAGACCTAATAGAACAACTCAGATAAACAGGAATGCCTTGAAGTGTACTTGGAGGGAAATTGTTTGGCAGGTGTTAAGCCTCTACGCTATTAGAGACATTTTTGACAATTTTCAAGCAAGCTATAAATTTTGTTCATCTTATCAGTTGAGGCCACATAATTCATGTTAAATTGTAGATACAAATGTTTTGCAATATTTTTCAACACATCTAATACTAAACACATTAGGTGTTTTGATTATATCCTTATGTAGGTAGCTCATATTTAAGTTGTAATTCTATTAATACCATTGAGTTCTCATAACCAGCAAATGGTTGGCTCTAGACATAAAGTCCAATCTTAGGATTTTCCTGAATGAAAGCAGCTTTTTTATTAAATGATTAAATGACAATTCTCCCTGCCCCATTGTAAATCTTTGGATGACATCAGTTGCTAGTGACATGGGAGGGCCACATGCTATTAATCTGGTGACCTTGGAAATCTCATACAATGTGGGAGTATGTCAGTGATGCACCTGTGTCTAAGAAGCAATCACTGTTAAATAAGTGCTTTCCATTCCCCTTGGTACAGCTAAATAAGAAATGGCTTTATCAGAGACCTTTCCTATCCAGTGTCCTATAAGGTACTTAATGTTACTATAATAGACACTGACTTGGAAATCAGACAGAATGGGATTTGATTTTTAGACCTGCCAATTATTGTGTTTTGTTGACAAGTTATTAACCTCCTGAGTAAATTGACTCTTGTGTATAATCGGGACTGATTAGGAGCTGCCAGATACAGGTGATAGATATAAATGAGATAGGATAAAGCACTGCAGCTCTCCGTGAGAAATGTTGAATCTTGAATCTTGAGTTTTGTTAGATATTATTGTCTGGTTTATACAAATTGTATAAAATGCTGCCAATTGATTGATGAGCCAGAAATCAAATGCTCGATCACTGAGAAATTAAAGAGAGAAACGAGATGGATGCTGCAGTTTAACATCCAAAATAGGTTTTTCTTTTTCCTTTTATGATCACAGAAAGAACAGCTTCCTTATATTGTGCTAGGAATCAATCACTAAGCAGAGAAGGAATAATTGATGCTGGAGAAAAAGGACAAAATACAGGGCAGTATCTTTGAATAGGATCTTAGAGGTGAGATAAATGGGTGTAATGTTCAAGAAAACTACAAGTCCTTGTCTGCATCTTCCAAGATCTGTCCTCAGATAAATTGATTTTTTTTTAAATGGGTAAAGTATGGTCTTACCTCCAAGCCCATCTTAACCCCATTTCTCATGCCTGGAATGTTTCTAACTTTTATTGTTTAAGGGTTACATGTCTTTCAAAAGATGCATTAGGTTTTTTTTTTTATCTTGTTAGTGAAGCCCACTCCAACACAGCTACTATCTAAAAAGAGCACCTGGGAGATGCTATAATAAAATAAAAATATAATAAATAATAATAAAAGTTGGAAACAAATTTGACTTTGATTTCAGTTATTTTTCATTTAAGTTTGCATATCCATTTATATAATTTTTATATTTTGTCACAAGAAAGCTTTTGAACTATATGACCTATGTTTAACTGAGTTAAAATAAAATTAAAAATATATTCCTCAGTCACACCAGTCATATTTCATGTATCTATTAGCTATATTTAGATAGTGGCTATGGTTTTGGATAGTGCTAATGTATATCTATTTCATTTATTAGGACAAAATGCTATTGGACAGGGTCAAGGTAAATGTTAAAATATTATAGATATAGGCAGAATGCAAAGATGCTTGAAAAAGCTTTTAGACAACTGAATTAAAAAGTGTTTGTTTTGGTTAAAGATTAAACTTTATGTATATTAGAGACCTTCACAATGTGCATGGGAAATGAATATTATGAAAAGACTATATTAAAATTTGTTTGCACCAGAACTTGTCTTTAATTCCATTTCTTCCCAAGATTTTTGAAGTACCATTTTCTTGCCCATGTATAATGCTAGTACCCCACAGTGCTATATAAGCACAGATCCTGTCCTTGCTTTCATGAAACATTTAGATCCACTAGGGGAGTTAGACACATAGTCACAACATAGGGCTAAACAGGTTTGAACACAGAGCTGATTAAAACTGTATACTTTTTAGAGGAGAATAAATTTGAGTAGAATTTCTATTCAATAATAATAAACTTTTGATTGGAGAAAGGATAAAGCAGTGCTATTTGGAAACAGCAGGAAAGTGTAAGGTAATGTTAATGTGTACAGAATTCAATGTAGTATTATGATTCTATTCAGCTATATTGTGCAGAAAAACAAAGAAACAAAGAATGCTCAAATTCTATCTCAACTGGTTAATCTCCACTTCTGCAATTTCAAAGGTGATAAAATGAGAAGTATGATACTGCTTCTTAGTTGATTTCTGCCAACATTCCTTATGTTGAATTTTATTTTTTTAAAGATTCATTTATTTGAGAAACAGTGACTTGATCAGCCCTTGTCCTGACTGTTGATGTACAATGTAATACTTTATCCATTTTAGTATTTTTTGGTTCTAGTTAATACCATTGGTTGAACTCTGTAATTAACACACAATTATTCTTAGGTGTTTAAATTTAACTGAAAAGTGATCCCTGTTAAATATAAGAGTGGGAATAAGAGAGGGAGGAGATGTACAATTGGGGACATGCTCAATCGGACTTGCCCCAAATGGTGGCGTTAGAAACGTGCCAGGGGATTCCAATTCAATCCCATCAAGGTGGCATGTACCAATGCCATCTCACTAGTCCAAGTGATCAGTTTCAGTTCACAATTGATGGCTCTGATAGGTCTAAGAGTCAAAGGGATCACACAAACAAGACTAGTGTCTGCTAATACTAACTGATAGAATAAAAAAGGGAGAGAATGATCCATCATGGGAAGCGGGATACACAGCAGACTCAAAGAATGGCAGATATCCTAAACAGCACTTTAGCCTCAGAATTAGCCTTTAAAGCATTCGGATCTGGCTGAGGAGCCCATGAGAGTATTGTAGGCATGGAAAGCCAAGACACTCTGGGAAAAAAAAAAAAAAAAGAAGACCTAAATGAAAGATCTCTGTGAGTGAGATCTCAGTAGAAAGAACGGGGCCATCAAAGAAGGAGGTACCTTTCTCTGAAGGCAGGAGAGAACTTTTACTTTGACTATGACCTTGTCTAAATAAGATCAAAGTCGGCGAACCCAAAAGGCTTCCATAGCCTTGGCAACTCATGACTAGAGCCTAGGGAGATTACTGACGCCATAAACAAGAGTGTCAAATTGTTTTGTCAACAGCAGGAGTCACTGTGTACTTACTCCTCCTGTGGGATCTCTGTCCTTAATGTGTTATTCAATGCGAATTAATGCTTTAACTAGTACTGAAACAGTATTTTACACTTTGTGTTTCTGTGTGGGTGCAAACTGATGAAATCTTTACTTAATATATACTAAATCGATCTTCTGTATATAAAGATAATTGAAAATGAATCTTGATATGAATGGAATGGGAGAGGGAGAGGGAGATGGGAGGGTTGTGGGTGGGAGGGAAGTTATGGGTGGGGGGGAAGCCATTGTAATCCATAACTGTACTTTGGAAATTTATATTTACTAAATAAAAGTTTAAAAAAAAGATTCATTTATTTGTTTGAAAGGCAGAGAGGAAAGAGACACACAGAAACACACACACACACACACAGAGAGAGAGAGAGAGAGAGAAAGAGAGAGAGAGAAAGGTGGATGGAGAGACCTTCTATTCACTGGTCATTCCCCAAATTGCCAAGCCAGGAGCCTAGTATTCCATCTGGATCTCTCACATGGGGGACAGAAGTCCAAGCACTTGAGCCATCATCCACGGCCTTCCCAGGCACGTTAATAGGAAGCTGGATTGGATGGGGATCAACAGAGACTCCAGCTGGTACTTCCATATGGGATACTGGTGTTCCAAGAGGTTGCTTAAACTACTGCATCACAATGCTGGCCACCTAAGTTGACTTCTAAAATTCTTGAAATTTTAAAATTAATTTTATTTGTTTGAAAGGCAGAAATACATACAGAAAGAGAGAGAGACGGGAAACCATATTCGGCCTGCTGATTTATGTCAAATGCACACAGCAGTTGGGGGCTGGGCTAGGCCAAAGCCAAGGGTCCAGGGCTCTCACTCAATCCGTATCTCCCAATTGGAGTGAAGATCCAGAGCCCAGTATCAAACCCAAGCAGTCTGGTGTGGAATGCAGGTATCTTAACAAATATCTTAACTGCTAGGCCAAATGTCCACTTCAATATCAGAGAATTTTATTTTCTTAATAGAATATGTAGAAAATAAGAAAAATATTTGTTCTGGAAGAACTAGCACAGTATTGGTTTCCCTGCCCCTTAAAGTTTTGTCCATAAAGTTTTTTCTGAACCATATTTGTTGATGGAAAATTGTGTAGGTTGTAGACTCCTGGAAGAAAGGGGAAATTTTGGTTACTGCTTCATTTTCCTTATTTAGTTCCTGGTACAGTTATAGGCTTTTTATATCTCTTTGAGCCAATTTTGGTAATCTATGTTGGTGTGTCTGCCTTTCTTTGGTTGCTAATTTCCATGTACTTTTTTTTGGCTCCTTAAACATTCTGTGCTATTTTGTTTCAGCCATAGCTTTTTAAAATAACATGCAACCAGCTTTGTAAAACAGAATCTAAGAATAGGTATCATTTAATCCATGCCTTTTAATCTTCTTCTTCAAATATCTCACCCAAGAAATTTCAGAGCTGCTGGTGTGTGATTTTCCCCCTATTTATCTCCTTGTAGTTACTTCTGGTAGCTAGATGAAACACTGACATCATGTTCTTGTGGGCAGTATTTAACCATAATGAAACTCCTCAGGCACTGAGTGGAGACCATCCCTTCAATTATTTTAGGTATACTGATTTACTTATTTTTGGTAAGTCTGATTTTATTTTAGTAATTATTTTACACATTTTTCTATTTATAATACCATCTTTGTTTTTTCTGACTTGAAAAAGAAAAAAAAATTTTCCTGATACTTTGCATTTTCATGCTAATGAAATGTTAGTACAATGAGAACAGATTCAGTGTAGTTCATGGACAATTTGAAGAATATAATGATATTCCCTTCCTCCTGTCCACCAGTTTCCCTCTCCCTCCCCTCCTCCTTTAATTCCTTCCTGTCTTTATCCTTTTTTTTTTTAGTTTTTTTTTTTTTTAAGATTTATTTCATTTGTTTGAAAGAGTTACAGAGAGACGTAGAGCCAGAGAGACAGAGAGGTCTTCCATCCACTGGTTCACTCTCCAAATGACCACAATGGCCAGAGCTGAGCCAATCCGAAGCTAGGAGCCAGGAGCCAGGAGCTTCTTTCAGGTTCCCCCAGGTGGGTGCAGGAGACCCAGGAGTTCAACCATCTTTAACTGCTTTCCCAGACGATAGCAGAGAGCTGGATCAGAAGTGGAGCAGCTGGGACTCGAACCAGTGCCCATATGGGATGCCGGCACTGCAGGTGGCAACTTTACCCGCTATGCCACAGTGCCAGCCTCTCTTTTTTAGTTATAGAAATAACGTATTTTTAGTGAACATTATAGTCAAGAGCTTAATGCCCAAATAGAGATAAACAATAAAAAGCAAAAAGACCCTAGTTCAGTTGTAATACAGGCAAGGGACATAAACAATAGCCAAAAAGAAAGACTACCATTTCACTCATATGCAGTAAATTTTAAAATAATCCCATATCATTAAAATTATATCAGTATAACATTCTTAACCATTGACTTGATAAAGATATAAAACAAAATTTGAAAAAAATGTATATGCAGCAATACTGATATATAGTCATTTCTTGTTTTTTTTTTTTATTTTTTAATTTTAGCACCCACTTATAATAGAGAACATACGTATTTGTCATCAAGAAGTCATTATTTACACCAATGTCTTGAAGTATTTCCTCTACATTTTTTCTCAGCAATTTCATAGTCTCAGGCTTTAAATTTAAGTCTTTGTTCGATTTTGAGTTGTTTTTTGTGTATGGTGAGAAGTATGGATTTAACTTCAGTCTTCATACACACACACACACACACACATATATATATATACATATATATATATATATATATATATATATATATATATATCCAGCTTTGCCAGCACAATTTATTGTGATGTCCTTTCTCTAATGTATGCTCTGAGCACTTTTGTAAAAAAACAACTTGGCTGTATATACTTATTTTAATTTCTGGGCTCCGTATTCTGTTCCATTGATCTATGTGTTGGCTTTTATGCCAGTACCATAAAGTTTTAATTTCTATAGCTTTGCAGTATGCTTTGAATGCAGTTATTGGTTCCTCCATCTTGATTTTTTTCCCCTCAGAATCACTTTGGTTGCTCTGGGTCATTTGTGATTCTATATGAATTTAGGATTTTTTTTTCTAATTCTGTTAAGAATGCCATTGGTATTTTGATGGGGTCTGTATGCAGTCATATGATTGCAATATGTAGTATAGACATTTTAATGATATTTATTATTCAATCCACAAGCAAAAAATACCATTTCAGATTTTTATATACCTGCTGATTTCTTTCATCAATATTTGATAATTTTCTTTGTAGAGACCTTTCACTTCTTTGGTTAAATTCCTAAATATATGACTATTTTTTGTGGCTATTGTGAATGGAATTTCTTAATTTTTCTTTCACTGAGTTCTCCAATAGTGTATAAAAAAACTACCTATTTTTTTTATTTTGGGTCTAAGAAAAAAATTCTTTCAGGTTTTCCCCATTACATATGATACTGGCTGGTAGCATGTCATAGGCAGAGCCTTTAGAATTTTGAGGTATATTTCTTCTGTACCTATTTTGTGGAGGGTTCTTATCTTGAAGCATTGTTAAATCTTATCAGATGATTTCTCTGCATCTATTGAGATAACTAAATGGTTTTTGTTCTTCATTCTGTTGGTATGATTTATGACGTTTATTCATTTGTGAATGTTGAATCACCCTTGCATTTCTGGGATAAATTTCACTTGATTATGATGTATGATCTTTTTTCAATCTGGTTTATTATGTTTATTTGCTAGTACTTTGTTGAGAATCTTTGCATCTATGTTCATCAAAAATATAGGTCTGTAGTTGTCTATTTGTGTTGTGTCTTTTTTCAATTTTGGTATTCGAGTAATGCTGGCATCACAAAAAGGAATTGGCAGAGTTCCATCCTGTTCAATATTTTGGAATAGTTTGAAAAAATTAACTTTTATTTAATAAATATAAATTTCCAAAGTACAGCTTTTGGATTACAGTGGCTTTTCTCCCCCCATAACTTCCTTCCCACCCGCAACCATCCCTCTCCCATTCCATTCACATCCAGATTAATTTTCAATTATCTTTATATACTGAAGATCAATTTAGTTTATATTAAGTAAAGATTTCAACAGTTTGCACCCACACAGAAACAGAAGTGTAAAGTACTTTTTGAGTACTAGTTGTAGCATTAATTCACATTGAACAACACATTAAAGACAGAGATCCTACATAGGGAGTAAGTGCACTTAATGCTATAAACTTCCTTCTTAATACTGCTTTTGCTCTATCACACAAGTTTTGATATATTGTTTCTTTTCACTTTCATTTATTTCAAGAAAATTCTGTATTTCCTTTTTTAATTTTGTCAGTGATCCATTGATCATTCAGTAGTGTGTTGTTTAACTTTGATTATTTATAAATGTTTTATTTTTCTTGTTTTCTGCTTCTCTTTGTTCTCTGACAAGATACATGGGATGATTTAAATATCTTTAAATTTACTGAGACTTCATTTGTTGCCCAATATATTGTCTAGTCTAGGAAATGTTCCATGTGCTAATGAGATGATTGTGTATTCTGTAGCTGTTAGGTGAAATGTTCTTAAATATCTGTCCATTTGCCCAATATCATATTTTGACTCTAATGTACTTTTATTGATTTTCTGTCTGGATATCTGTTCATTGATGAGACTGGGGTGTTGAAGAATTGGAGTCTGTCTCTTTTATGTCTAGTAGTATTTGCTGTGTATTTCTGGGAGGTACTGTGTTGGGTGCACATATACTTACGATTGTTATGTCTTCTTTTTTATTAAAATATAATGTCCTTTGTTTCTTTTTACAATTTTTTATTTAAAGTCTGTTTTATCTGATATGAGGATGTCTACTCTTGCTTGTTTTTGGTTTCAAAACCCCTGGTATACTTTTTCTAGTCCGTTACTTTTAATCTTTGTGTATCTTTATTTGTGAAATGAATTTCTTAGATGCAGTATATAGTAGGGGTCTTTTTTTTTTAATCCAGTCATCGTAAATCTTTTGGTTGTTGAATTTAATCCATATACATTGAAGGTTAGCACTGATAGATAAGAACTAACACCTGTCATTTTGTTGATTGGATCGTTAGTATACCTGTATATTAATTTGATGGACTCATATGTTTTCATGATATTTACTTTTTTAAGATTTATTTTATTTATTTGAAAGGGTTACAGAGAGAGGTAGAGACAGAGAGAGAGGTCTTCCAACTGCTGGTTCACTCCTCAAATGGCCACAACGGCCAGAATTGCACTAATCCGAAGGCAGGAGTCAGGAGCTTCTTTCAGGTTTCCCACATGGGTGCAGGGGCCAAAGGACTTGGGCCATCTTCTGTTGCTATCCCAGGCCACAGCAGAGAGCTGGATCAGAAGAGGAGCAGCCGGGACTAGAACCTGCACCCATATGGGATGCTGGCGCTCAGGCCAGGGCTTTAACCTGCTGAGCTACAGCGCTGGCCCTGATATTTATTCTAATGCAGGACTCCCTTCATAATTTCTTGCAAAGCTGGTCTGATGGTGGTGAGTTGTCAGTTTTTGCTTATCTGGAAAATGCATTATTTTTCCTTCACTTCTAAAGGATAACTTCACTAGATATAATTTCTTGGTTGGAAGTTGTTTTTTCTTTTTTCTTTTAAGACAATGAATATATCATCTCACTTTACTTGTCTGTAAGATTTCAGCTGAGAATTCTGATGTTAGTCTAATTAATTTTCCTTCATATGTTGTTGCCGATGATTTCTCAACAATGTTGCAGTGGATTCGTTTCTGAGAGGAGCAGCATGGTGGGGGCAAGAGGCACGGAGTCACCACACAGACCCCGGGAGTCAAGTGAAAGCAGGCTTGAGGCAAGCAGCCCGCAGACTTGTTTATTACAGTTGGAACAACATCTTATACAGCCAAGACCAGCCAATCTGGTCAAGGGGCGGTCTATGCTCCAACCAGTCACAGCCTGTTGCCAGGCAGGCTCCGTTGCCAGGTGGGTTTCAAAGGCATTCCTGAGTAACTGACACTTGCTTGCCAGTGGCCACCTTGGCATGGCCTTCTCATTCCACCACAATATGTAACTTGACGTTTTTCTCTTACTCTCTTCAGAATTCTCCCCTTGTTTTTAACTTTTGACAGTTTAACTGCAATATATCTTGAATATGGTCTTTTTTTGTTGAGTCAGCTTGGGGTCCTTTGAATTTTCTGTATCTGGATGTCCAGCCTTTGAAAAAATTTTCAACTATTGTTTATAAGCTTCTCAACACCTTTTTCCTTCTCTTCTCCTTCAGTAATACCTATAATATGACTATTTGGCCATCTATTGGTATCCCAAATTTCATATAGACTTGCTTCATTTTACTTCTTTCCTCTCTATTTCTGTCTGATTGGGGTATTTCAAATGTCTTGTCCTTGAGGTCAGATTCTTTCCGCTACTTCTGCTGATAAAGCTCTCAATCATAATTTTTATTTCACTGATTCAAATTTCATCTCCAAAATTTTTATTGGATTTTTCTTAATGATTTCTATCTTCTTACTAATATTTTAATTGGTGTCACTCATTGGCTTCCTCATTTTTTTAAAATGTCTATCTGTATTCTCTTTCATTGCATTGATTTTTTTTTTTTTACAATCATGAGTTTGAATTCTATTTCTGGCATTTCACAGATTTCCTTCAGACTGGGATCCAGTTCTGGAGAATTCTTGTGTTCTTTTGGAGGTGTGATGATTCTTCGCTTCTTTATGTTTTCTGTGTCCCTATGATGATATTTATATTCTGCTGTAATAGTCTATTCTTTATCAAGTACATTACTTAAAAAAATATTTTATGGTTTAGCTGGAATTTGGGAGTAGCACTTGGCTTATTTCTTTGGTTTTGGTTCTAGGTGAGCTCAGAAATGTAGGATCTGAATGATTTGTTTTGATCTTTGTCAGTTGTGTCTATATGTGACACTGTAGTCTAGTCTTCTATAGTTTTTAGTGTTAGAAATGTGACTTTGAGATAAATGTGAGGGAAATGAACAGTAGTTAGAAATAAAAAAAATTGAATTCTATTAACTGCTTCTGCTTTTGATTGTTAAAGAATTTTACTCCAGTTTGACTCCAATATTTTAACAAGAATGCCCAAATTCAAGGTTTTCCAAGATATTCCCAAGTTAATCAATATCTTTTTCCTATTCTCAAAGACACATTTTTAAACATTTCTCTGAATTTTCTCTTCCTATCTCTACATGTCTAAAATCATAAAAGGTCTGGTATTTTACTCTACTTGCAAGCCAAAATGGTAGTTTGCCACATTTTTGTAAAGTGGAATACAGAACCTGAATGAGAGATGAACTTCATTATAGTAATAGCAATAGCCACAGAATCAGCTTTTTCTTTCCCAGTTCCTGGAGCCCTGTTTCCCGAAGACTGAAACCAAAAAAGGCCAGGTGACTCCTGAAACACAGAGGGCTTCATTCCAGGGAGAGAGACCTGGAACTTAGCTCAAATAATTTTTGTAGGCAGTAAGCATTGATGCATTTTGACCAGGAGACATTCTCTTTGTCTTCCAAGGCTGTAAGCGAAACTGTTTTTGCTCTACAGACAGATACTGTATATTAAAGGGACTCAGCATCTCTGCTTACAAGACATTTAGAACACAAAGGAATGCCCCACAGAGAATTCTCCATAGAGAATGCTCTAAAAAGGCTATATATTTTTCCTGTAATATTATTAATTTTAAAACATATACTAAAATACTGATGTGATAGTTATGGTCAAACTAATAGAGTTGTCACCATGTTTTATCAGTTACTTTGGTCACATATACTTCTACCATTGTGTTTTTTCCCAGTTGTGCTCTTGTTTTGGCTAAAGTATCTTATTGATAATATTATCTGAAGGAGTATGCAGATAATAAATTTTCTTTATGCTTCCTTTTTTTTAAACTTTCATTTAATGAATATAAATTTCCAATATGCTTCCTTTTTAAAAAAAATAATTCTTTGTTAATTATCAGAGGCTGGGAAGGGGGAGGGATGTAGAGATAGGGGGATGTTGGAAAAAGGATACTGAAACATGAATAGCAGTACAGGTTCTAGTGTTACACAACAAGTCTGGTGTCTATAGTTCATAGTAATGTGTTTTATACTGCATAAAGAACTGAAAAGGAGGAGCTGCCAGGCCCCATAGATAAAAGAAAAGAAATGATAATGCTAATTGTCTTATTTGATCAGTTTACACTATTTATGGTGTTGAAATATAGTGTGGGACCCTATAAAATATACAAATATTACATATTAAGGAGAAAAAAATTTAGATGAAAATAGAAGATGTTTCTTGATTAGTAATATATTGAGCATAAACTTTTATAGACCAGTAGTCCTTTTCATTTAGCACCTTGAATATATAACATTTTTCCATCTGATTTCTACTATTGCTTATTTAAGTATGCTGTCTATGCTGTTGTTACCCTTTATAGGTTTGCTTTCTTTGGTAGACTTTTGGAATTTCTAATCTTCTTTGATGATTACTGTAGACCGTTTTGATGTATCTTTTTGGAAAAATACTTTATCCAACCTTGTCAATCAGTAGATTTTAAAATCTGAGAACAAATTCTCTTTCCAGTTCTGTAGCATCCTCATCCACAGTCTCTTTAATATTCTCTTTTCTCTATTTCTTCTACTTTCTACTTTAGAACTATTCAGAAAATATTAGTGATTATTTGTCTTCCTTATTTAATTTTTTCCATGTTATTCATTCCTTTCTATAGCTTTATAATCATATGGGAAATATTCTTAATTTTTTCTTTGAATTCAAAGAAATGTATTTTAATCTTTATTAAGTCTACCATTTAGCCTATCAGAACTTTCAGTTTCAATAAGAATATTTTATTGCCATAATATCTACATTTTATAATTACCTTCTCTTGTTTTTGGAATTATCTTTTTTATTTTTTAATGCTAGCCTGTCTTTGATCTCTTTGGAAATTTTAAGCATATTCCTTGAAAATACTTTTATATTCCTCTCAAATTGTATTTCTTAAGATATAGAGTTTCTTACTTAAACGTCTGTTATTTGTCATGTAGCAATGCATTAGTTTTTCTATTTTCTAATGCTGCCCAGCTTTGTCCTCTGGGGCTTGATTTTTTTTAATAAAGATTTTATTTATTTATTTGAGAGGCAGAGTCACAGTGAGAGGGACAGACAGAGAGGTCTGTTGATTCACTCCCCAAATGGCCACAACAGCTGGAGTGGTGCTGATCCGAAGCCAGGAGCCAGGAGCTTCTTCTTGTCTCCCTCATGAGTGCAGGGTCCCAAGGACCATCTTCTACTTCCTTCCCAGGTCACAGCAGAGAGCTAGATGGGAAGAGGAGCAGACAAGAACCAGCTCCCTTATGGGGTACTGACACAGCAGATGGAGGATTAACACACTGAGCCACAGTGCCAGCCCCTGGGGCTTGATTTTTATGCAGATTTCAGCCTCCTGCCACTTGTGGGGTATAAAACTTAGTTTCCTGCCTTCTTTTTTGTCAGTGACCAAACTTACATTCCATGTGTAGTCTCAGCTTTCATGAGACTTTCTGTTATATCTTTTGCTTACTTCTGTGGAATTGTTTTTTTCTAGCAACTGGAGGCTTCTATTTTTGGCTTTAGAGCCCAATTAAGTGCTTGTTTTCAAAACTTTCCTTTTGACTTTATACATTTTGAGAATAGAAGATATTGTTCTAAGGTGCAATGTTTAGTGTAAATTACTTAAAGAAGATTTTCAGTGAAAAAACATTAAATATCATAAAAGAATAGCAGATTGAGAGGAAAACTTTAAAATACTTTTTGAATAGGGGTGACATAAAATTGTCCACTGAGAGAAATAATGGAGGAAACAGAGACAATCAATTTGGCCAAAGTAATGGGAGACTCACAGAAGAGACTAAGGGGGATTTGTGCTGTACGTCAAAAATGAGAATACAGATTTGCCATTGCGTGTGGATGTCATGAACTAAGGGATCACTTCAGTGAGGTTAGGTTGAACCCTAGCTGGGTGATCTACTGTTTAGAGGCAGAAGTTTATGTCAATACACCTTCAGATAACCAGTTTCTAAGGAATGAACTCTACTCAACTCTCAAAGTATTGGTGTATAAACCACAATATCAGTGTTTTACAATGGAAAGTATTCCTGTCAAGAAGACTAGAATGTTACTTAAGAAATCGAATCACAAATAGCAGGTTGGTTGATGTGCAAAGAATCAGAATAATGGGAGCTGGTTAATTTCAATGGTATATTCACATACTCAGCTATAATAGCCCAGAGCACAATGTGGGGCTCTGTCAAGAGAACTGGCTTGCCTAGATCCATGGGTAAGGGGGCTGCTGTAGAAGCACAGTCATAACTGCTCTTTGACATAACTTGTCCTTGTGCCATGCTGAGTGTTATTTATATATTAAACCGATGGCCAACCGTTACAACCACAATTAGCACTATTTCTAAAGCTACACTCACAGCCACCATTACTTCCTATTAACGACGTACACAGTCTATTTACAGATTTTGATCCGGACATTAATATGAAGTCTGATCTACTAGCCTTATTTTACAGATGAGAAAATTGAGGCATAGAGAAGTTAAGTTAGATAAATCGAATAAAATTACACAAGTAGCTTAGGTAGCATTTAGATGAATGTCTATCTCCAAATCTCATGTCTTTATAAGCAAGTTGATTAACTACAGCCCTAGATAGGCTAATGATTTTCTGAGAGGATACTAAAGGCACTCAGACTAGATGTTCCTGAAACACTTTAGCCTCTCCTTCCTGAGGGACATTTCTTGTACAGATGGCTAATCACATTAATTACTTTTCTCTCAATTTCATTCTCAGCATGCAAACTTGAAGTTAGGAGGAGTACCTTGCTGACACTCCCATATGCCTTGCTAGAATATCTCTATTAGCAGGAGATATATCTTCTGAAACAAGAATCAGGAGGGAAGGAAAAGAAATGAATGAAATAGTGAGAAATTTGGAAGAAGACAAGAGGAAAGTCAAGGAATTTTAAATATAGTAACTTCTATGTTCTATGTGAAGTACTAGTTGACTTTGGTCTGACAGTGAAAATTACATTTTTAATGTCAGTGCCTATAGTGGTGTTGATGGCTAGGTGGTATTAGGGAATGAATGGGAAATAATTATGTATAAGAATAAATTTACAAAGATAAGAAACTAATCCACAAAATCTATTTGGTAATATTCAACCACTGAGGAAGTTAAGAGTAGCCAGTTTTGATGTGTAATGGATATCTCTTTTGGGGTTCTGTATGAATCTGATCTCTCCTGCTATAACAAAATACTTGAGACATGTCATGTATAAAGAAAAGGGGTTTATTAATTCATAGTTTCAGTAGCCAAAAATCCAGTGTTAGATGGCTACATTGATTAGACTTGTGTAAAGGCCATCTGACTACATCACGGAATGGCAAATGGCATCATGGTAGAAGTGCATGTGATATGTGAGACAGGAAGCAAGAGAGATTCAAGACCCAAGCCTGCTCTTTATATTGCAATTTATTCTTGTGGGAACTAATTGGAAGTTCCTTGGAATCTAGGAAAGCAGCATGCCCTATGACTTAATTACCTTCCACTGGCCTCTCACAGATTTCACCATCTCTCAATATTGCAATACTGAGTCCCAAGCCTACCACATGGACTATTGGTACACTGTGGGAACACTCAAACCATACCCAAGCCATAGCAGGGATCAAAAATGCAGATCAGGCCAGAAAATATGGATCTGAGAGCCATCAATTTGATCATTACTTGAGACTTAAGGAAATGTATGAATGAGATGTCTCAGGCAGAGTGCATACATGGAGAATGCATGTATGAAATCCTGAAGATGTGGGAAGGATTGGATCTGGAAAGAGTAACCCACAGTCAAGACCAAGAAGAAGCACTAAGAAACCACCACAAATGGAAAGAAAAGAAAGTCAGTGTTCAGGATGGGGTACATGTTATATGTATGCTTGATTCATCATCAAACGTGCCTTTAAGGTAGCACAGACCCATAAACAAATACTCATGGAATGCAAAAATCAGTGATTGCATCTTATCACAAATCCTCTGAAATGCATGAGGCACGGTCTGGTGACAAGAGAAGAACATTGAACTTTATAGTCAGGAGGCCTAGGCTTATTCTCAGTTATTAGGCTGTCTGCGTGATTTTTTTCTGTCTATTTTCTTGGAGTATAGTTTTTGTGAAACTTTTCACACATATGAAGCCACTATGCAAAAGTTAATTATTGTTATTAAGAATTTTTAAGGTAAGAAGCTTAATTACTCACATTTAAACTTCATTATGTACACATTTAAAATTGTTGATGGGGAAATTATTTTTAACTGTGGTTTCATAGAGCGATGTGTGGAGTAAATGACATTGGAGAAAATTTGTATTAAAACCCTACACACTTCACATCTGTAGAAGTTTAGTTTAAAAATTAAAAAAGAGAAAAAAGTTTAATTTATCTATAAATTCATATTTTAGAGAATATTTTATTTACTTTTAGGGATATTTATTTTACATTTATGTCCATTTTTATTCTATTTGTTTTGAGGACAATGTTATGAAGTACATTTGAAAATGTCTTCCTAGAGAACTATTTCTGATGTTATTAAAAGTATAATTTTCTAATGAGGCATTTGCTTAAAAAATTCCTTATTCTCTGATATTGTTGTTGTACCTTTTGCTCCATTAGTATATCTAGGTTTATCTTTTCATAGTTATTAAATAACATATTTATATGTATTCATATAAAATAAAATTTATATAACAAATAGCTATTTTGTCTTTTAAATACTATCAGAATCTGTTTTCTTATGGTTGAATTAATTTTATTTGTATTTTTTGTGATTACTAATTTGGATCAATTTTGAGCATCATAGTTTATCTCTGCTGTTTACCATGGGTTTTTATTTGTTTGCATTTGAAAATCAACTTTTGATGAATTATTTACCTTATATAAAACTGTAGACATATTTTTCATTGTCTTCTGTTTTTTCTGAAAACAATGAAATCTGCTGTCTTTCAAATTCTCATTTCTTTACTGAGCTCTATTTCTCCCGTTGACTTTTAAGATTTTCTTTGATTTTATCTTCTAAAGTTGCGTTCTGATGTGTCTTGGTGCTCATTTTTCTCAATTTTCCCTCCTACTCAGGGTTGACTATAAAGGTCAAATATCCCTTATCTGAAATGCACGGGGCCAGAAGGGTTTTGGATTTCAGGTTTTGGATTATTTTCCATACAACATGAAGTTTCTTGGGACTAACACTAAAGCCTAAATTCAGAATTCTTTTGTATCATATATACCTTACACACATAGACTGAAGAAAATCTCTGCAGTACTTTTAGTGACTATTTTCAGTGTAACCCCAAAATGAGGTCACAGGTGGAATTTTCTGTTGGGACATGCATCAGTGCTCAAAAGTTTTCAAATTTTGGAGCATTTCTAACTTTAGATTTTCAGATTAAGAATGCTCAATTTATACTTAAGTTGTCAAATGATCTGTTACAGAAAGTTCTCAACTATTATCTTCTCATTTCTATGTTGCCATTTTCTTTGTTATCCTTTCTGAAACACCTATGTAGGATTTGTATTTCTCAATTGACTCTTCATGTCTTTTTTTTTTTTAAAGATTTATCTGTTTATTTGAAAATCAGAGCTACAGAGAAAGAGGGATAGAGTAAGAAAGATCTTCCATCTGCTGGTTCACTCCCCAAATGGCCACATCAGTTGGGGCTGGGTCAAACTGAAGCCAGGAGGCAGGAATTTCATCCAGGTCTCTCACAAGGATGACAAGGCACAAGCAGTTGGGCCATCTCCTGCTGCTTTTGCTAGGCCATTAGCAGGGAGATGGATTGGAAGTGGCACAGCCCTGAGTTGAACAGGCATACATATGTGATGCTGGCATTAAAGGTGGTGACTTTACCTACAACACCAGCCTCTGTTCTTCATATCTTAACCTGCATTCATGTTTTCTATTTTTTATAGCTCCGCTTTACAGTCTGGATGATTTTTTCAATATTGTTTTTCTGTCCACTTGCTTTCTTTTTGCTACATTTATGCACTGTTTTAGTCATTTTTTCCATTTTAGATTTCAGTATCATTGTTTTTTCTTTAGTTTCTAGAGATATGCTTGAGCCCTTTCCTAATTTGCATTTTAAAATAATATTGGTTCTCCAAACTTGTTGTTTGGTCTTGGTTCTTGGACTTTTCTCAAAGAATGGTCCCCAAACTCCACTCTCATTTCAAAGGAAGAAACCAAGACCTCATTCTGCACGGAGGCTTCTCCTTTGGTATGTTTAATTGTGATGTTTTACAAACATGCCTGCAGTTTAAGATCACACTTTTAAATAACATTCTCTCCTAATGATTACTTGATCTCTGCCACTTGATGGGAGAATCAGCAAAACCTGTTGGATCTTATTTGGAATTGACATTCTCTGTTGTAATTTTGCTCCTGTTGATTTTTAGATTTCCTTTTTGTTTCACTGGAAAGGAGAGATGATACTCAGTTTCAGATGCTAAAATCATATAAGTTGCTTTGTTACAATAAAACTGTGTATACACATACACACACATTGATTTTTGTACTTTATTTAACATTCTTATTTCTTAATCACTTAAATATATTCTTGGAGTCTTTTCATGGCGTCTTTTGGTTTTAGTTAGCATGTTCATTCTCCTGTTGTATCTTCTGATACCGGTCACTGAGGGGAGGGCAGTTGCAGGAGCGAATGTCATGGGTTCTTTTCATCAGCTCAGTATAGAAATAAAAAGCCAGGAAACAGTTTGCCAACAGGCAGAAACTTTATTTGACCGAAAAGTGTCTGATCCAAGAGAAGACCAGGCAGAGTGCCTGAGTGGGACACTGGCCTTTAGGAAGTGCCCAGGGTTTTAAAGGCATTCTAATGGGATGCCCATTAGACAGAGGGGTTCACATACAGTTTGTTGATTGGCTTGGGGCTCATGGAGGTAGCAGGGGTCTCTTAAGACAGCCAGTCTCCTTAGGGGCTCAGCCCCCTCCTCCGCTGCTCTGGGTGAAAGATTGGAGGTGTGATTTAAAACTGCAAGGTCGCTTATGCAGCACAAGAAGCCGTGCTGGTCAGTCTAGAGATAAGCTTTCCAGCCACAACTGGCAGCCTGTTGTGAAGGAGATTCTGCCTACATCTGAGGGGCCCAGAAACCCCCAACCCCATAGGTTGGCCTCATCTTCTGACTCTTTCTTGTATCATTTCTTTGTATGGGTATAGTTTATTCAGGTTAGTTTACCTTGCAATTATTTATCTGTGAGATTCCTATGTGATCTATGTTCTTACAAACTAGTTATGTCATTGTGTGTATCTGTTTACTTCTGACAGAAATACAAATTTACATTGATCTGAGAGCAGTTTTTTAAAACGCATTTCCTAGATTGAGTGTCCTGGGTCAATTGAATACTACACATTTGAATCCCATGTCTAATTATAGATATACAGTTTTAATGTATCTTGGGAGATTAATTTTCCTGTGCTAGTATTTTGAATAGACAACAGACTTCCATGCCACTTCTAGTCCATTTTTCCTTGAAAATGTTGCTAATATAGGGTCTTGGCTTCATCTAAGTGTTTTATTTCTGTGTCTTGTATTTCTGGATAGGTATTGAAAGTCTAACTTTCTGTTGTCAAATCGATATTGTGATCTGACTGATTTTTTTCCTTAATAGTAGTAGAGACATAAACTTTTATATTACTCTTTCAATTATGAACCTGATATTTCCTGTTATTTAAGATTAATTTTATACTTTAAAGCTGTTACATTTACTATGCATTTCTATATATTTGGAATAAAAGAAGAGTCTGAAGCAACTGAGTCAGTCTGTCCTAGAAGAGTCACTATCTATTAGACTAATTTTGATTAATATATATTTTTGAAAAAGTAGATTTTTTTAATCTTTTATTTAATGAATATAAATTTCTAAAGTACAGCTTATGGATTAGAATGGCTCCCCCCCCCCATAACTTCCCTCCCACCCGCAACCCTCCCCTTTCCCGCTCTCTCTCCCATTCCATTCACATCAAGATTCATTTTCAATTCTCTTTATATACAGAAAATCAGTTGAGTATATATAAAGTAAAGATTTCAACAGTTTGCCCTCACATAGCAACACAAAGTGAAAAATACTGTTGGAGTACTAGTTATAGCATTAAATCACAGTGTACAACACATTAATGACAGAGATCCTACATGATATATTTTTAAAAATGTGCATTTATTTAGTAAGGTTATCTACGTAATTTATTTTTCCTGGCCCAACTCTTATGAAATATACTGTAGCTCAATGTTTTGGACTAAATTACCAGAACATATATACATTTTTTTAATGGAAAAATTTCCATTTTTTTCTATTTTTTCCATTTTGCCTAAACTATGCTGTAAAACTCGCATTCACACCATGTAATTTGAGGCCAGAAGTTTGACTCAGTAGTTAGGCCATCGCTTAGACATGTGTACTCCATATTGGAGTGCTAGGATTGTAGTCCAGGCTTCACTCTGCCTTCCAGCTTTCTACTAATGCACACCCTGGGAGGTAGCAGGGAATGATGACTCCAGTGCTGGGGCCCTACCACCCACATAGCACACCTGACTGAGTTCCTGGCTCCTGGCTTTGGCCTTGTTCAGCCCCCACTGTAGTGGACATTTGAGAAATGAACTGGTATATGGGAAATCTCTCTCTGTCTCTCTCTGTCTGCCTGCATGCCTCTTCCTTTTGAATAAACAAATAAAACTTTAAAAACCAAAATACTTTGAAACTGAATATAAGAGAAGATAAAAGTATAATTTGGCTATTGTTTTTCAAACCTTATCACAGTAGACCTCCCTGGGATTTTGATACTGTACTTTCTTTTCTTTTTTTGTACTTATAGTAGTACTTTTTTGTGCTTCACTAGTTGCTAAAATGATAATATATTTTGCTCTTTGTGCTGTTTCTCACCCTCCTGACTCTTTTGTTCCTTTTAGAATTTTGTGTGCCCTTGAGACTTGAACACCTCTACTCTCCCATCCCACCCCCAACTGTACTATGTGGTGCCACCTCTGTATGAGGCATCAGACACAGCTCAGGTGTTTTCTCTTCAGAGAGTGAATAAACCAATGGAAGAGATGAACATGAGCATCCGGGGTTCTCTTATGGATTGAGTTGTGTCCCCCTAAAATGAAAGGTTGAACTTCTAATCCCCTAGTATTGTGAATGTGACCTTATTTGGAAATAGGATCTTTGTAGATATAATCAAGTTCAGATGAGGTCATTATGATGGCCTTGATCCTATGTGACTGTTGTCCTTACAAGGAGAGGAAAACACCAGCTGAAGACAAAGAGAGGAGGAATGCCATGTAATGACAAAGGCATATGAGTGAGAGGTAAGCCAAGTAATGCCAAGGATGAACAGCTTCTTCCAGAAGTTAGAAAGGGGCAAGGAAGAATTTGCTCCTACAGGCTTCATGGAGAGCGAGGGCCTGGTGACACCTTGACTTTGAACTTTTGAATTCCTGAACCATGAGATGTTACCTCTCCCTTACAAGCTGCCTAGTTTGGGGTATTTTGTTTCGATAGCCCTAGGAGACAAGTTGGTTTCCTTTGTTTTCCTTGCAATGAGGTTTGGGGTCTCTTAAACCTTTCTACAAGGTAAAGATCACAAAATCTTGTCATTAGACTGGACCATTTTTGTTGCTTTGTACCCCTTCACCCTTGGGCTTCTTTCCCTATGCTTCATGAGTCTTATGATTACATGAAAAAGTCAAATCATTGCCCTCACTTTTTTTCAGTCAGAATGGTTCACAACTCAGGAAATACTTTGGGTTACTGCTCATATATTCTTCTGTGGCTCTCCCTACTCCCCACTCCCAGAGAGCAGCAGGAAAGAAAGTGCTGAGACATTTTAAAAAGATGAAGCAGCTTATTATGTTGTTCCTATCAAGTGTTGCCTGAAGATATTTTTGCTCTGCACGTCTGTTTATGCTAATCCATGATGAATTGAACAAGAATAACCACCGGAGTTTTCTTTAGAGTCCACCACCTCAATGCTTAAAAAAGAGTATGTTCTGACCCTTCTGAAACCCTTTTGTAGGTAATAGCTCTATTGTACATCATTGCCCTCTGAAAGAACTGAATCCTTTGGATTGCCTTAAAATGACTTGGAGTGGGAGAAAAGTGGAATCGTTCTGCTCCTTTTACAAAGTTCACAATGACTGACTACCTCAAATGATCACACTTATTTTAGTCATTTTTTCCAAGTAAGTACAAATACGATTCTGATTTCCTTTTTTCCAAGTGACACCCATCCACACACTGGCCATTTTTTTTTTTTTTTTGGTGATTTTTCCTTTTTGTCTAACCCACCTGCCTGCCTCCAATCAGTTTCCAAAAGAAAGCTCTGCGTAAAGCATGTACCTTTTCATAATAATATTAAGGATTGCATAAGATGAAAAGGTATAGCAAGAAATAAGTTCCTTGTTCAGTGAGTCATTGGGATGTGTGGGTGCTAGGGGCAACAGAAAGACCCTTGCTTTCAGCTCTCCATCTGCCTTCAGTTATGTCCTCTGAGTAGAAAAGTTATCAGACAGGCTCCTGCACTTCTCATGTTCTTGTTTTAGGTACAGTTTCTTCCTGTTGTCCCTTTTGGGAACTTCATGCTGTGCACAAGATGACACTAATGATAAATACATTTTGACTTGAGTTTAAAACTTGATAGTATGATCTATAAGAAAATTCTACACTTGATCTTAGCCAAAAGGCTGAGAAGCTACTATAAGAAAACTCTTTTTAACTTTTTTTATGAGTCTAGTGAGTTTCTAATCTATAAAACAGGAATAATAATGCCTATCTTGCTGATTCAGAATAAGGATTAAATGATGTAATGTTAATTCTTGGCTTCTTCAAAGTAATTACTCTAAAAGGGCAATGAGTATTTTTGTTGATATTGATGATAAAATTTGGATCCATGCTCATTTCCAGGAACTGAAAATATTCTACCTTAGAGTAATTTCTTGTATAAGGGTTTTTAAAATATTTATTTATTTGAAAATCAGAGTTACACACAGAGAGGAAGAGATGGAGACAGAGACAGAGAGGGAGGGAGGGAAGAGGGGGGAAGAGAGAGTGAGAGTCAGAGAGAGAGAGAGAGAATGAATGAATGAATGAATGAATCTCCATCAGCTGGTTCACTACCCAAATGACATTAAAAGCCAGAGATGGGCCAGGCAGAAGCCAGGAGTCAGGAGCATCTTCTGGATCTCCCATGTGGGTGCAGGGGCCCAAGCACTTGGACCATCCTCCACTACTTTCCCAGGCACATTAGTAGAGAGCTGGATTGGTAGTGAAGCAGACTGGTCTTGAACCCACACCCAGCCCATTTGGGATGCTGGTAGTGCAGGTGGTGGCTTTACCTACTGTGCCACAATGCTGGCCCCCTGAATAAGTGGGTTTTTTTTTAAGTATTCTACTTTGCATATAGAAATCTTTTCTACATATGAACGATTTTGCTATTACTTCTTAGACACCATCTTTCTTTAGGAGGGAGGATTGGAGGTGTGGGAGAAAGATGATTCCTTTCATCTCTTGATTAGCTGGTAGCCCTCACCAAAATAGATTCACCTTGCTGAAGTGAAGTGGCAGATAGGACTCAGGATGCAGATCGCCTGAGCTGAAGGGTATCGAGGCTGTAATCATGAAAAAGATTTGCTAGAGAGCCTTGAAAACATAGTGGCACCAAGATGTGGATAGCAATGCATTTATGCTTATTAATGTACCTGTCTCCCCACACTTCTGTGAAGTTAATATTGAGCTAATTTTACAGTTGGAGAGTCAAGGTGCTGATCTTGCACTCTCCAAAGGCAGCCATCCAGTTAGAGTGAAAATCTAATACTTAAAGAATCTCTTTCATCTTTCTCCACAACAGCACCCTGCTAATGGTACTTAAATAAATTCCTTTCTGTGTAGTTCCAAAATTAACTTAAAACAACATAGAAATGAATAAGCTTTTTGTTTACACTGAAGGGTAAATTTCTGTCCCCTGAATATTAAGAAAATGATAAATGAATTATGAGATTTATATTCTGTTTGTTGGTGGGGAAAATGCCAATTTAATTAATTAGTAGACCATAGTTTATTATCTTCTGATTTTTTTCCTTTTCTTACACTAAGAAATTACCTTTTTCTATAAATATTAGCAGGTTTGTATGAAGATCATGGCTTTTCCTCCACACACTTTTTCAAATAAGAAATAGGAGAAAGCAAATAACAGTTTCATTTTCAGGTGTTATTTTCTTTCTGCCTCTATTCAACCAATGGTTTGCTGGTTTGTTAATTTCATCTTGTCATGCAATAAAAGTGAAGTAGGTCTTTATAAAATATATCATTGATATTACCTATCTCTAAAAGTGAACATGAAAAATTGCATAGTCTTTAAATTACTTGAACATGGAAAAATGCCAGGGAAAAAGTCATAAGGAACAAAAGGATATTTAATCCATATTCTTAGTGTCTCTCTTTGGGCTCTGTGACACAAACAGCATATAATTTGGCAATTAGATAATTGACCTGAATTCCAACGTCACATCTTGCCACCTATGAGAAAACAAGAGCTGTTTAGCTTTGCAAAATTTAAAATGGTTGAACTCATTATTTCTAATTGGCTTACTATGAAGAATAAATTCAAAAACGTGTAGCAGAACTTTGTCGATTGCATAGTTTGATGGCTAATTTTATGTCAACCTGGCTAGGGCCTGGTAGTCAGATACTTGGTTACATATTACTCTAGAGTCTTCTGAGAAGATAATTTTTAGATGGGATTAACATTTAAATTAGTGGATTTTGAATAAAGTATATTACCCTCTTTAATGTAATTTGGGCTCGTCCAATCAATTGAAGGTCATAATAGAAAAACACTGACAACTTCAAAGGGAGAAGGAATTCTGCTTGTAGACTTGTATCTCGTTCAGATTGCAGCTTTTCACTGTCTCCAGTCTGCTGGCCTAACCTGTAGGTTTTGGAGAATCTCATGAGCCAATTCCTTAAAATATCTTAATATCTGTCTCTGTTTCTCTCTGTCTCTTTGTCTCTTTCTATGTGTGTATCTGTATTCACAAACTATTGGTTCTCTTTCTATGGAGAACTCTAATACACATACATATGAAATGTTTTTGGTGAGAACTTGTTCTTTTCAACAAAACATTCAATTTCATTCTGTTCCTTTTCTATTTCTGAAAAATGCATAATTTTTCATAAAGATATCTTCTCACTCCCATTTTTGTTTTTTTCAGGTATATTTATTTACAATAACATCCACCATTCTTATGTCCAATTTGATGATTTTTTATATTTTTAGGTCCTTCGATTTTTTTCAGTTGGGCCCAAACTGGAAAAACCAAAGTCCAAGATTTACTGGAAATTTTAGAGTCCAGATTGTTTGAAACTTTGATTTTTTGAATGCCTGTCAAGAATGCCAAGAAGGCTCAAAATCCAAAATATCTGGTTGAAATAAGATTCCTTAAAATCATGACATAACATAGACCAAATTTGATCATTGGTACAAGGTGATTATTCAAATATTTGAAAATAAGCACATATTTAAATAACCCATAGCTCTTAATAAAAATTCAGCCATTTTTGAACAATTAGAATTTAACAGACATCAAGAGAACATAATAGATTACTTTAACACATTGCTTTAACAGAGCATCACAGTTTAATTCTATGTCAAAGAAAAATTGAGCTTCCTGTGATCTTATGCTGTGAGGTTTCCTTCCTTTACCTTCTTTCATATTGATGGCTGTGTTTCTGTGTTTCTGTATGTAACACATCTTTAAGCATCTTTTGCAGGGCAGGATGAGTGGCAACAAATTCTTTCAGTTTCTGTTTGCTATGAAAAGTCTTAATTTCACCTTCATTCACAAATGAGAGCTTTGCAGGATGTAATATTCTGGGCTGGCAGTTTTTCTCTCTTAGTACCTGGGCTATGTCTCGCCATTCCCTTCTAGCTTGTAGGGTTTCTGTTGAGAAGTCTGCTGTGAGTCTAATTGGAGATCCTCTGAGAGTGGTCTGACGTTTCTCTCTTGCACATTTTAGAATCTTTTCTTTATGTTTCACTGTGGTGAGTTTGATTACAACATGTGGTGGTGAGGATCTCTTTTGGTCATGTTTATTAGAGGTTCTATGAGCTTCCTGTACTAAGATGTCTCTTTCCTTCTCCAAACCTGGGAAATTTTCTGCTAGTGTCTCACTGAAAATGCCTTCTAATCCTTTCTCCCTCTCCATGCCTTCAGGAACTCCTAGAACCCGAATGTTAGGTTTTTTAATAGTATCCTGTAGATTCCCGACAGTATTTTTTAGATTTCTAATTTCCTCTTCTTTTCTTTGGCTTTCCTCCTTCTTTTCCTGTTCTTTGTCTTCTAAGTCTGATATTCTCTCTTCTGCTTCACCCATTCTGTTTTTAAGGCTCTCTAATGTGTTTGTCATTTGATCTATTGAATTTCTTCATTTCATTATTGTTTCTCGTCACTATCACAGTTTCATGTTCTACTAGTTGTTTCATTTCATTTTGATTCCTTCTTAATATTTCATTTTCGTGAGAGAGATTTTCTATATTGTCCATTAAGGATTTCTGTAGTTCAAGAATTTGTTACAGTAGCACAAATCATCAACATCATTATGGTGAAGCATTTCTATAATACCAAACTTTTCAGCTATTCATTTTTGGTCAACTCTGTTCCCTAAACTCCTGGCCCTAGGCAACCACTGATCCACTTAGTGTCATTACAATTTTATTTTCTTTAGAACTTAGTAAAAAATGAATTCATAGAGATTATACACTTTGTGTTTGACTTCTTTCACTTGCTTTTCACAATTTTTATACTGTTGCTAGTACTTCTACCTTTTTCTATTTTATTGCGGAGTAATATTCTACTGTAGAATAATACTCACCATGTACTTATGCATCAGTTGGTTGGATTTCCATTTTTGGCTATTATGAAGAAAGCTGCTATGGACATTTTCATGAAAAATTTTTATGTACACATATGTTTTCCCATGAGTAGATGTATTTAGAAGTTTAATTGCTAGATACCAGAATAAGTATATATTTATCTTTACAAAAGAGTGCCAAACTGTTTTACAGAGTGCTGTATGAGAAAGCATTTAAATTTCAATGTATAAGCTTTTGAGTTGCCTCACATTCATATAAACACTTGGGAATTTCAGTCTTCTAAATTTTGGCTTATAGTATCTCAAAGTGTCTTTAATTTACATTTGCCTAATGGATAATAATTTTACATATTTCATGTACTTTCTTTCCATCTCTATATATTCTCTGTTGAGTTCTCTATTCTTTCTATATTACTCATTTAAGAAGTGTTTTTTGTTTTCTCATTAACTTGTAAGAAGTTTTTATATGTTCTGGAAAGAAGTTGTTTAATAGATCTATATTTCATAACTATCTTGTCCTGTTTTGTGGATTGCATTTATTTATTTATCTATTATTTATTTATTTTTAATGATTTATTTTATTTTATTTTATTTGAAAGGCAGAGTTACAGAGAGGTAGAGACAGAGAAGGGGAGCTCTTCTGTCTGCTGGTTCACTCCCCAAATGGCTGAAATGGCCAGGCCTGGGCCAGGCCGAAGCTATTAGCCAGGAGTTTCTCCTGGGTCTTCCGCATGGATATTGGGGCCCAAACATTTGGATGATTCTCTGTTTCTTTCCCAGGATCATTAGCAGGAAGCTGGATTGAAAGTGGAGTAGCTGGTACTGGAACCAGCTGCCATATGGGATGCTGGTATAGCAGGTTGTGGCTTAATCTGCTATGCTACAATGTCAACCCCTGCCTTTTATTTTTTAAAAATATTTTTTGAAAAGGTAAAGCTTTCACTTTTTCAAAGTCCAACTTACCATATTTTTTACAGCTTTAATATCCTCTTAAGAATTTGTCTTAAACAAGGTCACAAAGATTTTATGTTTGCTCCTAGAAGTTGTAGATTGCTAGTACTAAATTTGTAGGTCTGTATTGCATTTTTAGTTAGATTTTGTATTTAGTATGAGGTAAAGTCCAAGATAGTTACTTTTATTATTATTTGTACCCTGAATACCCAATTGTCTCTAGCCATATTCGTTGAAAAGATTACTGTTACAAACCTTGGCACCATTGTTAGAAATCACTTGGCCATATATGAGTAAATGTGTCTATTTCTACACTCTCTATTTGTTTCTGTTGATCTATGTGTCTATTTTTACACTATATTATGCTGTTTTGATCACTAAAGTAGCAAAATACATATTGAAATCAATTTAATATGTTTCTACCTTTGTTATTCTTTTCCAAATTGTTTTGGCTATTTTTTTTTAAAGATTTATTTATTTATTCGAAAGTCAGGGTTACACAGAGGGAGGAGAGGCAGAGAGAGAGAGAGAGAGAGAGGTCTTCCATCTGATGGTTCACTTCCCAGATGGCTGCAACGGCTGCAGCTGCGCCAATCCGAAGCCAGGAGCCTCTTCTGCAGGGGCCCAAGGGCTTGGGCCATCTTCTACTGCTTTCCCAGGCCATAGCAGAGAGCTAGATCAGAAGAGGAGCAGCTGGGACTAAAACCGGCACCCATATGGGATGCCAGTGCTTCAGGCCAGGGCATTAACCTGTTGTGCCACAGCGCTGGCCCTGTTTTGGCTATGTTATATAAATTTTTTTGTATTAAATTGTCAATTTCTGAAGAAGTAAAAAGCAGAAATGAGTTTAGTTTGCAATGAATTTTTAATGGTGGAGAAGAAATTAACTTCTAACCTACTGAGTTTTGAACATGCTGAAACCTAAATTTTTTCATGAAAATCTCCATAGCAGCTTTATTAAGTTGATCTTTAATTACTTTTAACAAAGTTTTATAGTCCTCATTGTATAACTTACGCATTTTTCATATTTTGATGCCATTGTAGATGGTGTTTTGAAGCAAAATTTTTTTTTGGAGCAGCTTTATATTCACTAAATAGTACAAAGATAGTAGAGTTGCTGTATATCCTACATCCAATTTACCCTATTTTTAAGCTCTTAAATTAGTATGATATATTTATTGTAGCCTTAGGCCATTGCTGACATATTATATTAACTAAATCCCACACAATGTATATACTTTGATTTACACATCCTGTTACAAAGGGAGAGAAAGACACAATTACAACTTCACAACTGTGTTAATTGCATTAAGAAACCAAAGTCCAGAGTTTGGCAGATAACTAAAAGAGGGTTATCACTTAGGTTATTTAACTCATTTATTTATAGCAGTATGAAATCACAGGTATTTATTTTATATAGCCGGCCCTCTGTATCCATGAGTTTTATATCTGTGTTTTCTTTTTCTTTTTTTTTTTTAAAGATTAATTTATTTGGAAGTCAGAGTTACACAGAGAGAGGAGGAGAGGCATAGAGAGAGAGGTCTTCCATTGGCTGGAACAGGCGGAGCTGTGGTGATCCAAAGCCAAGATCCAGGAGCTACTTCCAGTTCTACCACGCAGGTGCAGGGGCCCAAGGACTTGAGTCATCTTCTGCTGCCTTCTCAGGCCATAGCAGAGAGTTGGATTGGAAGTGGGGCAGCTGGAACTCCAAACAGTGCCCTTATGGGACGCCGGCACTGCAGGTGGCGGCTTTACCTGCTATGCCACAGTGCCTGCCCCTATATCTGTGTTTTCAGCCATCACAGATTGCACATATTCAGGAAAATAATTTCACATAACCTGAATATGTACAGGGCATTTTTCTTGTTAATGTTCCCTAAACAATATAGTATAAACACTATTTACATAACATTTGCATCGTATTTGGTATTATAAGTAATCTATAGATGATTTCAAGCATGTGGGATGATTTGCATAACATATATGTAAATACTGAATTTTATGTAAGTTACTTGAGCATCCACTGAATTAGGCATCCATCAATGGATGGAACCTGGAATCAAGCCCCCATGGTTACTGAAGGATGACTATACTTTAGGTTGCAATCCAATACTACATTATTTTGTTGTTTGAAATTCACCCGTTTTGACAATTTTGGAACTCTTTCATTTGGTTCCCATGTTTCTTTGCATATCCCTGTCATTGTATATTTTTGCTTTGAGCATTTCCTTAATTTTTTACACTGCAAGATAATTGAGCCTCATCCTTTATATATCTTGTCCTCATTTTAAGTGAGCCATTTCTCTAAGGAAGCTTAGTTTCTTTTAAAGAAGAGTGGAGAATTATAGTTGGAGAATGGTACTAGAAATAAGATCTGAGCACTAAATATACTTGTAAATAATATACTTAAAAACTTATTTCTAATTATTATTGGTTTATAGGTGCATAATTCAAATAGGTATTTTGATGTGGCATCTAGTGACATAGTATGATATAATAAATACAGTAGTGTTTTTGTGGGTTGCTTGGATTTATATACATAAACAATCAAGTCATCTGGCATGTGGACATTTTTTCTTTCTTTTTTCTAATATGCCTATCTTATGTATCATTTTCTTGTCTTATTGTAATAGGGTGCCTCAGTCTTCTGGTATGATGTTTAATGAGACTGTTGTGATGAATATCCTTGCTTTATTCTTTTTTTTCTTTTTATTTTAAGTTTATTTGACAGGTAGAGTTATAGACAGTGAGAGAGACAGAAAGGTCTTCCTTCCGTTGGTTCACTCCCCAAATGGCTGCTACAGCCAGAGCTCTGCCGATCCGAAGCCAGGAGCCAGGTGCTTCTTTCTGTTCTCCTATGTGCGTACAGGGGCCCAAGCACTTGGGAAATCCTCCTCTGCCTTCCTGGGCCACAGCAGAGAGCTGGTCTAGAAGAGAAGCAACCGGGACTAGAACCTGGGGCCCTATGGGATGCCGGCGCCACAGATGGAGGATTAACCAAGTGAGCCACGGCGCTTGCCCCTATTCTTTTTTTTTTTTTTTTTAAGAATTATTTTATTTATTTGAAAGACAGAATTATAGAGAGAGGTAGAGACAGAGAGAGAGGTCTTCCATCCAATGGTTCACTCCCCAGATGGCCACAATGGCCGCAGCTGTGCCAATCCTAAGCCAGGAGCCAGGAGCTTCTTCCAGGTCTCCCAAGTGGGTGCAGGGGCCCAAGGGCTTGGGCCATCTTCTACTGTTTTCCCAGGCCATAGCAGAGAGCTGTATTGGAAGAGGAGCAGCCGGGACTAGAACCAGCACTCATATGGATGCCTGCACTTCAGGTTAGGGCATTAACGTGCTGTGCCACGGTGCCGGCCCCTGCCTTATTCATAATATTAAAGGGAAACATTTAATTTCTCCCTAAGTTTTCATAGATACTCTTTATCAAATTGAGGGTACTGACATAGGCAATGAAGCCCATGAAACTAATTGTTCTTGTTTTAAATCATTAGTTATCCTTGAAGAGGTTAGTGGAAATGAGAAAGAAAAAGGTATTTTAAAACTTAACATTGATATTTCCTGTTAATCATTTCTTTGTTTTTTTTTTTAAATTTTTTAAACTTTTATTTAATGAATATAAATTTCCAGTGTACAGCTTATGGATTACAATGGCTTCCCCCTCCCATAACTTCCCTCCCACCCGCAACCCTCCCCTCTCCCGCTCCCTCTCCCCTTCCATTTGCATCAAGATTCATTTTCAATTCTCTTTATATAAAACTTAACATTGATATTTCCTGTTAATCATTTCTTTGAATAGATCTAAACTTCCATGTGATGTCATTTCTTTTTGCTTAAGGAATTTCCCTTAACATTTCTTAAAATGTTGTTCTGTCAAAGATGAATTCTCTCCATTTTTATTTGTCTAAAAAACTCCTTATTTCAATTCACTTTTGAAACTTTTGCTGAGTAGAATATTCTGTGTTGACAATGTTTCTTCCATTTCAGTGAATATGTCACTTTGTTTTCTTCTGGCTTATACAGTTTTTTTTCTTGTACAAGAAGTTTGTTATATTCTTTGTTTATATAGATTGCCTTTTTGTCCTATGACTATTTCATTTATTTTTCAGTTTGTAAAATTGATTAAAATGAACCTTTATCCATCTCCTTAATGAAAAATATCACTGTTTCATTTCAGGTAGTTTCTGTTACAGTAGCTTCAAGTTCACTTATCTTTTCTTCAGTAGCCTTGAATCTGTTGCCAACGTCATTTATTGCCCTTTTTATTTCACATGTTGTCATCTTCATGTTTAGAATGTTGATTCTTTTAAAAAATAATCTGTTTTGTATATTTTCTCATTTGTGTATTCTTTCTTACCTCCTTGAAATTGTGGATTATATTTTTAATAGTGACCCTAACATTCTTATCTGTTAATTCTATCATTGTTATTTCTGAGTTTCTATTTATTGATTTATTTGTCTCTTTTTAGAGTGCTATTTTTTGCTTTGCATTACTGGCACTTTTTATTAGATGCTGGGCATTGTAGATTTCACATTATTTGATGATGAATTTTTGAGAGCCCCCCCCCCTCACACACACACACACACACACGCACACACACAGAAAGAGAGAGAGGAAAAGAGAGAGAGAGAGAGACAGCCAGATGCTCCCATCTATTAGTTCACTAACTCAATACCTGCCTGCAATGGCCAGGAGCTGAGATGAGGCCAAGGTTAGGAGCGTGGAACTCAGTTCAGGTCCACCATGTGGATGACGGAATCTCAACCACTTGAGCCAACTTTGCTGTCTCCCAGGGTACAAGAAGCTGGTGCTAGAAACTGCAAGCCAGGGATGGATTTGGGACATGGGCATCTTAGCTGCTAAACTAAATGTCTGTTTCCTGATGATGAATTTTATGTATCTTTTTCAATAACATTGGGCTTGGTTTGGAGATTCAGTTAGGTCACTTGGAATCAGCTAATTTCCAGCTTGTCTTTAAGATTTGTTGTTTGTGGATCTACAACAGAGTTTATTTTTGAGTTAATTAGCCCCATCACTAAGGCAATAACTATTTGACTAATTACAGTGATTGTTTTGCTGGTTGCTTTTTTTTTTTAACCCAGAAACCTTTTATTTAAGGAATACACACTTCGTGCATTTCGTAAATACAAATTTATGCATGTGCTACTCAGAACTTAGCTGATGGCATGATGGTTCCCTTTTGTACTGATATATCTTGGGGCTTTCTTGGCAGTTTCCTACTTTTCAGTATTCTGCTCCACAAAAGCTTGCCACCCTGGCCAGCCTTAATAACATACTCTATCCCTTCATTTCCACAAAACTGCTGGGTTCTTCTCGGATTCAGTTTTTCTCCTGGCTTGGAAATTGTTCTGAGGTTATGAAATGAGTCCATTGCAGTATTTACTTCATAGTCCTCTGCTGCCTGTTTCCAATGTCTAAAGATGTTTTATCTTTTTCAAAGCACCTGAGTATTTAACATGGCTAGGTAAATCTGATCCCGTTTCCCAGAATAGACAGATGTTAAAGTTTCTAGTGTTCTTATGACACTCAGTCTCTAAGTGTGTTAACTTATAGCCGTACGTTAATACACTTACCCAATATCATTATTCTTGGATTCAGAACCTGGTTTCTACACTAATAGTGTTTTGCTCTAAAGTTAAACCAAGCCACCTCTCTGTGTTCTTCCCTATGTAGGGAAGTTGCATGCGATACTTTTCACATCACCTCCATGTAGCACTATAGTTGCTCCCAAGTAGACTCCCCATTCTTAAGATACAAGGGTTTTAGGCTTCCAGAAAGACAACCCTGATAGTCAGACAGGACAGGCTGATATAATGGTTGATGCTGAATATCTCTATAGGATATACAGAGCAAGGCGCAACATGGTGCCAAAACTCTCAGGAAGAGCAGTTTTCACAATTCAGCTCCAAAAGATTATATTTGCATCAGAACTGATGCGGGTGTCATTTCCTGCAGTTTTACAGCACAATCCTTACTGTAGTCTATGGCAGACTTGAAATGCACCATGCTTGATTAAGCAGACTCTTCATTCAGCTGATTAGAGCTTGGGCAGTAAACCTGGAAGACCACTCCCCTGTCAGTAAGTACACAGCACTCTAGAAATGCTTCCTTCTTGTTTGCTCCAGAGTCATCAGCTTTATGAGTACCATGGAAGTTAACAGAGTGAAGATCAGAAGGCACTGCTTTTTAGAAGGACTAAAGGAGAATGAAACAATTAACTGCTTCTCTGGAAGATGATACATTATGTAAGTTTCTTATAGATCGTAAGGCTGTGTGCAGAAGTGATTCTTGGCTTTGCCTCTTTTTATCTGTATGATCTTAACTCTTCTATGCCTTAGTTTCCTCATCGTTAACACAAGTATAAAAATAAGAATGGAAGGGATATATAAAATAAACTAATATATAACGACCTAGAAGAATATCTTGTACTCAGGACAAATTAAAATATTAACAATTTTAAAAGGATCTTTATTTAAAAACTATTAATATTCTGTTCAGTGCATCTCATGTAACCTCAAAAAGTAAGGTGTTCCCTGGTTACATCTGCTTCAGTTCTTTTATGGTCCCAGTTCCTCAGTTGCCTGTACTCAATCCTTTTATTTTTTAAACTTTTATTTAATGAATATAAATTTCCAAAGTACAGCTTACGGATTACAATGCCCCCACCCCCCAATAACTTCCCTCCCACCCGCAACCCTCCCCTTTCCCGCTCCCTCTCCCCTTCCATTCACATCAAGATTCATTTTCAATTCTCTTTATATACAGAAGATCGGTTTAGTATATATTAAGTAAAGATTTCAACAGTTTGCCCCCACATAGCAACACAAAATGAAAAAATACTGTTGGAGTACTAATTGTGCCTGTACTCAATCCTAAAAGACTTTGCTGTGAGTTGAGCTTCTATGCTGCAAACTGCAGCCTCCATGGTGCAAAATAATCTACTCTCCACTCTCAAGATGTTCCTCCTCCTAGGAACATTTGTATTTTTATGAGATTCTGGAAGATATAAAAATTTCTTAGTTCAAATAAACTGGTTCGACCATTCAGACAGGGCTCCTATGTTGTGGAACTCTTGGAACCATACTTGGAAGCCAATGAAGGAAATAATCTGGTTTAGTGGTTTTAAATTTTACTCATTAGATTCTTGGATTATGGAGTGGATAGAGAGAGAATTTAAAGGACTTTAGTTCCCCCTGGGCCTTTTATCCGGATTCTGTGTTGGGCACCTAACTTAAAAAAGAAGATTGAAATCCTCAGGATTAGAATAGGGAACTTTTTCAAGCTTATTTTGCTTTAATTTATTTTAAATGAATGGATTGACAGACAGCAAGGGAAAGATCATTTCCAATAGAAAGGTATCCAAATCCCTGTGGCATTGACTAAATGAGCCTGATTTTGGGTAAGCGTAAAGTCATGATCAAGTAATTCATTACTGTTTACAACTCTTGCCTTCACTTCAACTTTGCTAGGTGATTTGAAGCCTGTGAAACTCAGTGAAAACAAACTGTGGGTTGTGTTACTGACACAGTGACTCTCGGGACAGATGAATTCTTCCAAAGTCCTCTTGAATTTCTTACCACAAAAATGTTTATTTAGCAAATCTAAAGGAGATTTGCATAAAATTATTTTTCTGATTATAGAAATAAGAAAACAAAATCACTTACATTTTTCTTTCCATCCTCTGCTTTTGACGTTTTGATTCTTACCTTTTATTCTACTAGAACTGGAAGGAACCTTGTACAGGCCACCTTGAGCAACATATGTCATAGAATCCTACATTTTAAAATGTTATAAATGGGAATATATTGCATGCTTTCTTTAAAATACAGAGCACATCCTATAGAGACTGGCACCTGAAAATTGCCTGTGTTAAGTTACATAAAATGCCTGAGGGTAGTGTAAGGTAAAGGTTAGGTTCTCAAGTAAAAGTGACAGGAAATATCAGCAAGGAAAAGTTGCTGGGGAGTAGAATGCTACACGGCTAGGTATTTACTACCTTGATCAAAAGCCACATTTCCCTTCCTGGAAGCAGATCTAATACTCATCCACTTTTCTCATATAACCTATTAATGTTTATGGCTTCTAATATTTTGCATGGTTCACTGGCCTCTTCTCATGGATCATATCATTAACACAACACAATAATCCTCATCAGTTCATATCTGGGGAGGCTGGGTAACAGAACTGAGCAGGACGTTGGTTCTGATTTCAAGCTGGGAAGATCAAAAGCTAGACATGATCCCCAACCCTGGTCAACACTTTAAACAAATTCTTATGGGAATTTGTAACAATTGTGAAAAAAAGATTAATGTGCCCATAAGTTGGTAATGTAGATTCTAGAAAATAGGGTTCTGTGGTCAAACCTTCTCAGCAAAGTTACATTCCACATGCATGTATCTATGCATATATGTATGTATCTATCATCCATCTATCTGTTATCTCCCTAATGAAAATGACCAAAATTTACCTTAGATAAACTGAAGCAGAAGAAGCAAAAAAGGGAATAGTGGGTGATTTCATGGTTCATGTAACTGGGAAAACCTTTGAGGGAGCTGACCTCTGGACTCTTTCAAGAACCCCATCAATGTCATGAGGTCTTTTTTTTTTACTAACACTCCACCAAACCCTGACCCCAATCTCTTGGTTGTACTTTTAACTACTAATTTTGTACTTTTTGTGTGGATGACTTTCTTCAGTGCAACAAAATGATGGTGGTCATGAGTCCAAGTGAAGAACACACATTCACACACATTTTAAAGGTGATACCATCTCAGAGTAGTGACTTCCAAGATGAACTACAGAACTTTTTGAACTAGGAATATGTAAGTAAAAATCTCCAAACAGGCTCTCAATTGACTGATTTTGATTGCAATCTAATTCTGGCATATGGTATTAGCCAGAACCAGCATGTTTGTGGCATTGAGACTTGCCAGAATTTAGGTCCACAGCTACTGCTTGTAACCAGATAATTAGCTTATTATGCTTATTATGACTGGAAACCCCACCAGAATTGGGTAGAGAAGGTAAGAGGAATCTCATCAGAGGAAAAAGGTCATTGTTGGGAAAAGACGTCATATGGGAGAAGGGGTGTTGTGCACATAAAAACAGCAGGTATCTCTAAATACTTTCACACAACAGAATCACTTGGGGAAACTCAGTGATGCTGACGTAGTTTATCTGAAATGTGACCTTGCACTGGAGTTTTGAATAGTTCACTAGGTGATTCTAATATGCAACCGTGGCTGAACACCACTTGTCTAGTTGTTTTACCAAGTCATCCTTTCATACATGAGCAAAAATTAACACTTCTAAATATCAATCTTTTGCTCTAAACAAAACCTTGATTCCAAATTAATGCATTCAACACTTAGCGAAATTTTATCTCAGCTTCTTTTTCCAGTCTTATCATCCACCATGATTTTAATCATGCCCTATGCTCCAGCAAATGTGGGACGTTTACTAGTCTGCAAACATGTGTGAAACAGCTATCGTGATCCATGGGTGATTATGCATTTCTTCAACATAGAACAGAGCTGTTCAACAGAGTGGCAGGAATTTTTTCTATAAGGCCCGAGGTGGCAGCCATTAGTCATATGTGGCTATTGGGCACTTGACATGTGGGTAGCGTGACGGAATGTTTTATTTCAGCTTAATTTAAATTTCAGCAACCATGAGTGAATAAGTGGCTACTCTGCTTCAGCAGAGCAGGCAAAAAGTTTTACTCAGTTCATCTGTATCAACACTTTGTCAAAATGTTCAAGGTCTCTATTATCTAATTCCCTTTCCTGATGTCTCCAACTGAAAGATTTCTTGTTGTTAATTACTGATCACTGTAACTGAACCCTATATAGGACATTTAACTCTACTGATTGTCCTATGGCCAACATCCCCAGATACTGGAAATTTCTTGAAAGAAGAAACTGAGTAGAGGGCTGATGTTTAAGTAAAAAAAGTTGTTAAGCATTGTTGAGCAAATTGTACCAAGCATAGAATTCTGTACACACTTATGCACTACAGAAACACAAAAGCACATATTTTATAGATACTAGATACACACAAATGGAAGTTCATATGTTCCAAAGTGCTGCCAGTTTGAGGGGAAAGCATATGTCCTTCCTGACTCTGAGAGAAATTGGGTCAGTAGAATAGGTAGGCGAGAATGACTAATACATGAAGTGACCACAGGGTATTAGTCTATTTTTATTTGGCTTGGAGGCAAAGATAATTGCAGTGGTCAGAAGTTCTAATGATTTTATTAAAGTAAATGAGGTGGTTGGGCACTCAGTATACCCTAAATTAACACTTCTTAAAACAATTCTGGGAACTGTCCTGGCAAAATAGTTATAAATTCATCTTGACCCACACTTTTTTCCAGAATTAGTTTGTAAAATGATGAACTCTCACTTCCTAAATTTTATGCAGATGCTACTGTTGCTGGGTAAATGTCACTGTTAGAGATTAGAAGGCTATTATTCCACAGAGTGTTTCAGGCTGACTGAATCAGGTCTGGAGCATTATTGAAATGGTAAGATAAACTCAACTTGTTTCTGGCAAAATAGAAAGTTTTTCTTAAAAACATAGTCCTTTCTTGATCATGGACAAATGTCATGGACTCATTTTCAGTAAAATTTTATCTATTAACAATGAGGAGATGGACAAGGCTGTATCTGGGCTCCTACTGGGAGCCCTGCAGCTGAGGTTTCCTTCCCTTGAGATCTCCTGTAATGCAAGCAGCTGAAGCTGGAGGTTATTAACATTTTGAGAACACTGCAAACTGACACTGTGTAATGTTATGACATTTCTTCCCAAGACATTTAATCTTTTTTAATCAGTGTTTATGTTGGTGATACTTCATAGTTATTTGCCTTCACATAAAAATGGAACACTTTGGCATGTCATTAACATAAGACTAATTTACTTATTACCCATTGCAAATGTTTCTAGATCTTTTTCTCCTTTTCTCTCCTCTCCCACTCTCTTCCTGTTTCTTTCTCCTTTCTTTTTCGCTTGAATGTTTTTGACTTTAAGTTTTATTCATGATTTTGTTAACTCTTTCATTTATTTCCCTTTGCTGATATTCTTCATCACTGGTTTAGTGGTGAGGTTCCCCACACTATCTTCTCAATAAACTTTAAAGTGTAAAATCTGGAGGAAAAACAGTCTCAGTTCTCTGAAAAGTGTTCAAAGCCCTGCTGTTCTTGGTTAGGAAGAGTTTTCTCCTTTGAATGCAGCTCCATGGATGACTTTGTTGCATGTGGTTCTTCCTCCTGTCCATTGCTTAGATATTGTTGTAAGCTTCTAGCACTTGTGTTCATGCTTCCATTTCTCTTTCCTTATCTGTGGTGTACTTCCTATGACTTCAAAGCTATTTCAACTTTTCTTCCTCCCATAACGTTTTCATCCAATGCAAAAACTGATGAACCCTGATTATCTTATATGCGGAGAATAATTTTATTTTAGCATACAAGATGGTTGCACATTTTAATTCACAATGTAGGCATAATTTTATTTTAAAAATAATTGTACATATTTCCTTATGCATCTCTTATTTTGCCAACCGGTTAAAACCTAATCTCAGGTTTTTTTTTAACTTTTATTTAATGAATATAAATTTCCAAAGTACAGTTTATGGATTACAATGGCTTCTCCCCCAACCCCATAACTTTCCTCCCACCTGCAACCCCCCCCCTTCCTGCTCCCTCTCACCTTCCATTCACATCAAGATTCATTTTCAATTCTCTTTATATACAGAAGATCAAATTAGTATATATTAAGTAAAGATTTCAACAGTTTGCCCCCACATAGCAACACAAAGTGAAAAATACTGATGGAGTACTACTTATAGCATTAAATCACAATGTACAGCACATTAAGGACAGAGATACTAATGATATTTTTAAAAAATTAATTAATTTTCTATGCAATTTCCAATTTAACACCAGGTTTTTTTATTTCATTTTCAATTATCTTTATATACAGAAGATCGATTCAGTATATACTAAGTAAAGATTTCATCACTTTGCACCCACACAGAAACACAAAGTGAAAAATACTGTTTCAGTACTAGTTATAGCAATACTTCACATTGGACAACCCCTTAAGGACAGATCTCACATGAGATGTAAGTACACAGTGACTCCTGTTGTTGATTTAACAAATTGACACTCTTGTTTATGGCGTCAGTAATCTCCTAGGCTCTGGTCATGAGTTGCCAAGGCTACAGAAGCCTTTAGGGTTCGCCGACTTCAATCTTATTCTGACAGGGTCATAATCAAAGTGGAAGTTCTCTCCTTCCTTCAGAGAAAGGTACCTCCTTCTTTGATAGCCCCATTCTTTCCACTGGGATCTTACTCACAGAGATCTTTCATTTAGGTCTTCTTCTTTTTTCTTTTTCCCAGAGTGTCTTGGCTTTCCAAGGATAAAATACTCTCATGGGCTCTTGAGCCAGAGCTGAATGCCTTAAGGGCTGATTCTGAGGCCAGAGTGCTGTTTAGAACATCTGCCATTCTTAATGGACAAGATAGAAAATCTCTCTCACGAAAATGAAATATTAAGGAGGAATCAAAATGAAATGAAGCAACTAGTAGAACAAGAAACTGTGATAGTGACGAGAAACAATAATGAAAGGAAGAATTCAATAGATCAAATGACAAACACATTAGAGAGCCTTAAAAACAGAATGGGCGAAGCAGAAGAGAGAATATCAGACTTAGAAGACAGAGAACAGGAAAAGAAGGAGGCAAGCCAAAGAAAAGAAGAGGAAATCAGAAATCTAAAAAATATTGTCGGGAATCTAAAGGATACTATTAAAAAACCTAACATTCGGGTTCTAGGAGTTCCCGAAGGCATGGAGAGGGAGAAAGGATTAGAAAGCCTTTTTAGTGAGACACTAGCAGAAAATTTCCCAGGTTTGGAGAAGGAAAGAGACATCTTAGTACAGGAAGCTCATAGAACCTCTAATAAACATGACCAAAAGAGATCCTCACCACGACACATTGTAATCAAACTCACCACAGTGAAACATAAAGAAAAGATTCTAAAATGTGCAAGAGAGAAACGTCAGACCACTCTCAGAGGATCCCCAATTAGACTCACAGCTGACTTCTTATCAGAAACCCTACAAGCAAGGAGGGAATGGCAAGAAATAGCCCAGGTACTAAGAGAGAAAAACTGCCATCACAGAACATTATATCCTGCAAAGCTCTCATTTGTGAATGAAGGTGAAATAAAGACCTTTCACAGCAAACAGAATCTGAAAGAATTCGTTGCCACTCGTCCAGCCCTGCAAAAGATGCTTAAAGATGTGTTACACAAAGAAACACAGAAACACGGTCATCAATATAAAGAAGGTAAAGGAAGGAAACCTCACAGCAAAAGATCACAGGAAACCCAAAAATGGTAGGGCAAAGTTACTACTTATCGATAGTCACATTAAATGTTAAAGGCCTGAACAATCCAGTTAAAAGACACCGTTGGCTGACTGAGTTAAGGAACAAAACCCATCTATTTGCTGCTTACAAGAAACACATCTTTCTAACAAAGATGCATACAGACTGAAAGTGAAAGGCTTGAAAAAGATATACCATGCCAATAGAAATGAAAAAGAGTGGGCATAGCCATCTTAATATCAGAGAACATAAATTCTACCACAAAAACTGTTAGGAGAGACCAAGAGGGGCACTATATAATGATTAAGGGATCCATTCAACAGGAAGATATAACGGTTATCAATGTATATGCACCTAATTACAGGGCACTGGTTTATTTAAAAGACTTGTTAAGGGAATTAAAGGGAGACTTAGACCCCAATACAATAGTACTGGGGGACATCCATACTCCACTCTCAGAGATAGACAGATCAACAGGACAGAAGATCAACAAGGAGACAGTAGATTTAAACGACACTATAGCTCAAATGGACCTAACAGATATCTACAGAACTTTTCATTCTACACAGAAAGAATTTACATTCTTCTCAGCAGTACATGGAGCCTTCTCTAGGATTGACCACATAGTAGGCCATAAAGCAAGTCTCAGCAAATTCAAAAGAATTAGAATCATACCATGCAGCTTCTCAGACTATAAAGGGATGAAGTTGGAAATTAGCAACTCGGGAATCCCTAAAGCACGTGCAAACCCATGGAGACTGAATAACATGCTCCTGAATGAACAATGGGTCATAGAAGAAATTAAAAGAGAAATTAAAAATGTTCTGGAAGTAAATGAGGATAACAGCACATCATACCAAAACCTATGGGATACAGCAAAATCACTGTTAAGAGGAAAGTTTATATCAATAGGTGCCTACATCAAGAAATTGGAAAGGCACCAAATAGATGAGCTTTCAGTTAATCTCAAGGGTCTAGAAAATCAGCAGGAAACCAGACCCAAAGCTAGTAGGAGAAGAGAAATAATTAAAATCAAAGAAGAAGTCAACAGGATTGAATCCAAAAAAACATTACAAAAAGTCAGCCAAACAAGGAGCTGGTTTTTTGAAAAAAATAAACATAATTGACACCCCATTGGCCCAATTAACTGAAAAAAGAAGGGAAAAGACCCAAATCAATACAGTCAGAGATGAAAAAGGAAACGTAACAACAGACACCACAGAAATAAAAAGTATATAAAGAGAATTGAAATGAAATTTGATGTGAATGGAAGGGGAGAGGGACCGGGAAAGGGGAGGGTTGCGGGCGGGAGGGAAGTTATGGGAGGGGGGAAGCCATTGTAACCCATAAGCTGTACTTTGGCAATTTATATTCATTAAATAAAAGTTTAATGAATGAAAAAAAAAGAATCATCAGAAATTACTACAAGGACTTGTATGCCAGCAAACAGGGAAATCTATCAGAAATGGATATATTTCTGGACACATACAACCTACCTAAATTGAACCCAGAAGACATAGAAAACCTAAACAGACCCATAACTGAGACAGAAATTGAAACAGTCATAAAGGCCCTCCCAACAAAGAAAAGCCCAGGACCAGATGGATTCACTGCTGAATTCTACCAGACATTTAAAGAAGAATTAACTCCAATTCTCCTCAAACTATTCAGAGCAATCGAAAAAGAGGGAATCCTCCCAAATTCTTTCTATGAAGCCAGCATCACCTTAATTCCTAAGCCAGAAAAAGATGCAGCATTGAAAGAGAATTACAGACCAATATCCCTGATGAACATAGATGCAAAAATCCTCAATAAAATTCTGGCCAATAGAATGCAACAACACATCAGAAAGATCATCCACCCAGACCAAGTGAGGTTTATCCCTAGTATGCAGGGATGGTTCAATGTTTGCAAAACAATCAAAGTGATACACCACATTAACAGACTGCAGAAGAAAAACCATATGATTCTCTCAATAGATGCAGAGAAAGCATTGGATAAAATACAACACCCTTTCATGATGAAAACCCTAAGCAAACTGGGTAGAGAAGGAACATTCCTCAATACAATCAAAGCAATTTATGAAAAACCCACGGCCAGTATCCTATTGAATGGGGAAAAGGTGGAAGCAATTCCACTGAGATCTGATACCAGACAGGGATGCCCACTCTCACCACTGCGATTCATTATAGTTCTGGAAGTCTTAGCCAGAGCTATTAGGCAAGAAAAAGAAATTAAAGGGATACAAATTGGAAAGGAAGAACTCAAACTATCCCTCTTTGCAGATGATATGATTCTTTATTTAGGGGACCCAAAGAACTTTACTAAGAGACTATTGGAACTCATAGAAGAGTTCAGCAAAGTAGCAGGATATAAAATCAATGCACAAAAATCAACAGCCTTTGTATTCACAGGCAATGCCACGACTGAGGAAGAACTTCTAAATTCAATCCCATTCACAATAGCTACAAAAACAATCAAATACCTTGGAATAAACTTAATCAAGGAATTAAAGATCTCTACGATGAAAATTATAAAACCTTAAAGAAAGACATAGAAGAGGATACCAAAAAATGGAAAAATCTTCCATGCTCATGGATAGGAAGAATCAACATCATCAAAATGTCCATTATCCCAAAAGCAATTTACAGATTCAATGCAATACCAATCAAAATACCAAAGGCATTCTTCTCAGATCTGGAAAAAATGATGCTAAAATTCATATGGAGACACAGGAGAACTCCAATAGCTAAAGCAATCTTGTACAACAAAGTCAAAGCTGGAGGCATCACAATACCAGATTTCAGGACATACTACAGGGCAGTTATAATCAAAACAGCATGGTACTGGTACAGAAACAGGTGGATAGACCAATGGAACAGAATAGAAACACCAGAAATCAATCCAAACATCTACAGCCAACTCATGTTTGATCAAGGATCCAAAACCAATTCCTGGAGTAAGGACAGTCTATTCAATAAATGGTGCTGGGAAAACTGGATTTCCACTTGTAGAATCATGAAGCAAGACCCCTACCTTTTACCTTACACAAAAAATCACTCAACATGGATTAAAGACTTCAATCTATGACCCAACACCATGAAATTATTAGAGAGCATTGGAGAAACCCTGCAAGATATAGGTACTGGCAAAGACTTCTTGGAAAATGCCCCAGGAGCATAGGCAGTCAAAGCCAAAATTAACATTTGGGATTGCATCTAATTGAGAAGTTTCTGTACTTCAAAAGAAACAGTCAGGAAAGTGAATAGGAAACTGACAGAATGGGGAAAAATATTTGCAAACTACGCAACAGATAAAGGGTTGATAACCAGAATCTACAAAGATATCAAGAAACTCCACAACATCAAAACAAACAACCCACTTAAGAGATCGGCCAAAGACCTCAACAGACATCTTGCCAAAGAGGAAATCCAAATGGCCAACAGACACATGAAAAAATGTTCAAGATCACTAGCAATCAGGGAAATGCAAATCAAAACTACAAAGAGGTTTCACCTCACCCCAGTTAGAATGGCTCACATTCAGAAATCTACCAACAATAGATGCTGGTGAGGATGTGGGGAAAAAGGGACACTAACCCATTGTTGGTGGGAATGCAATCTGGTTAAGCCACTATGGAAATCAGTCTGGAGATTGCTCAGAAACCTGAATATAACCCTACCATACAACCCAGCCATCCCACTCCTTGGAATTTACCCAAAGGAAATTAAATTGGCAAACAAAAAAGCCGTCTGCACATTAATCTCAGTTTTAAGGCAAGGTTTCTCAACCTTGACTTGTTTGAATTTGGAGCTGGTAATTCTCTGAGGGAGTTGTCCTGTACATTGCAGCATTTTTAGCAGCATTCCTGGCTTCCTCCCCCCAGGTACCCATGGCATATTCCAGTGGCAACAACCATATATGTCACTGACATTGCCAAAAGTTTACTGAGGAAGTGGGGAAATAGCTCCCTGATGAGACCCACCAGTTTAATTAATTGCCCTTTTCCTTTCTGCAGGTTTGTGTTAAGTTCTGTGGAAGGTACTTAAGAACTTAGGGGGAGGGCTAGCACCACGGCTCAATAGGCTAATCCTCCACCTGTGGCGCCAGCACCCGGGTTCTAGTCCTGCTCAGGGCACTGGATTCTGTCCTGGTTGCTCCTCTTCCAGTCCAGTTCTCTGCTCTGGCCTGGGAGTGCAGTGGAAGATGGCCCAGGTCCTTGGGCCCTGCACCTGCATGGGAGACCAGAAGAAGCACCTGGCTCCTGGCTTTGGAACAGCACAGTGCGCCACCTCCAGTGGCATTGGTGGGTGAAACAATGGAAAAGGAAGACCTTTCTCTGCCTCTCTCTCTCTCTCTCTCTCACTGTCCACTCTGTCTGTCCAAAAAAAAAAAAAAAAAAAAAAAGAACATAGGGGGAAGAGCTGTTCTTGGAATCATTTAACACCTGCACAGACTAATTTTTACACCTGCACAGAGGAGTCCTCACTCTCTTTAGGTGGGCTCCTGCTGCATCTACCTAGATCTGACAAAGCGTTCTCAGAGCCATTGTCTCCACTTTGTTCTTTGGCATAAGGGAACCTCTTAATTACTGTGTTACTTTGATCTACAAGATGCTCTGTGAGATGGCCTCATGCTTATCTGCTGTGGCATTCTAAGATGCCAGGCTGAGTGACAGGAACATGAGGTTCTTATTCCAGGATTTCCTCTGGGACTAGGAGCAATTCTGTCTGATTCCCAGTTCCATCTGGGAACACCTTGCTATAGGACACTAAGATCAGGATCCTACCAGCATTTGAGCTTTACTTCTGCTATGGATCTCCTCTACAGTACTAAACATCTTTATATAGTCTGAAGTCTTTTTTTTTAACTTTTATTTAATGAATATAAATTTCCAGTATACAGCTTATGGATTACAATGGCTTCCCCCTCCCATAGCTTCCCTCCCACCCGCAACCCTCCCCTCTCCCACTCCCTCTCCCCTTCCATTTGCATCAAGATTCATTTTCAATTCTCTTTATATACAGAAGATCAAATTAGTATAAAGATTTCAACAGTTTGCACCCACATAGAAACACAAAGTGAAACATACTGTTGGAGTACTAGTTATAGCATTAAATCACAATGTACAGCACATTAAGGACAGAGATCCCACATGAGGAGCAAGTGCACAGTGGCTCCTGTTGTTGACCCAACAAATTGACACTAGTTTATGGCACCAGTAACCACCCTAGGCTGTCGTCATGAGTTGCCAAGGCTATGGAAGCCTTCCAAGTTTACCGACTCTGATCATATTTAGACAAGGTCATAAAAGACAGAGTGAGGATAGTAACCAATGATCCTAAGAGTGGCATTTACCAGGTTTGAACAATTATACAGCATTAAGTGGGGAAGAGGACCATCAGTACACACAGGTTGGAAGTAGAGCCATTGGTGGTAGAGTAGAGGTTATGATTACAAAGGAATGAGGCCCAAGTGGACTAGACAGGGTCTAGAACAAAGGACAGAGTCATTATTAGAGGAGCTAAGAAAGGTGCTGTCTAAGCTACAAGTAATTTTTCTGATTGAGAGGCAAATAGAACCTGATAGAAGGGGCTTGATAATAATCTGGTGGGCTTTAGGCCTTGTAAATTCAGAGGCCCAGACCTATCTATCTCTTCACATGGGGTATATCCTAAGGGAGGTGTGAACCTCCTAGGGGAAGGCACTCTGTTGACTTTCATTACTTGGCTGGGCTGGGAGGAGAGCTGGCCAGGTAAAGGCAGGGGGCATCTCTAACAAGAAATTTACAGTTCTGCCTGCAATGTTGCTGACCCTACTTGGCCATCCCCTCAGCTGCAGTGGTCACTTTGGAAGTTGGGCTGAGTGAAGGGCTTTTCAGCTTAGAGCCAATAAGATCTTTGGCTCTGACCTGGGCATCCTTCGACTCCAGGGCAGGTCCATTTCCAGTGATCCAACTCTTGGCAGAGCTGCCAGGGCTCTTCACAAGCTGACTTCTGCTGAAGCCCAGGCTTACCACATTGAAAGCCACTGCAGTGGACTGGCCTGTTGGGTCTCCTTGAGGGCAGATCACTGTACAGTTCAGCCATTAATAGGCCTGCCACGCATTGCTTCTGATGCCGAGCTTTCTTTTCCTCCTGGTTTGTGTTAAAGTGAGAATATAATTTTCTCATGGGCATTGTCTACCTTAGAAAAACTACTACAGAACATGCCTGTGACTATAGACTTGTAGTTCAGGCCACCGAAGATTAGAGATGGGACTTGGACACTCCCTTGACTATAGTCTGAAGTCTTATAGTGTGTAAGTTATATATTTCATAAGGTATGTTCTCTGCTTTTCTGATATATTACCGCTTCCCTGGGGCAGTGAATTCCACTAAGAGGAGAAAAAAAAAGGAGAAAATAAAGAGACATATGAGATTACACTAAATGAAGAAACTTCTTCACTTTGTTGAGGAACACTCAACAGTCAACAAAGTGAAGAGGAATCTGAAAAATATTTGCAAACTATGCAACTAATAAAGGATTAATTTTCAGGATCTATAAAGAGCTCAAGAAACTCAACAAAACAAACAGTTAAGAAATGAGTAGAGGACAATTTTCAAAGGATACAATACAAATGGACAACAGATATATGAAAATGCTCAGGATCTCTAGCCATAAGGAAAATGCAAATAAATACCACAGTGAGGTATCACCTCACCCCAGTTAGAATGACTCTCATATAGAAATCAACAAACCATAAATGCTGAGTGTGTGTACCCTAATCCACTGTTGGTGGGTATATAAACTAGCACATAATGGAAGACAATATGGAGATTAATGAGAGATCTGAAAATAGACATACTATTTGACCTGGCCATTCCACTCCTGGGAATTTACCCAAGAGAAATGAAATCAGCATATGAAAGAGTTGTTTGCATCCCCGTTGTTATTGCATCTCAATTCACAATAGCTGAGATATGGAATCAACTCATCTGTTAAAGCAAATGTGGTAAGCTGTAAAAAAGAATGAAATCCTGTCCTTTTCAACAAAATGGATGGAACTGGAAACCATTATACTTACTTAAATAAGTCCCCAAAAGACAAATATCATGTTTTCTCTAATATATGGCATTTATATGGAACACCAAAAAACTATATAGAAATAAAATGGTCATTTTGGGATATGATTGTCATCTTTAACCCTTATTTATACTCCTGTGGAAGTATGGTCTTCCTACTTTGTACTTGTTGCATATTAGGCCTGTGAATATAGGGTGGATTAAAATTATGTCTTTGCAAAACTAATGAAGAGAGGGAAAGAGGTAAGTGGGATGTGAGGAGCAGGGGAGTGAGGGAAGTGCAGTTGTTTTCTTGCAACCATGTCTATGGAATGCATAAAATCTCTTCTCTTTATATTAATTTAAAAATTTTATAAAGAAAACAGAAAAAAAGACAAATTTTGGTAAAAATAAAGTATATTAAAAATCATCACTTTTTCTGTTAACATTTCTGTAGGAATTGTAATATTTAGAAACCAAATACAGTGCCAGGCCATGTATGTTTATTGTCTAGAGGGATGATTTAGACTCTTGGGAATGCAAAGAGTCACAGTAAGAAAAGACTTGAGACCATGATGGACTCCCAAGCCAGTGTGCTGTGGGTAGGACTCCTGAGATATTGGGAATCCTTCATGAAATAGTATAATTTTATCTGTGTATTTTTCCTAAAGTAAAATATTATGATATATATAAAGGTCTATGCAATTCAGAATCACTATTTTCTTTTATCCATTAAAGTGCACTAATTACATTTTTAATTGACACATAGTTCTACATACTTAGGAGTATAATATGATGTTTGCATTCATTTATACAGTGGGGAATAATCAAATCAGTTTAATGTGCATACCAACTACCCTAAACTTATATCATTTCTTATCATAAGTACCTTAAAATTCTCTGTTCTGGATTTTTGAGATATTACTGTTTTGCTTTGTTTTAATGAGCCAAGAATTCCTTAACTCTCCATTGCACACTTCGTCATTTGGTTACCGTTGGTCTGTGCAAAGCCCCTGGTCTGCTCCTTGCTGTAAATTCCCTGAAATATATTTAGTTGATATACTTCTTTTATAAAGCATTAGTGTAAGTGGTCCATGAGTTCAAATTTCCATAAATTGTCTTGTGTTTGTTAGTTTTTCACTCAACTCTGTTTAGGATATGATGGGTCTAAAGAAGTATCTCTTTTGTTTTTAAATTGTATTCCTCTGATTACTAATGAATTTGACTATCCATATGTTTTTTGTTAAGACTCTGAATTTTATTAGCTAGAAATTAATCCAAATTTCTTTTTTCTTGTATTTAAAATTTGGGAGTCTGTGTTTTTTCCCTATGATTGAGTTCTTTGTGCATGCTGCACAATAGTTTCCTTTTGGCTTATGACATGGAAAAATATATCTCTGTGACATTTTTCCGTTAACTTTATCCACAAGTATTCTTAATTTTGAAGTGATTAAGAGTGATTAATTCTATTGATTGGTGCTTTTGGAATTATTTTTCAGGAGTTCTTACCTAACTGTGAGGCACATTGTCATCTGCCTTTATAGTTTTCCTTAATTTATTTCCTTAATATAAGTGTATGTGGCTTCTGACTTGCATGTGCCAATAGGTGTAGATTTTTATCATAATGAGTTTTTTCTGTCATCATGGGCTGAACAGTTTGATTTTCAGTGACATATTTATTATATATTAACTTCTGAAATATAAATATCAATCATGGGAATTCTGGTCTATAGGGCAGTTGGTCACTTTTTGTATTCCTTTCAAACTTTTTAATATAGTAACCTTGTAGTTCTGAGTAGCTATTAGACAAAATATTCAACTCCTTTACCTGTCATGTTGCTGTGTAGAATTATAATTAAAGATTTTTTTTTAAAGAGGATTTATTTATTGGAAAGGCAGAGAAATAGAGACAGGGACAGAGAGGGGGAAAGAGAGAGAGAGATATTGATATTGAGATCAAGATCTTAAATACACTGGTTCACTACCTAGATGGCTTCAACAGCCAGGGCTGTGCCAGGCCACAGACAGGAGCCCAGAACTCCATTAGGTTCTCTCACATAGGTGGCAAGTATGCATGTACTGATCACTTCCTACTGCCTTCCTTCACTTACTAACAGGAGACTGGTTCAAAACTGAAGCAGCAGGGACTTGAACCTGGTGCTCCAATATGGTGCCAACTTTGCAAGTGGCAGCTTAACTGCATTGCAGTGTAAACCCCTTAGGACTGTTTTTAAGCAAATAAATATAGATTATCTGTCAAACCACATACTAGTATTTCATAGGTAAGTCAATGAAAATAGAAGTATTAGGAAATGATGTGTCTGTTACATTATGGAACAGAGCTTAAAAATTGACTAGAAATGAGCATTAGAGTAGGAGAAGAGCTCTTAACTTTTGGGCTCCAGGGCTTTTAAGCCACATGATTAGAAAATATTAGCTTCTAGAAATATTATAATTGAAAACCATAATAAATGAATTTAAAAGTTAATGAGTGTGTTGCATAGTTACTAGAAGTAACTAAACTGAGAACTTTATAGAAGAGTTCTATTAGTGAGCTATATATAAATCTGAAATTTTTTTGTAGAATTCAGAGGCAGAGGTTGATAAACATGGAAATTAAATAAGGCCAATATATATCTATTCAGAATTCTGGAAGGACAAATTTATATAAATCTATATAAATCAGTAATAATAATTATGTTCAATTTCTAGAGTAAAAACAAAGCAATAAATTTCTAAATATTTGCATAACAATAGCTGCAAATTGGAAGGAAGTGAATACAATTATTTTAGAAGGATCTTGAGTTGTTGGGATTAGGGTAAAGACACTGATTACTTTTAGACTTTGCTAAGTATTAAAACTTAAAGATAATCACTACAAAAGGAAATTTGGTTGTTTATATTTTAATGTTGGAAAATGAGAAAAATGGGATAGCAAAGGTTAAATTAAAGTCCTGAAATTTAGATTACAAAATTCATTTCTTGTTTTTTAAAGATTTATTTTATTTATTTGAAATGCAGAGTTATGGAGAGAGAGAGACAGAGAGAGAGAGAGAAGTATATATATATGTATATGTATGTGTATATATATAGTATATATATATATATATATATATATATATATATTGAGAGAGAGAGAGAGAGAGAGAGAGAGAAAGAGAGAGAGAGAGAGAGAGAGAGAGAGAGAGAGAGAGAGAGAGAGAGAAAGAGAGCTATCTTCCATGCACTGATTCACACCCAAATGGCACAGTGGCTGAGGACTGGGCCAGGCCGAAGCTAAGAGCTAGGAGCTTCATCTGGGTCTCCTTCTTGGGCAGCAGGGCACCAAGCATTTGGGCCATCTGCTGCTTTTGCAGGCACATTAGCAGTGAGCTGGATCAGTAGAGTACCTGGGACACTAATCAGTGCCCACATGGGATGCCAGCATTTCAGGTATTGGCTTAATCCAATACATCACAATGTGAGCCCTAAGGTACATATCTTAACCAGACAAATGGAGGTACCAAAAATCCACTTTAGGATCCCACATGTGGCATAGTGGACTAAGCCTACACCTACCGCTATGGAATTCCATATGAGTGCTGATTTGTTTCCCAGCTACACCTCTCTGATCCAGCTCTCTGTTATGGCCTGGGAAAGCAAAAGAGGGTCCCTGAACCCACATGGGAGACCCAGAGGAAGCTCCTGGCTCCTGGCTTTGGATAGGCCCAGCTCCTGCCATCTGGGGAGTGAACCAGCAGATGGAAGACCTTTCTCTCTGTCTCTGCCTCTCTCTGTCTATAACTCAACCTCTCGAATAAATAATTAAATTAAAAAATAACTACAGTAAACATTCAACTCGGTCATTGAAATAATGAGTTAGGAATGGGGAAACTGACTATAATCACTGCTTCTATTTATTATTTTCTTGACATTTCAACTTAGGCATTTAAGATAGAAATAATATAAAATCCAAAATGATTAGAAAGGAATTATAAAACTATAATTACTTTTGTACATAATAAACCCAAAATTATATACAGGCAAATAATTAGAAATAATTCAAGTTAATAAAGTTCTTAGAGGTAAGATTAATATCTAAATATAGTAAGAGCTTAAAATCAATTAAAGATGTAACATTTGGCATTATGAAATATGTCGAACAAATGAAACAAGAGATGGGCAAACATTTATAGAAAATTTAAAATATTTATGAAAAAATAGACCTGATTTTTTGTATATGTGCATTTAGGTACACAAAAATTCCCACATAAATATATAGCATCTTCATGATTAATGATATCCAAAACATTAAAGTTCTAATTCTAATCTAGAGATTAATCTGATATGTAGATTAATCTAAATACTTAATATTTCTCATGAAATTTTCTAAACTAAAGCTGGAATGTTATGGAAGATTAAATTCCAAGAACACAGAAGACATTCGTGCAGAAGCATGTGGTATGAGCTGCTCCACCAGATGTCAAGGTCCACGTAGCACTATATTAAGACAGTGTTGAAGTGACATGGGGATAAACAGACAAATGGAAGAAAAGAGAGTCATCTAAAAGATCTGCATACACATGAAAATGACATAGGGCAATGATAATTCTTCAGATCACTGGGAAAAATGAAATATTATAAATGGGTGCTGGGGTTACTTACAATCCACGTGGAAGAAAAAGATTGTATCCCTACTGGAAAAGAAATTAAACTGGGTGAAAAGCAGATAATATTTTAGAACTAAATCAGTACATGTTTTCCTAAAGGACCATACAGAAAATATTTTTGGAACTATGGGCTCTGTCACAACAATGAACTATGTCATTTAATGTCATTAATGTGAAAACAGCATATAGGTTAAAAGAATGGATGTATCTCTGTTTTGATAGGCTGTGTTTACAAGCCTGCAAGCTTACTGACTCCTAGTATAGAAGGTAAAACAAGAGGATATCTTCAATCTCAAGATAAATATGTAAAGCAAGAAAAAAGTGAACAGTTGAGATAAAACATTCATAAATTTGCCAACAAAAAATGAAACCTTTGTTTATTGAAAGAGTACATAATTCAGTTTTCATAGGTTATGTATGTCCAAAAATTTATTTCAGATTTTCCAAATTGCTTTTTATCATAGTCTCTAAAGATCACTTGTACTTTTGTGATATCACATCTCCTTTTTCATCTCTATTTTTATTCATTTGGCTCTTATCTCTTTTTTCTTGAATAGTCTAGCTAAGGATTTGTCAATTTTTCAAGAACTACTATTTGTTTCATTGATTTTTATATTGCTTTTTTAGCCTTGATTTTATTTTTTTTTCTATTCTGATTGTTATTATTTCTTCTACTAATTTTGAATTTGGTTATCTGATTTTTCCCCATTTTTTGTATGTAGGTGCTTATTGCTATACATTTCCCTCTCAATATTACTTCTATCAATGGGTGAGTGAATAAGGAAATAGTCTTTATTATTATTCAAACATATTATTTATGGTTGAATATTATTCATGGTTGAATTCATTATTTATGGTTGAATATTATTCAACCATAAAAATGCTGATAAGCTATCATTTGCAGAAAAATGGATGGAACTTGGTGGGGAGCACTATGTTAATTAAATCAGAAACAGAAAGACAAGTATCACATATTTTCTCTTGTATGAGGAAGTGAAAACATTCATGGATGTGGATGTAAAATAGTGATTAGTGGAGACTGGGAAGGATGGGAAGAGATTTGAAACAGAGAAACACAAGTAAGGATTGGTATTCAAAATATAAAAATAAATCCTATTATTAAAAAGAAAAGTCAAACAAATAAGCCTGTAGAAAAATGAACAGAAGATATGGACAGGTATTTTTCAGAAGGGGAAAAACAATGGACATTAATGCTATAAAGCAAAATTAACTTCATTATGGTAATACAATGTAAAATTACAGTGCACTTGTTCTATTTTATCAATAGAACCAGTGTGCACTGACGTGAGTGGATTTTCAAAAGTAAAATTGAGTGATAAAAGCAAGACATGCAAGAATATGTATATAGTCAATTTTTTAAATCTCGAAAACAGCTAAAAATATACAAAAAGAAATAGCAAGACTTTGATTAAAAATTAAATCTCAGGTTAGTTGGTTCTGAAGGTGCAGAATGAGCAAAGACAAGGATAGTGAATGTTACTGATCATATTTGGTTTTCTTAATTGGTGGTGATTTGTGATTTATAAATTTAATTTCATAACATGCATATATCATATTCTTTTTTTAAGATTTATTTAAAAAGCAGGGTTAAAAGAGGCAGAGAGAGAGAAAGAGATCTTTCATCCACCGATTCATTCCCCAAATGGCCACAATGGCCAGAGCTGCGCTATTCCAAAGCCAGGAGCCAGAAGCTTCCTCCAGGTCTCCCATATGGATGCAGGGGCCCAAGGACCTGGACTGTCTTCTGCTTTCCCAGGCCATAACAGAGAGCTGGTTTGCAAGTGAAGCAGCGGGACTGGAACTGGCATCTGTATAGGATGCCAATACTGCAGATGGTGGCCTCACTAGCTACACCACAGTGTGGGCCCCTATACATTCCTTTTGCATATCAAATACTCCGTAATAAAACAAAATGCAAGGGGAATATTTTCTGTCTATTCAATTGACAAAATTGTCAACATCGCTATTTTTTTCCAGTATTCAAAAATAATTGCTTCCCTCTTTAAAATCACTTCCCATCTTCTGTCTTCCATCTTTCCTTTTTCTTCATTGTGCCTTATTGATTCAAGTTGTATAATTGCATATTGTATTAGTTTAATTTTTAAGCTGTATTCTCCACTTGATGTTTAGGTTCATGTGACCATTATTTCCCATTCAACTTCCTTCATTCCGTTTTCTGAATTTCTTGCCTTTGCACAATATTTTCAGAAGCAAAAGACTACATACTGTTGCCTCCACGACTTTAAATTAGTTTTGGGCAATGGGAGTACCTGGTGGGTGCTAATGTGTGGGAGGAAAGAAAGACTGGGGTAGCTCTTCTCTCAGTTTCTCTTGTGTCCCAGGTGAGCTCTTGCAGGCAACTCTTCTATGTCTCAAGTCTCACAGGTCTCTGTAACATTGCATTCCCCCAACCTCCTCTACATTAAGTGTTGTAGTAGCTTTTCATTATTGCTGGTCTTGGGGTGCCTCTACCTCCTTTGTTTATTTTCTAAACATTTCCTGATATACCTACGTTGCCAATTTTAAAAAATGTTTAATAAAATGTACCATCCATGGTAAATATTTATTGATGCCAGAATCTTGTTACACACTTGATTTGTCTCATTCACTGCTGTTTCCTTAACATTTAGAGTAATACTTAACACAGTAGGAATAGTACAAAATAAAAAAGGAACAACTAGAAAACTCTTGGTCACTATGTGCTGGATAGATTCATACAATTTTCAGGAAATTTGAGGGGGCATGCGATCTGTCTTTTTTCTTGTATGGATGTGGAAATGGGAGCTTGAGAAGTCAGATGTATCACAGAGGAAATATAGGTCTGCGTCCTCAGCTCTGAGTTGCAATAGGTGGTTTCTGAGTATAACTCACCACAGAAAACTACTGATTTCATTCCTACAACAGCAACTGGTTAGGCCAAGTCAAAGTCAGGAAATTGGCTCAAGAATGACTTAGTAAAAGCCCAAGAGATGGTCTGGCATAAGAACTTTGCCAAAACAAATGTTGATGACTGAGTAGCACGTCTGACTGCGCTCTTTGGAGAGTTTAAATGCAGAATGCAGGGAAAGCCTTCCAGCTAGAAAGGAAGGCTGCTGGTGAACCAGGTGCAGGAGTCATGAACTGGAACTGTAAGATAGTAGTGGTCATGAGAGGCTAGAAAGATGCAGAGGCCATTGAGTACATTTGTGTTCAAAGTAGAGATGTCATGACTACACAGAAATCTTTTAGAGACATTCAGCAGGTGGAGATAGAGAAGGGAGCTGAGTTGCCACACTGTCAAGGGATTGTCTAGCTGTGGAGTGAAAGGTTAATGTTGGTAGTAAAGCCACGGTGGATTCTAAACCATCTTCCCAGTCCAAAGCTTCATTCTCCTGTGGCATCCAGACTATCTCACTATATATGGTGTTAGCATTATATATTCCATTATATATTTTTCACTACAAATTCTCTTTACCTGAGGTGCTAGCAAATATAAAAAGTCAATGTAAAACAAAAGCCTGCTCACTTGCAGTCTGTTAGTCTTTCATCCACATCTCTGACAATGTTAATCCAATTTTAATCTTCTATATGATTAGAGAATCTTCCTATCCCAACTTAAAATTTAAAAACATTCTTTGACAGTTTTACCCAATAATGATTGCTGTGCAATTTTTCTTCTTTCCTTCACAATACAGGTATAAGTTTTGATGAACATTAACTACAACCAGACAGTGATCATAAGGATAAGATAAAGTTTCTTCAAAATGTCCATGGAAAATGTGCATAATGAAAAAACTACATGGGTGTGAAACTTTTTTGCACCATGTAGGTTTCTATTTTAATTCCATTTTGCGTGAACTTTTTGTTTTTACAAATACTAAATTATAAGGTAATAAATAGAAAAATGAAAATGTCTGGAGATGACAATGAGGGGGATGACCTAAAAGATAAGTAATTTCATTTTCCCTAAAGTTTCTTCCCTATTGGCTGAAATCCTAAGAAAAACTGCCCTAAGGGGCAAAATCTCAGGAGGGTAATCAGCCTGACAGGAAAGAAGACAGAGCTCTATGAGAAAGGATAGCAGAGTATGTGGAGAGCAGCCTGGCCCAGACACGTGTTCCTCTGAACAGATTCATCAAGGGGTGTTTAGTATGAAAGAAATGTAGGGGGTGCCACTTATCTTGATTGTCCCAAAGCACTTGACAGAGTATTTTTCTGAAGATTCACAAAAAGTGAACTTAAATTGCCTTGAAAATTGGTCGATGAGTCCAAAATAAAAGCAAATTCATCCAGTCCTAGAAAAGTACCTGAAAATGACAAAGCAATTGATGCTTTGTTTTAGTCTTGTAACATTCTCAAAAGTTACCTGAAAGTAGATTTTTAAAAAATATATGCAGTCTCCCATCCAAGTACTAACCAGGCCCGACCCTGCTTAGCTTCCGAGATCAGACGAGATCGGGCACGTTCAGGGTGGTATGGCCGTACGGCATCAGAAGCAATGGGTGGCAGGCCTATTAATGGCTGATCTGTACAGTGATCTGCCCTCAAGGAGACCCAACAGGCCAGTCCACTGCAGTGGCTTTCAATGTGGTAAGCCTGGGCTTCAGCAGAAGTCAGCTTGTGAAGAGCCCTGGCAGCTCTGCCAAGAGTTGGATCACTGGAAATGGACCTGCCCTGGAATCGAAGGATGCCCAGGTCAGAGCCACAGATCTTATTGGCTCCAAGCTGAAAAGCCCTTCACTCAGCCCAACTTCCAAAGTGACCACTGCAGTTGAGGGGACAGCCAAGTAGGGTCAGCAACATTGCAGGCAGAACTGTAAATTTCTTGTTAGAGATGCCCCCTGCCTTTACCTGGCCAGCTCTCCTCCCAGCCCAGCCAAGTAATGAAAGTCAACAGAGTGCCTTCCCCTAGGAGGTTCACACCTCCCTTAGGATATACCCCATGTGAAGAGATAGATAGGTCTGGGCCTCTGAATTTACAAGGCCTAAAGCCCACCAGATTATTATCAAGCCCCTTCTATCAGGTTCTATTTGCCTCTCAATCAGAAAAATTACTTGTAGCTTAGACAGCACCTTTCTTAGCTCCTCTAATAATGACTCTGTCCTTTGTTCTAGACCCTGTCTAGTCCACTTGGGCCTCATTCCTTTGTAATCATAACCTCTACTCTACCACCAATGGCTCTACTCCCAACCTGTGTGTACTGATGGTCCTCTTCCCCACTTAATGCTGTATAATTGTTCAGACCTGGTTAAGGCCACTCTTAGGATCATTGGTTACTATCCTCACTCTGTCTTTTATGACCTTGTCTAAATATGATCAGAGTCGGTAAACTTGGAAGGCTTCCATAGCCTTGGCAACTCATGACGACAGCCTAGGGTGGTTACTGGCGCCATAAACTAGAGTGTCAATTTGTTGGGTCAACAACAGGAGCCACTGTGCGCTTGCTCCTGATGTGGGATCTCTGTCCTTAATGTACTGTACATTTTGATTTAATGCTATAACTAGTACTCCAACAGTATGTTTCACTTTGTGTTTCTATGTGGGTGCAAACTGTTGAAGTATTTATACTAAATTGATCTTCTGTATATAAAGAGAATTGAAAATGAATCTTGATGTGAATGGAAAGGGAGAGGAAGCGGGAGAGGGGAGGGTTGCGGGTGGGAGGGAAATTATGGGAAGGGGAAGCCATTGTAATCCATAAGCTGTATACTGGAAATTTATATTCATTAAATAAAAGTTAAAAAAAAATATATGCAGTGACTTAAACTTACTGCATGTTCAGTTTTGTACTAGATACCGTGAGTACAGTGGCAATATATTAGACCAAATGAGGGAGGAAATTATGTTGCTTGCAGGTGCAGAAAAATGCTGTTTAGAGGATGACTTACTGGAACTTCTTGTATGTTCTCTATTGAAGATAGGAATTCTTTTTTTTATTTTTTATTTATTTTATTTATTTATTTTATTTAGTAAATATAAATTTCCAAAGTACAGTTTATGGATTACAATAGCTCCCCCCCCCCATAATTTCCCTCCCACTCGCACCCCCCACCCCCATCTCTGGCTCCCTCTCCCATTCCATTCGCATCAAGATTCATTTTCAATTATCTTTATATACAGAAGATTGATTTAGTATATATTAAGTAAAGATTTCATCAGTTTGCACCCATACAGAAACACAAAGTGTAAAATACTGTTTTAGTACTTCGATCTTGTTCAGACAGGGTCATAGTCAAAGTGGAAGTTGGAAGTTCTCTCCTCCCTTCGAGAAAGTACCTCCTTCTTTGATGACCTGTTCTTTCCACTAGGATCTCTGAGGCCAGAGTGCTATTTAGGACATCCACTATTCTATGAGTCTGCTGTGTATCCCGCTTCCCATGTTGGATCGTTCTCTCCCTTTTTGATTCTATCAGTTAGTATTAGCAGACACTAGTCTTGTTTATGTGATCCCTTTGACTCTTAGACCTATCAGTGTGATTCATTGTGAACTGAAATTGATCACTTGGACTAGTGAGATGGCATTGGTACATGGAATCCCCTGGCACGCTTCTAACTCCACCATTTGGGGCAAGTCCGATTGAGCATGTCCCAAATTGTACATCTCCCTCTCTTATTCTCACTCTTATATTTAACAGGGATCACTTTTCAGTTAAAATTTAACCACCTAAGAATAATTGTGTGTTAATTACAGAGTTCAACCAATAGTACTAGAACAAAAAAAAAAAAAAAAACCTTTTAAATCCAGATAATTCTAGAAAATTCAAGAAACACATTGTCAAGGAATGAGAGATGCACTTCCCGCTAACAAGGAGCTTAGAATCTAGTAAGAGTTTAGACCTGCTTACACACACCGTAAACAGTATGTAACAAGATCAGAGACCTAGAGATGATATAATGTATTAATATCAGTTCTGGCTTCTTTGATTCTTTTTTTCCTCCACTTCAATAATTTCTTCTTCCTAAACCCTGCGAAGTTTTAAAATATTGAGTGGTGTCATGTCATTAGCCATAAACTTCTAGGGCCTTTCCCTGCACTTTAAAAATAAGGAATCTTGCTAATCATTGTTTTTTCTACCTGTCCTGCCCTATCACTTAAGGTCTGGCACATTATAGGAACTCAATTTCTGCTGAGAAAAAAAAAAATTAAAGAAATGAGTGAATGATGGATGAATATGAACACAGTATAAAAATATTGCAGAATCTAGTATGTAAGTAGGAAACCTGAACTTTTTTCTTTCTTTAAACTGGAATACTTCTTTCTAACATTATTTGTAGGGAAATAGTGACAGTTCTTATGAATACAATGATTAATTTTGCTGGCATACAGCACAGGATTTAAAAAATCATGTTGGGGTGGGCATTTAACCTAGTGGTTAGCATGCTGGTTGAGATGCTTTCATTGCACATTAGAGTACCTGGCTTTGATGTTCAGCTCAGGCTCCTGACTACCTTCTTGCTAATGCATATCCTGTGAGACAGCAGCTAAAGGCTCAAGTGATTAGTTACTGCTACTCATATGGGAGACCTAGAATGGGTTTCTGGCTCCCAGCTTCAACTCAGGCCCAGCACTGTGGGCATTTGGGGAATGAACCAGAAGATGATATTTCTTTCTATGTTTGTCTCTGTCTTTCTCTCTGTCTCTGTCTCTCTCACTCTCTCTCTCTCCCCCACTCAAATAAATTTTTAAAATTTAAAAATTATATTGTATTTATGGTATATTTAGTGCTTAGATTTTGTTCATCAAAACAAAGAATAGGTTTATTTTCAGTGCATTGTAACCTTCAGGGACAATCCATAAGATTATAAAAGTTGTGATCTGCACTTCAGGCAATGCCTGTATATACGGACTCAGAACTTTCCCATATGAAATGTATTAGTTTTAAGGGTGTTAAAAATAGGAACTTGACTTTATATATATATTTCTATTGTCTACGCTGTCTACTATTATACCTGAGACAGTTGGAAATACTTACTGAGATTCTAAAATAATTATGTTTTTATCATATGCTCTTATTTTGAAATAATTCTAGGTCACAAACTAATATTTTAATAATAATTAGCTTATCTAAGATGTAAAATCAGAGAATTATAAAAATGATTCCTATATTTCTTAAAATTTTTATTTTAACTTAAGATATATCATGTGCATTTATTGTTTAATCTTTTGAACTGGGATTCTAATGTATTCTTTGGTCCAGGTTCACTTATGAGTTCTAATTTCTAATTTTTCCTTATTAAAGTAACCAAAGCAAAGCAGTATGGCTTTATATAACTGTATCCTTGAATGAGAGTAAAAAATCAAAGATACTTCTAACAAAATATGAGTTCAGAATCCTTTTAGATATATCTTCCTCCTGTTAACTTATTATATATCTTTTCTGTCCACAACTAAGTTGACAGTGAATTTTTAACCTAATCTCTTATTTTTTAATCTTTCAAAACTGTTCAATTTTTTGTTTATTAAATAGTAACAAGTTACACAATTTAACACAGTATAATCACCATAAATTTTAAAAATTTAATTATTACTAAGATTGCCTCTTAATAAGTAAGTAACTCAACGGTCGGAACAAGATGTCAACATCGTGGAAGACAGCATTAGCTGTGAACTTTTATCTTGCAGCAGAAGTCTGTTACATAGCACTGAGGTGGGAGGACTGTGTGATCTAGAGCTGTAATTATACGACTAAAAATAATATCAAATAAAGAACATAGTCTGGAAGAGTAAGTACTATATATCCTGAAGTATCTCCAGTATTTAGGCTATGAAGAACTGGACCCTCTGGGTCACATGCTGATATTTAACCAATTGAGGGTAGGACTATGACTTCAAGACAAAGGAGAGCAGCCATTATGTTTGTGAATCAATATCCTTTGTACATGATTCATTTAAGATAGCGGTCACTTTAAAAAGTGCTGACTACAGATGATTTTCTGGAACAAGTAGAAGTGTGAAACTCAAATATACTTGTGAAATTCCCATTTACACATTGATGCTAATGGTGTCAATGAAAATAACTTTTGCATAGCATGTTTCAAAGGGTTTTTAGGAACATTATCTCATATGAGCCTCACACCTTTGTGATCTCAGTACTGGAGGCATAACCATTACCCTAGTTTCAAATATGAAGGATCTGAGATCTCAAGAGATGCAGAATTTTCTACAGTTTTTTAAATATTAATATACAACTATAATTCAAGTCACATCTCTTCAATTTTTTTATTTATACAAGGTGAACAAATTTCACTTATTTCATGTATATGGATTTAGGAATATAATGATACTTTCAACACTACCCTCCCTCCCATCCATGCTCCCACCATTCCTCCTCTTTCCTTTCTTATTCTTTGTACAATAAAGTAGCCTCAGCAGAAAGGCTCAACAGGGGATAAAGCAATACCATATAATTTTTTACCGTAATCCAATACTACATATTTCCTATACTAAAATGCATTTATATTGTACAGATTTGTCTTCCCTACCAGACCGATCAGCCAGAAATCAAAGATAATCTGCTGCTTGATTGGCAGCCCTCTTCATCTAGTGTGTGTCTGGTGACATTAATTTGGGCTGAATTCTAAGAGATGATGCTTTACCTATTTTTTTAGAATGGGAATGCATTATAGAAGCACATTGCATTATCTCTAGACAAAATTTTGTCTTTTTTTTTTATTAAACTTTTATTTAATGAATATAAATTTCCAAAGTATAGCTTGTGGGTTACAATGGCTTCCCCCCTCCCATAACTTCCCTCCCGCCCGCAACCCTCCCCCCTCCCGCTCCCTTTCCCCTTCCATTCATGTAAAGATTCATTTTCAATTCTCTTTGTATACAGAAGATCAATTTAGTATATATTAGGTAAAGGTTTCAACATTTTGCCCATATAGCAACATCGAGTGAAAAAACTACCATTGGATTACTAATTATAGCATTAAATAGCAATGTACAGCACATTAAAGACAGAGATCCTACATAATTTTTTTTTTCAAAATAATTAATTTTCTATGCCATTTCCATTTTAACACCAGGTTTTTTTTTTTTTTCATTTCCAATTCTCTTTATATACAGAAGATCACTTCAGTATATAATTAGCAAAGACCTCATCAGTCTGCGCCCACACAGAAACGCAAAGTATAAAAATACTGTTTCAGTACCAGTCATAGCATCACTTGGCTTTAGACGACACATTAGGGACAGATCCCGCATGGGGTGTAAGTACACAGTGACTCCTGTTGCTGACTTAACAATTTGACACTCCTGTTCATGGCGTCAGTAATCTCCCTAGGCTCTAGTCATGAGTTGCCAGGGCTATGGAAGCCTTTAGAGTTCGCTGACTTTGGTCTTATTCAGATAGGGTCATAGTCAAAGTGGAGGTTCTCTCCTCCCTTCGGAGAAGGGTATCTCCTTCTTTGATGGCCCTGTTCTTTCCACTGGGATCTCACTCACAGAGATCATTCATTTAGGTCTTTTTTTTTTTTTTCCCATGATATCTTGGCTTTCCATGCCTGCTATACTCTCATGGGCTCTTCAGCCAGATCTGAATGCCTTGAGGGCTGATTCTGAGGCCGGAGTGTTGTTTAGGACATCTGCCATCCTATGAGTCTGCTGTGTATCCCACTTCCCATGTTGGATCTTTCTCTCCCTTTTTGATTCTATCAGTTAGTATTAGCAGATACTTGTCTTGTTTGTGTGATCTCTTTGACTCTTAGACCTATCAGAGCTATCAATTGTGAGCTGAAATTGATCACTTGGACTAGTGCGATGGCATTGGTACATGCCATCTTGATGGAATTGTGTTGGAATCCTCTGCACATTTCTAACTCCACCATTTGCGGCCAGTCCGATTGAGCATGTTCCAAATTGTTCATCTCCTCCCTCTCTTTTTCCATTCTTAGATTTAACAGGGATCACTTTTCAGTTAAAATTTAAACACCTGAGAATAATTGTGTGTTAATTACTGAGTTCAACCAATAGTACTAGGACAACAACAACAACAACAAATACTAAAAAGGATAAAGTATTACATTGTACATCTAAAGTCAGGACAGGAGCTGATCAGTTCATTGTTGCTTATAGTGTCCATTTCACTTAACAGGTTTCCTCTTTGGCGCTCAGTTGTCATCGATCAGGGAAAACAAATGATATTTTTCTCTTTGGGACTGGCTTAATTCACTCAGCATGATGTTTTCCAGATTGCTCCATCTTGTTGCAAATGACTGGGTTTCATTGTTTCTTACTGCTGTATAGTATTCTATGGAGTACATGTCCCATAATTTCTTTATCCAGTCTACTGTTGATGGGCATTTGGGTTGGTTCCAGGTCTTAGCTATTGTGAATTGAGCTGCAATAAACATTAATGTGCAGATGGCTTTTTTATTTGTCAAATTAAATTCCTTTGGGTAAATTCCAAGGAGTGGGATGGCTGGGTTGTATGGTAGGGTTATGTTCAGGTTTCTGAGGAATCTCCAGACAGACTTCCATAGTGGCTTAACCAGTTTGCATTCCCACCAACAGTGGGTTAGTGTCCCTTTTTCCCCACATCCTCTCCAGCATCTGTTGTTGGTAGATTTCTGAATGTGAGCTATTCTCACCGGGGTGAGATGGAACCTCATTGTGGTTTTGATTTGCATTTCTCTGATTGCTAGTGATCTTGAACATTTTTTCATGTGTCTGTTGGCCATTTGGGTTTCCTCTTTCGAAAAATGTCTATTGAGGTCCTTGGCCCATTTCTTAAGTGGGTTGTTTGTTTTGTTGTTGTGGATTTTCTTGATTTCTTTGTAGATTCTGGTTATCAATCCTTTATCTGTAGTATAGTTTGCGAATATTTTTTCCCATTCTGTTGGTTGCCTCTTCACTTTCCTGACTGTTTCTTTTGAAGTACAGAAACTTTTTTAGGAACCAAAGAAAGATAAAATAGAGATTTGAAGAAGGAGATTTCAAGAAAACCTGAGAATATGATAATTTCATGTTGTGAAAATTTTCACACTTTTAATTCTTATGTTTAGTTATTTTTTAACTTTTATTTAATGAATATGATTTCTAAAGTACAGTTTATGCATTACAATGGCTTCCCCCCACAAAACTTCCCTCCCACCCCTCGCTCTCTCTCCTCTTCCATTCACATCAAGATTCATTTTCAATTATCTTTATATACAGAAGATCGATTTAGTATATATTAAGTAAAGATTTCAACAGTTTGCACCCACACAGAAACACAAAGTGAAAAATACTGTTTGAGTACTAGTTATAGCATTAAATCACAATGTACAGCACATTAAGGACAGAGATCCTACATGAGGAGTAAGTGCACAATGACTCCTGTTGTTGACTTAACAATTTGACACTCTTGTTTATGGCGTCAGTAATCACCCTAGGCTCTTCTCATGAGTTGCCAAGGCTATGGAAGCCTTTTGAGTTCACCGACTCTTATTATATTTAGACAAGGTTGTACTCAAAGTGGAAGTTCTCTCCTCCTTCAGAGAAAGGTACCTCCTTCTTTGATGACCTGTTCTTTCCACTAGGATCTCACTTGTGGAGATCTTTCATTTAGGTCCTCTCTTTTTTTTTTTTTCCCAGAGTGTCTTGGCTTTCCATGCCTGAAATACTCTCATGGGCTCTTCAGCCGGATCCAAATGCCTTAAGGGCTAATTCTGAGGCCAGAGTATTGTTTAGGACATCTGCCATTCTATGAGTCTGCTGTGTATCCTGCTTCCCATGTTGGATCCTTCTCTCCCTTTTTGATTCTATCAGTTAGTATTAGCAGACACTAGTCTTGTTTGTGTGATCCCTTTGACTCTTAGACCTATCAGTGTGATCCATTGTGAACTGAAATTGATCACTTGGACTAGTGAGATGGCATTGGTACATGCCACCTTGATGGAATTGAATTGGAATCCCATAATTCCACAGAATAAACAAGGACTAAAAACAACAATCAAATCACAAGATATACATTTCATTCCTTACATCATTTTGTATTCTTTATTAACCACCACATATCAGCGAAAATGTATGATATTTGTCTTTTTGGGACTGGCTTATTTCTCTAAGCATAATGGTTTCTAGTTCCATCCATTTTGTTGCAAAGACAAGATTTCATTCTTTTTTTTATTGCTGAGTAGTGTTCCATAATGTATATATGCTACATTTTCTTTATCCACTCATCTGTTGGTGAACTTCTGGGTTGATTCCATATCTTAGCTATTGTAAACTGAGCTGCAAAAAATATGGAGGTACAGACAACTCTTTTTTTAAAAGATTTATTTATTTATTTATTTATTTGAAAGAGTCACACACAGAGAAAGAGAGACAGAGAGAGACAGAACGGGGCTGGGGGGGGGGGTCTTCCATCCACTGGTTCACTCCCCAGTTGGCCACAATGGCCACAATGGCTGGAGCTGTGCTGATCTGATACCAAGAGCCAGGAGCCTCTTCTGGGTCTCCCAAGTGGATGCAGGGGCCCAAGGACTTGAGCCATCTTCCACTGCTTTCACAGGTAATAGCAGAGAGCTGGATTGGAAATGGAGCAGCTGAGAAATGAACCAGTACCCGTAGGGGGTGTAAGTGATGCAGGCCCCAAGATAATTCTTTCATATGCTGATTTCATTTTGTTTGAGTAAATTCCCAGGACTGGGATGGCTGGGTCATTAGGTATATCTATTTTCAGATTTCTTGGGAATCTCAACACTGTCTTCCATAATGGTTCTACTAGTTAACTTTATTACCTATTTTTATTAATTTCATGCTAATTTATGTATCAAATTTTTTTTGCTTTATGTTAAATATTATTTTAGTTGATGTTTAAAATTTTTCAATCTCTTGAATTGTTTCTTCTATGTTTTCTTCTTCAATAAAGTACTGGGTGCCATAGCCAGGGAGCCATGAGGCAAGAGAAAGAAATAAAAGTCATAAGAATAGGAAAGAAGAAATTGCAAATGACATGATTCTGTATTGACAGAAATCAAAAGAGTCAACAAAAGATTATTGTAATGACTGAACAAATTCAGTAAAGTTGCAGGATATAATATTGGTACTCAAAATCATTCGCATTTGTAAATACAAGTAATAAACCCACTGAGAAAGAAATTATAATAGCAATCTCATTCATAATAGTTACCAAAAATAAAATACATTGGAATAAATTTAACCTAATGTGAAAGATCTTTACAATGAAAATTATGAAATTTTTGACAAAAATTGAGTAGAATGCAAAAAAATGGAAAGACCTCTCATGTCCATGGATTGTAATAATTAATATTGTTTAAATGTCTAATATTAACCCAAGTGATTTACAGATTGAATTCAATCTAATGGAAATGTCACTGGAGAGAAGTTGTGGATTCTTGTCTTTGTGCAAGAAAGAATTCAGGCCTGAGACAGAGAGCAAAGTAGCAAGGTTTCATTGGGGACAGGGCATCCATCAGAACAGAAGAGACAGAGAAAGTGCCCACTCAGACTGGAGGAAAGCAAAGCTACGTGGTCAAATGGAGAGAATACACGTGACATGCCAGGTGGGCGGCTCATCGGAGAGCAGGGAGAGCTGAGTGTGCAGTCTTTGTTCAGACTCCTAGTTTTTAAGGGAGTCTTTCTGTCATCTCTCTTTACCCTCCCCTTTTTCCTCCAGGGCAAAGGATTTGCTGTGTGTAATAAGAAAAATTCCTTCCCAAGTTTACCACTGATTTTATCAGACAGGGGAAGTCTTGCTGGTATTGAACCAGGGTACCTACCTTAGAGGAAGGATGTAAAGTTTTGTTGTTCAGTATTATCAGGGCAGGTCACCCATTTTGTGCTGAGGAGAGAGCTTTCTCTTGGGGGAAGGGCCAGGACCATCTGGAAGTTTATCAGGGTCTGGGCAGGAAGTGGAAGTGTAGATGCTGGGCTGCTTCCTAAGTGGGTTTCTGTAGATGCCAGTTTCCTCAGGCCCCTCTCACATACACATAGGCTGATTTCTAACTTCCTACCTAACATAAATACTAATGATGGGTGCCATTGTTGTGGTGTAGGCAATAAAAGCTGCTGTCTGCATTGTCAGCATCCCATATGGGCACAGGTTCAAATCCCAGTTGATCCACTTCCAATCCAGTTCCCTGCTAATAAGCCTGGGAAAACAGTGGAATCTGGCCCAAGAAGTTCTTGGGCCCCTACATTCACATCAGAGATCTGGAAGAAGTTCCTGGCTTTAGATTGCTGCAGCTCTGGCCATTGTGGCCATTTGGCGAAGGAATCAGCAGATGAAAGACTCTTTCTCTGTCTCCTTCTCTTCTCTGTAAACTTTGCCTTTCAAATAAATAAATACATCTTTTTTAAAAACTACTAATTACATTTTAAATCTACAGAACTAGAAAGAAGAATCTTAAAATTAATAGGGTGACACAGAGACTCTGAATGGCCAAAGCAATGTTTACCAATAAGAGCAAAACTGGAAGCATCATAATACCAGATTTCAATTCTTACTATGCAGTTATTGTAACCAAAACAGTATGGTGCTCACATAAAAATAGATAGACCAATGGGACATAATATAAGCCCCAGAAATAAATCCACATGTATAAAGCCAAATTATTTATGACAAAGAACAAAAACATACCCTGGAGAAGAAACAATCTCTTCAGTAATGGTGCTAGGAAAACTAAGTATCCATATGCAAAAGATCGAAACAATACTGCGCTCCCCTCCTCCCACTTTATACAAAGCTCAACACAAAATCGATCAAAGATCTAAAGTTAAGACCCCAAACTATTTTATTTGAAAAATATTAAAAACCTAATGTTTTCAGTTTGTCTCAATATAGATTGGTATGTCTTATCAAATTTTTAAAATTAAAATAACTATGAATGTTTTCATTATAAAATTCATTCACTGCAGAAATGCATTAACAAGAAAGTAAAGAATCATTCTTGTCTGTAGCAGTAGAGCAGGGATAGGCGAACTATGGCCCACAATCCAAATACAGTCCATCCCATGGGCCAACATATTTTCTCAAAAAGCTTTTATTGAAACATAGCCAGCCCGTTTGTTTACACATTGTATCCTGCTGCTTTTGTACTGCCGCAGCAGAGCTGAAGAGTTTGTTGTCACAAGCACTGAACAACCTGCAAAACTCAATATATTACTATCTACTCCTTTACAGAAAAAAGGTTGCTGATTCCTGACTTAGGTGAAATAGATCTTCGTCTCTCTTTCTATCTCTTGTCTCTTTATCAGAATCTTAACCTACCATTCTCTATGTCTGTGGTAATTATTGTCAGTGGTCTTTGGAGCTGTTTCCTTGACTGTTTGAGGGAATTAATGTGCCAGGTAAAAATACTTAATTTTCTAGACTCTTTTCAATTAAGAATGATGTTGGTTTATAGTTCTGAATAATGAGGTTTCATCTTTATTGATTTATGTTAAATATTCAATGTTAATAGCTTAAACAACAATTTACCATGTCTGGGCAATTCTGTAGATCTGAGTGGATAATGCCTGGGCACATTCGTGTATTTGTGTCCAGCTGATGGGTTGACTAGTACTTGGCTGAGATTATTAGCTCTTCTCCATATATCTTACATAACCCTATAGCTGGTTAGCTGGGCATGTTATCATGGCAAGGTCAGTAGTTCAAGAGAGAAAGCAGCAAAGTACAAATTTGTTGTCAAGTCTTCACTGTCCTAGTGGTCAAATCAAGTTGCATGGCCAAACTCTCAGTCTTAACCAATTAGCATGCATCTGGGAGACATAGGATTTTGGGTCTATAATTTCACTTGATTAGCCAGATAGATATAAGCAAATTTTCATGGGAAACAAAGAAACTACTTATTCTGCCTGAAAGAGAGGTGTGAAATCAGGTGGCTTTTTGTCATCTTGTGCCTCTGAGATGACATATTTAAAAGCAAAGTCTTAATCTATACATTAATTATGGTGATATTTTTTAACCTCTTGAGCAGGTATGGAAAGTATATTGAATGAGACAAATGTACCTGCTTGATTCAGCTATATGTTGATAGCATTTCTTCTTACTGCATGTGTATCAAATGCATATTAAAAATGGCTTCTATCATATGATCCTACTGAAAGTTATTTTAATCTATCTCCTTTTCAGAATATTTAGGTACTTTCCAGATTCCTGCTTCTATGGGTTGGGTATGAGTCTGTGTGTCCCCCAATGACCCATGTGTTAAAGATTTGGTTTCTAAAGCCTGATGTTAATGATTAATGGATTCATGTTTTAGATTAATGGTGGAAACTCAATCCAGTTATAGTGGTTTAAGATGGATCCTTTAGGAAGTTTATATTGGATTAGGTTGTGAGGATGGAGACTCCAAAATTGAGTCATTATGGTTTCATAAAGAGAGATCACATAGACGTATGTGACAGGCATGCTTCCCATCCTTCTGCTTCCTGGCTTGCCATGTGATCCTTCCTCCAGAAGGTGCTTCTCCATTGCCATCCTCTGGCCTCACTGTATGGTTGAACCAGTAGGGTCTGCTTGATTTGAGACTATACACCTCCAAAGTCATGAGTAAAAATAAACATCTTTCCATCATAAGTAACTTGTCTTAGTCAGGTACTTTGTTGTAGTAATGAGAAGCTAATATATCCACTGTAAGAAATAATGCTTCAGGGATCATTCTTAGACAAACTGTTGCTCAGTTCTTCAAGTGTCTCTGTAGGATACACTCCTGTAATAGGAATTTTGGAAAAATGTACATATTTACTTTAAAGTTTGAATGTATGGCAAGATAATCCTGCAAAGGGAATTGGTACAACATGCCGTTTTTATCAACAGTTTATGAGCATGCTTATTTTCCTAAATTGTCACAATGGATTTTGACAATCTTTAAAGATTTTTTCAATGTTTTAGAAAAACGTGTATCCTTAATTTGTTTAGATTGACAATTCTTTGATTTTTAGTAAAATTGGACCCCTTTCTACAAACAAAATATTTATATTTCTTTTATGTTTTGTATTTATATAGTTTTCCCATTTTTCTACTTGTTTCTTATAATTTTATACTATTTTGCACTTGCTGTCTATGTAATTTTTTGCCTTATACATTGTATATTTATATTTCAATTGATTTGTCTTTTTCTTTGTTAATGTATCTTTTCCGTGAAGAAGTACATTTTGTTCAGAAAATCTGTTGCAGTTGTTTTGTTTCTAGATTTTGCTCATGCTTATAATCACTCTGTTAAAACCATGAAATATTTTATAGGCCGGCACCGTGGCTCAACAGGCTAATCCTCCGCCTTGCGGCTCTGGCACACCGGGTTCTAGTCCCGGTCGGGGCACCGATCCTGTCCCGGTTGCCCCTTCCAGGCCAGCTCTCTGCTGTGGCCAGGGAGTGCAGTGGAGGATGGCCCAAGTGTTTGGGCTCTGCACCCCATGGGAGACCAGGAGAAGCACCTGGCTCCTGCCATCGGAACAGCGCGGTGCGCCGGCCGCAGCGCACTACCGTGGCGGCCATTGGAGGGTGAACCAATGGCAAAAGGAAGACCTTTCTCTCTGTCTCTCTCTCACTGTCCACTCTGCTTGTCATAAATAAATAAATAAATAAATAAATAAAAAGAAATATTTTATAGTATTTTATTCCCATTTCTTTTGTGACTTTTAAATATATAATCATGACTTGGATAACAATGGAGGTAAGTTGTGAAAATATATCTTTAAGTGATCTCATTGTCATGTAAACAACATAGAGTGTACTTAAACAAACCTAGCTGGTATAGGTCAATCTCTTCACTTAATCTCTTTCATTCTTGCTGGGTCGTGAGCAGTATTCTAGATTCTAGTACTACAGTAGTGAATAGAAGAGACAAAGGACCTATTCTCATAAGATTTACATTGTATTGGAGACATATAACAAAATTAGCAGTTTTCTTCAAAACCTTTAATAGCTAGTCCATATTAAAATTTTTATTACCTGATCCCTAATGTATTTTACAGTTGGTCTATTCCATTTTGGATCTAAGATCTATACCTTGCCTTTAGTTATGTTTTTGAATTATTTTAATACAACAGTTTCCTTTGTTCCACCTCATCATTTTTTGTAACACTGAGTTGTGAAAGATACTTAACAGTTTCCTGTAGAATATTCTAAGTGTTTCTTGTCAGATTATTTCTTCACAGTGTTAATTTAAATACTCAGTTATTTTCTGTGTTTCTTGTAAACTGTAAGTTTGGTAAAGACTTGCTGAGATTGAGCTTAAACATTTTTGACACAAAAACTTCCATGAGTGCTGCTGTGCATTTTGTATTTTATCCTCTTTAGACCACAGTCCCACTCTGAGTGAGCTAAGAGGGCTTGTGCTGGTGACAGTAGCCTTGCTGGTTTGCTGCAGACTCTATTTTCTCCCTGTGGCCTGCATTGTAACCTGCAGCTGATACCTTGGCAATGAATACCCAGGGTCCCACTGGCTTTAACATCTGTTGCTGATCCTTGCTTGCATCAGTTATTTCATTAGAACTGGCAAAAGCGTGATTACAAAAATTCCCACCATTTCTTAAGCAGTTTTGATAGTATTCTTTGGGAAGATATATTTTCCTTCATCCATGCTAGTTATTTGATTATCCTGAGGTACATTTCTTAACATAATGACACGATAAATTCTTAATTCTTCCTTCTAATTATGCATTTTCAGAGCTAAGAGTTGTAGTAGCCACTTATAATGGTGACAAACTAATTTTTCATTTTACTTTGTCTCTCTTTTAACTCATTTTAAAGATATTGCATGATGTTTTAATGCAACCAGAAAATGTATGGAGTTGCTACTTGTGTAACACACATACTTTTCTATAGTAATTGTTTTTAAAGAAATAAATGGAAGTGTACACTAAATTACCAATAAAAAACACAGTCTAGTAAAAACATAAACCAAGACAGTTTTAGAGATTTATTTGTTTGTTTGTTTGTTTGAAAGGCAAAGTGACAGAGGGAGGGAGGGTCCTGGTCGGGAGGAAGAGCTAAGAGTAGCTCAGAGGGAAGTCCTGTGCACACAAGTCTTTGGTTTGACATTTCCAATCTGCTCAGCTGGTTTTGTTTGGCAGGAATACAACTGACTGTGTCTTTTTATCCTTCCACTTTTTGATCTCCAGGCTGTTTTTATTTTCAGGATTAGAAATGTTGTGTTGAATTTTTTGTTCTGTGCTCTATCTCAGTTTCATTATATATTTTTGTGTTGGAGTTGTATTTATTTCCTAGTTTCACTGGACATCGAGTTTTCTTATGTTATTTTTGCTGTTCTAGTGGTTTTAAAGATAGATCATTTGTGTCTGTTTTGCCAGAAGTTCTTTTTCCTTTTACTGTAATTCTGCTATTTCTTCTATTCTTCTCCATCTGTGCTCTTATATCATCTTTCACTGATCTTTTTTCCTTTAGTTTTCTCCAGTGCAAGCATTTTCAGTCTTAAAAAAATTCTGGAGTCAATCTTCTTAATTTAGTTTCTTTTTTTCTTTTCTTTTTTCTTTTTTTTTGACAGGCAGAGTGGACAGTGAGAGAGAGAGAGAGAGAGAAAGGTCTTCCTTTTCCATTGGTTCACCCTCCAATGGCTGCCGTGGCCGGCGCACTGCACTGATCCGATGGCAGGAGCCAGGTGCTTCTCCTGGTCTCCCATGGGATGCAGGGCCCAAGGACTTGGGCCATCCTCCACTGCCTTCCCAGGCCATAGCAGAGAGCTGGCCTGGAAGAGGGGCAACCAGGACAGAATCCGGCGCCCCAACCGGGTCTAGAACCCCGGGTGCCGGCGCTGCAGGCGGAGGATTAGCCTATTGAGCCACGGCGCCAGCCCCTTAATGTAGTTTCAGTATTCTACATTTATCTTCTCATTTTAAAATATTCTTCTTGTAGTTTCTTCAATGCCTTCTCTTTTTCTATATTATTTGAATAACAGAAGTTTATGTAATGTTATTCTTCTCCATCCCCTAATTTTAATTATTGTACTCATTAGCTATTTCTCAGGGAATAATCCAGTTTCTTTTTTTTTTAAATGTAAGTTGGACAACAATTCATATTCAGCAACCTGTGAATAATAAAAAGAGAATTGAGCCCCTTTTCAGTCACAACTGGGTAATTTGATAAAACTCTGTGAAACATTTCTTTTTTTCCCCTGAATATTTAAAGATTTTGTTGTTGTTGTTGTGTATTTGAAATGCAGAGAGACAGAGGGAGAGCAAAAGCTCCCATCTGCTGATTCATTCCTCAAATGTCTTCAACAATCCAAGTTGGGCCAAGCCAAAGCCTGGAGCCTAGTACTCAATCCAAGTCTTCCATGTGCATTGCGGGGACCCAGCTACTTGAATTATCACTTACTGCCTCCCAGGGTGCACATCAGCAGGTAGCGGGAATAGGGATCAGAGCCAGGACATAAACCTAGGCACTCTGATAAGGATGCAGGCATTCCAAAGAACAGCTTTACTGCTGTGCCAAACACCCACCCTTTTGAAACATTTCTTGACATTTAGATAGTAACAGCATCCATTCTTGAAAAACGGTTTATTCTTTACTTCCAAGTGATATAGACGTCCATTATGGAGTCACGTTAAGGTTGAATGATTCTAACAAGCAAGAGGATCCTTGAAAGGAATGTCCCATGGTTTACGGACCTTGTTTCAAAATGTGTATGTTTTCTTCAATGTGGATAGGTAACCTGGATGCTATTGGTAAGGAGAAGTGAAAATGACAGAAGGTCAATTTGTCAGTCTCTCATGCACTGTTCTCTTCTCCAGAATTTGCTCTTTTTGCATCTGTTTTGATAAGAATGTGCTCTATCACAATCCTTTTCACATAAGGAAACTAAAGGCATGGAGACTTTGAGGTTAGATGTGAGAAGTGAACAACTCATAGGTATCCAACTTCATAGCCTGTACTCTGCACCACTGTGCTGTACCTTTTTCCTCACCAACATTTACTGAAAACAGATCATACAAAACCCTGAGATGGCAGGGCATCATAATGTGATTTTAGGGAGACCACAGCCTTTAGAGATCTACAGATAACATAAGCCAAGTACTAATTATGCTTTCAGTTTTATGAGCATCTCAATTTATGTGCTTGCTGATAGCTCTCCCTGATCATTCTCTTGTGTGTTTATTTGTTCGTGGACACCATAATAGTCAAAAGGCATTCAGCTGGAGAGAGCAGCACAGAGATGTGAACCATCCACAATAGAGTTGTCAACCTCTGGATAATTAAAATTGGATTAAATACTATCATGATTTCTTTCTTCTTTTTTAAAGGAGATGTGCCCAAGATTTTCTAAGAATAATCCAAAACAGAGTAGCTGTTTTTTTTTAAAGTTATGTTGTATGCTTGCTCATTCAGTTGCCTGCTCACAATGAGATAAAAACAAAGTCATTAAGTAATCAAACATTCTATTCAGTTCTTCCTTTTTTGTCCTAACTGCAGTTGAGATTTTTCTGGGCTAGAGGAAGAATCATGACCAGGAAAGCAAAGATTACTCAGGGAGGTCATTTGCCAGAAATTTGCTGTCCATCCTTATGCAGCAAGGTGCTTTCTGTTCTCTGGTCTTCCATTTGACACCAACATGAGGCAGTTTAAGTTCTCTTTGTTGCTTTCAGTGATTGATTTTTGATGTGGAGCAAGCATATTTTCACTGCATGAAGATCAGAGATTACCAAGACCTTTTGACTGCTGGGACACAAGGTGTTCACCTCAAATTTTTTTTGCAGAGACACTAGGGAAACTTAAAAAACTTTCCCAGGTACTGATGCAAATGCAGTCTATATACACAGACTACTTGGCATGGCAAGTACTGAAACCTAACCCTTACCTTACATCTAGGCCTGACAAGGCTCATTGAACAAGTTCTCTGGACTATATTGTGTTATATTCAGCCTTTAAAATCTTTTGGAATGGGGTTGTGGGCTAATGGGCTAAGCTGCCACCTGGCATCCCATATGGGTGCCAGTTCGAGTCCTGACTGCTCTGCTTCAGATGGAGTTCCCTGTTAATGTGCCTAGGAAAAAGCAGTGGAGGGTGTCCTAGGCCCTTGGGCCCTTACATCCTTGTAGGAGACCAGGAGGATGCTCCTGGCTTCGGCCTGGCTCAGCTCTGGTTGTTGCAGTCATTTGGAGAGTAAACCAACAATGGTGGATCTATCTCTCTTTGTCTCTTCATAACTCTGACTTTCATATGAATAATAAATAAAAATTTTTAAAAATCTTTTAAATATTCTCTGGACTAATGTATTTTGTAAAGCTAAGGCCAAATGATAATAGTTTATATATAAAAACAATAAATAGACACCTGTTTGTCACCCTAAACTTTCCAAGTAGATTTCACAATTAAGTTTTCTTCTTCTAGTCATCACCAGATTTCTCAACCATCCTCTGTTTGTTTAGCTCTTTCACTTATTGTACAATCAACAAAATTTAAATATTAGTGTGATTGCACTTGTTATTAGACTTCTGAAAAGTGGTAGGTGCAGGATAGCTTGGTCTGTCTTTAGCCTGGCTTCCTGATTTTGTTTGATCAGAGGCTGATTTTCTTCATTCTATTGAGATTTCTTTTAGCTTCCTCACCTACTACACTATACTAAAAGGGCTACTACTATTTAATGAAAATATGTTATATCGCTAGGCATTTTAATTCACCTTTAATCTTCCTAAGAATCCTAACAAGTGTATGTAATAATTCTGTTTCAGAAAAAAAAGAAATTGAGGTTGAACTGGTAAGTCATGGAAACTCTGTAGGAGCCTAACTCTGCACTCTCTCAATCAAGGTGATCTTCAAAGTTTCAGTTTATAAAAAGACAAATCTTTATGCCCATGATGGCTTTCAGGGTTTGAAAAATATATCCATAAAACTATCAGCAACAGTTTTAGTTCACTGTTTCTCACGTTTCATGATTAGCACTTATGAACTTTTCTTGCTTTGGTTTTGCTTTATGTCTCTTTTTGTAGAACATGACATGAGAGGAAGAGTCAGCATTTTAAAAATTCTTTTAAATATTTATGTATTTATTTGAAAGGCAGAGTTACAGAGAGGCAGAGGCAGGGGGAGAGAAAGAGAGAGAGAGAGGTCCTCCATCCACTGGTTCACTCCCCAAATGGCTGCAATGACCAGAGTTGCTCTGATTGAAGCCAGGAGCCAGGACCGTCTTCTGTGTCTCCCATGTGGGTACAGGGCCCAAAGACTTGGGCCATATTCTGCTGCCTTCCTAGACCATAGAAGGGAACTAGATCAGATGTGGAGCAGCCAGAACTCAAACCAGCACCCATGTGGGATGCCAGTACTGCAGGTGGTGGCTTTATCCACTATACCACAGTGCCAGCCCTGAGTCAGCATTTAAAATCCAATAAGGACTACGTTTTTAATGTTTGTTACCAAATCCAGGTAATGCAGGTCCTTGTAGAGAAAAAGAGGCAAACTTTATATAAAGAGGATTAAAACTTTCCCCAAAATCAAAGCAGAAGGGGATATTCATTAACTACATTAACAATAATAAATTTTAAAAAAAAATTTAATTTGTTATTAGATTTTAACTACATAAGAAATTAAACATGTAAAAAAAGAAATTCAAAAATATCCTAGGTAGTGGGAATATAGATAATTGCTATAAACAGCAATTGAATGGAAAAATGACAATTTCACCCATGTTTAATAAATTTCCATAGTGGCTGTCCTAATGTACCTTCCCACCAAGAGTGTGTAAGTGTTCCCCTTTGTCCAATCCTCACCAGCATTTGTTACTCTGTGTTGTATTTTAACCATTTTGAGGGGGAGGAGGTGATATCTTGCTGTGGGTTTGATTTGCATTTCCCTGGTGGCTAGTGACATTGAACATTTTTTCATGCATTTCTTGGCCATTTGTATTTCTTCTTTTGAGAACTTTCTGTTGAAGTCCTTTGCTCACTTCTCAATCAAATTGATTGTTTTGTTGTAGTTGAGTTTTACGTTGCTAATAAATGTGTGAAATTGATCCTTCATAAGATAGGTAGTTTGCAAATGTTTTTTCCCATTCTTTCAGACAGCTCTTCACTCTGTTGTTTCCTTTGCTGTGTGAAGGTTCTGAGTTTGATATCGTCAAACTAAGATATTTAGTTTTGCTTTTGTTGCTTATACTTTGGAGTTCTTTTCCAAGAAGTTGTCCCTTACACCAATGTCTTAAAGTGTTTCCCCTAGATTTTCTTCCAGTAGCTTCATAGTCTCTGGTCTTAGATTTAGGTCTTTGATCCGTCTTGAGTTGATTTTTGTATATGGTAAGAGATATAGATCTAATTTCCTTCTACATTTATAATCCACTTTTGCCAGCACTGTTTGTTGAAGAGATTATTCTTACTGCACTGTGTGGTCTGAGCACGTCTGTGAAGAATCAGGTCACTGTATTTATGTGTGTTCTGTGGGAGTGGGGCAGGAAAGGGAAGAAGCAAGGTTGCTTCCCTGCTCCGAGACTGGCAGTTGCTCAGCCCAGACAGCTCTCCGGGCTGAGGTAAAAGCCAATGGGTGACTGTGAATTCCCTCCCAGGTAAACTGCCATTGGCAGGTAACATGGCAGTTGCTTCTTACCTTGAAATGATAAGATGGCAGCTCACAGCAGAGTCTGTCTTCTCTCCACTTGTGCCACAGTGTCTTCATTGTTTATTTTTTTAACTTCACCAAAAATTTCCATTAGTCAGATGCCTGGAAATGTAGCTCTTCCTTTGTTCTACCCCAGAGCAGCTTATGTTAGTGTGGCTATGCCCTATTCAGCCATCTTGAATCTCCAATAATAAAAATTTGAATAATTAATAAATTGTAAATCCATTTTTTCTCTTTCCCATGAAACGCATAGATTCTCTTTCCAGTTGCGGGAATACCTATATGTAGAATAGTAAGCATAAGTGCCTCTTCTTACCCCTATTCCCTTTCTATTTTTTGTGAAAATTGCAATTATTTGCATTTAAGGACATTCATTAGAGATAATATTTGAATCTGTGAACTAGCTTTTTATATCTGAGGTAAGTGATAAATGAACACAAAAGAAAGATGAAATTAACATTTGAAACAGTGAAAAAGGTGCCCAGGAGTTCCAAAAAAGTGAAAATATCGCCTCACCATAGCCTTGTATCCTCAGAGTCAAAGAAGGAGCATTTTTAGAGTCAAGTGCTATGTAGAATTCAAGGGTCACAAGAACTGTGAAAAATATCATTGATTTGAATGATTAACAGGGCAATAATTAATTGCTATTTTAGTGTTTTATGCAATGATATTTGGATTCAGAGAGTTAAGAACAGAGAATTAGGCTACTCCCAAGTGAACTGTTGTTATGTGTATTGTATTACAATATTGTCCTTATACACTTTTGTAATAAGTCAACCTAAGGTCTAATTCAAAACTGAGATTGAAATGATTTAAAATGAATTATAATAATGCATTTTCTAACTAAGGCAAATTTCACTCTAGAAGGTGAAAAAATGCATAATTAGCATATTTTGAGCAGAGGATTTATTATATAAGGCATAGTCTCACTGAATATCATTGACTAAGTAGCTTTGTTTGGAAGGGGTTATGCTGTTGGTTCAGATTCAAAGAGGTGAGCTGAGAGCAGGCAATAGTAAATTATAAACCAAATGTAATAACTATTTTGTGTTTTTCTCTTTTTCTTCCTCTCCTACTACCTCCTTCCTAGAAAACAGAATGAACGTAACAGAATTAGATGTTCATAATTCTGCTTCATGCATTGCCAAAGAATTCTAGATCTAGGAGTTCTGTAGCTATAGATTGATGCTGCAGTATAAGATAGGCTACATTTCTATAGCCACCTGTAAAAGTAAATGAAGGTGGTAGTCAGACCTCAATGGCATAAAGTATGTATTTTCTACTTATAATGAGTAGAGTATGCTTCTGTTTATAATGAGGCATCAGTAACAGGCAAAGGAATGATATTGACTAAAATTGGAACTTTTAAAATAAAAAATAAAATAAAATAAAATAAAATGGAAATTTTAATGTGTAGGGGAAATTATTCCCAATGATCAGGATAAATTGAGTCTAAATCAGAAGTTTCAAGTCTCTGTGATATGGCTTATGGGAGACAGGAGGGGAGGAGAGGGGAGAAGGAAAGGAGGGGAAGTGATAGAAGGAGAGGAGCAGCGGGGAGGGGGAGAGGTTTCCATGCACAAGGGGATAATAGTTTTCACCTTGTACAGTTTTTCTAGAGTTTAAATAAGATACTATATATAAAATGTTTACTTCAGGCCTTGTGCAAATTGGACACTTAGTAAATGGCAGAAGTTAAAATCTCTTGGATTGGTGGACTTAGAGAGTGCTAGGGTAGAAAGGATTTTTAGAAACCATCTGGCCCGTTGATTCTCCTAAGACTCTTTGGAGTCTTAAGTCCTGTCCTAAGGCAGGTAATAAAGATAAATAGGTGATTCCACATCTCAAAAAAATTGCTCTATTTTCACCTGTCATATTTTAGACTTCTTAGTTTAAAAATGGAAGAAATTATTTCTGCAAAAAGAAATAAAAGTTTGAATAAATATCCTAATACAACTTCCTGATTTTATAAATGAGGACACTGAGACATTGTAAAGTAAGTGATTTGCTTCATTGTATATCTGTGGGCACACATGCTCCTCATTTGCACTGGAAGTTTGAGGGGTGTTATACTGAGGTGTTGAATCACTTTCACAGGTGGCTCCTTGAAGCTACAACACTACAATCAAGAGTGGTTTCAGTGTGCTTTGCCCATTTTAGGCACCAGAATGTAAGTGAAGTTACAGATAGAGATCCCAATCAAGTTAATTATCTGTAACTATTTGTGAAGATAGTTCCTATACATTATCATTATCATCAAAATAATAGAATGACTAAACACATGCAGTAGAATAAAATCTCTAAACTGTTCTCGCAAGTTAATTTCAGCACAATTAAAAACAAGGAACTCCAAAGAATATAAAGCAGGCTTTGAGATGAGTTTCCGATTCTTGTTGGGAATTGTTAAAATCCTTAGTCATGTGTCATTAAGGGAATTGTCTCTGTTATTGTCCAGTCTAGATATCCCTTCATCATTCATGTTCTGCTGATATAGTACATATCCCAAACCAGACTAGAATGACGTTTTCACTTTCTCCAATCAAGCTTTTATTCATAATTATGGTGAAATTTTTAGTCTCTGCATCTGCAATTTCTCAAAGCCTATACTGTAAGTCAAATGATTTCTAAGAAAGCTTCAATTCTGAAAAATGCCTGTTGCCAGTTAGGAAATCATAATGATTAAGATGACATTAATAGGCAATGTTTATTGAACACTGCAGTGCTTCAGCCAGGTTGCAGATTGACAGGAAGAGATTCACTCCCAACACACATACTGCAAGCATAGATTAAGTTCCTGATTTAATTTGCCAGGGAGGCAAACCTAATCAAAAGGGAGGCGGCCACATGGGAGAGGAGCAGGTGCAGCATATCTCAGCATAGTTTTTTGGCTGCCTCCAAAACCCAACAGGAGCTTACAGAGTTTTCAGTGTCCAGAAAGGTGGGCAAAAGGTCATTTTTGGCCTTTTAATATTCAGGATTTCCATCCTTCTCTGGAAGAACTTATATAACAACCTGTTCACCTCGATCTCAACTTCAGCCAAGGAGTAAGAGGTGTCTGCAAATGTATGCCCCAGCAAGGAATTTCTGCTTCCTGGCTTCCAGGGTCCTGGGAAAACCTCTTTTCCCTAGAGTACTAGCGATTGCTGGAGCCCCCACTCTAACGCACACTCATAAATCATCTCGTTAGGTTCACAATCAGTAGCAGAACCCTAAGAGACATGTAAGTGTTTGAATTCAGAAATTTTAGATTTCAGGTAAACTACATAAACCTATATTTATTTGGTATCATCTCCAGTGGGCTCCAAGACACACACCACATACAAAATAGAAAACTCACTTAATAAAGGGGGGCAGCTGAGAAACTTTAAATTGCCTTAGCTTAGTCAGGAATTGACAACAAGTGAGTTGGTTTCAAATATATAAAGAGTCTTTTGGTTTTGAGGACACTGTGTACAGTCAGATGCACATTAGGGTTTGTTGACCTGTATTATTATCTTCATTTTGCAATGAGGAAACTGAGGCTTAGAGGCTTTAATAAACTTGCCCAGTTAAAAATCATAGGTGGTAAGTAGTAGGATTAGCATTCACACCAAGATCTGTCTGAGTTCTGGGTTTATATCAGTAATCACTTGACTGTGGCTCTCTTTCAATTTGAGTGAGCTTCTAGTGTCCTGACTTACTCTAGAAGGGCCTAGACTAGGAAGACAGAGATCACCATGGGTACAAAATAAAAGAGGGAACCAAAAAAATTAGGAAGCAAGACAAATTATTTTAATGCAGTATATTAGCAATTAAAATTAATTCAAAAATACTTGATACACAAAAACTTAAATACATTTGAGATCAGTGTTAACTTTTTCATTCTTGCTTTTGTATCAGTATGGCACCTTGTACTCTGCTCTCTAATTGGCCATCTGAGTACGGCTCTGTCTTTGCTCTGCTCTGCCTGCAATCAGAGGGACTGTGAGATCCCTTTCATTTTGAGAAGAAGGGTGACTCTGCAGTAGAGTCCAAGGGAATTAGTTCAGTGTGCAGAACCCATGAACATCACAGTGCTTTCTGATTATTGTATAGAGTACATCACAAATTGACAAGACCTACTTCATTTTCTTTCATTAAATTAATGTTTTGCTTTTGGAATTTAAGCAAGATTCTTTGAACTATAAAATGACTTCACATAAAAATAGAAAAACATTTGATTTTAGAATTTTGGCCCATTTCTGTAAATGTAAAACTACAATAACAGGATTTATATGGATTCATGTCCATATATCCTGATGAAACTGGAGCAGCATCTAATTTGAGAAAAATAAAAGAAGGTCAATCAAAGACAGCGATGCAAATGCTTTCATCCTTCATCTTGTGGAACTATGCAAGGCCCACTAACCTGACGACTGCTGCAGAACCCCATGACATTCTGCATCTGAGGCCAGACCACAATGCTGCAGATACTTGAATAAGATAAGAATAAAGAACTCTCTATGGCTGAAGGTAACTCCAGACAGCATTTTGAGAACCAGTCATAAAGCGCTCTGCTCTCTTTTCATCACTTTGAACTGATTCATTGACTTCTAACTATGATTGTGACTCCTTAATCTACTACTTATAATTATATTATTAATTATTGTAATTGATTGTTAATTTAGATTGTTTAACCTATTGATCTTTTTAAAATTTTATTTCAGGTATAAATATTTCATGTATTTCATGTATATGGATTTAGGAACATAGTGATACTTCCCACTGTACCCTCCCTCCCACCCCTACTCATACCCTCCCTCCCACCCCTACTCATACCCTTCCTCCTCTTTTCTGCTCATAATCCCACTCTTCATTTTTTTGTTGACAGGCAGAGTGGACAGTGAGAGAGAGAGAGAGAGACAGAGGGAAAGGTCTCCCTTTGCAATTGGTTTACCCTCCAATGGCCACCGCGGCCGCTGTGGCCGGTGCACCGTGCTGAACCGAAGGCAGGAGCCAGATGCTTCTCCTGGTCTCCCATGGGGTGCAGGGCCCAAGCACTTGGGCCATCCTCCACTGCACTCCCGGGCCACAGCAAAGAGCTGGCCTGGAAGAGGGGCAACCGGGACAGAATCTGGTGCCCCAACCGAGACTAGAACCTGGTGTGCCGGCACCGCTAGGTGGAGGATTAGCCTATTGAGCCACAGCGCTGGCCCCCGCTCTTCCTTTTTACAATGATATACTTTCAGTTTACTTTGTACTTAAAAGATTAACCCTTTACTAAGAGCTCAACAAATAGTAAGAAGAAAAAAAACATACTATTCCTTAACAGTAGAGTCAAAGGCTATAAACAATCATCAAAGCTCAAAATGTCAAAGTCACTCCTATACATTATACTTCTGGTATTCTATTAGTTACCACATCAGGGAAAACACAATATTTGTCTTTTGAGGACTGGTGTATCATACTAAGTATAATGGTTTCCAGTTGCATGCATTTTGTTGCAAAATACAGGATTTCATTCTTTTTTATGGCTGAGTAGTATTTAATAGTGTATATGTACCATAATTTCTTTATCTAGTCATCAGCTGATGGACATCTGGGTTGATTCCATATCTTAGCTAATGGTAATTGTGCTGCAGTAAACATGGGGGTACAGATAACACTTCGTATGCTAGTTTCATTTATTTGGGTAAATTCACAGGAGTGTAGATCTATTTTCAAATTTCTGGGGAATCTCCATAATGTTTTCCACAATGACTGTATTAGTTTACATTCCCACCAACAGGGGGTTAGGGTGACTTTTCCCAACATCATCACCAGCATTTATTGTTTGTTGATTTCTATAAGAGAACCATTCTTTACTGGGGTGAGGTGAAAACTTGTTGTGGTTTTGATTTGCATTTCCCTGATAGCTAGTGATCTTGAGCATATTTTCATGTGTCTCTTGGCCATTTGAATTTCCTCTTTTGAAAAATGCCTATTCAAGTTCTTTGCCCATTTCTTAACTGGATTGTCTGTTTTTTTGTTGATTTTCTTGAGCTCCTTATATAATCTGGATATTAATCCATTATCAGTTGCATATTTTGCAAATATTTTCTCCTATTGCATTGTTTGCCTCTTCACTTTGCTGATTGTTTCTTTTACGTAACAGAAACTTCTCAATTTGATATAATCCAATTATCTACTTTTGCTTTGACTGCCTGTGCTTCTGGGATCTTTTTGAAGAAGTTTTTGCCTATGTCAATGTCTTGCAGAATTTCCCTAATGTTATCCTCTTGTAGTTAGATGGTATCAGGTCATAGATTTAGATCCTTGAAACATTTTGAGTTCATTTTTGTTTGAGTGTAAGGTAGGTATCTTGTTTCATACTTCTGCACATGGAGGTCCAATTTTCCCTGTACCAGACTCCTTTCTTTAGGGATTGATTTTATCTCCTTTATCAAAGAATAGTTGGTTTAGATGTATGGATTTATTGTTAGAGTTTCTATTCTGTTTCATTGCTCTATGTGTCTATTTTTGTGCCAGTCCTAGGCTATTTTGATTATTAACTGCCATGTAGTATGCCATGAAATCTGGTATTGTGGTTCCTCCAGTTTTGTTTTTGTTGTATAAAATTTCTTTAGCTATCCAGAGTCTCTTGTGTTTTCAAATGAATTTTAGCATCATTTTTTTTTCTAGATCTGAGAAGTTTTGTTGGTACTTTGATTGGGATCACATTGAATCTGTAAATTGCTTTTGGTAGTATGGACATTTTGATGATATTAATTCTTTCAATTCGTGAACATGGATGATTATCCATTTTTTGTGTCTTCTATTTCTTTCTTTAATGTATTGTAATTTTCATCATAGAGATCTCTCACTTCCTTGGAGTAAGAACAGTCTATTCAATAAATGGTGCTGGGAAAATTGGATTTCCACATGCAGAATCATGAAGCAAGACCCCTACCTTTCACCTTATACAAAAATTCACTCAATATGGATTAAATACCTAAATCTACGACCTGACACCATCAAATTATTGAAGAACATTGGAGAAACCCTTCAAGATATAGGTACCGGCAAAGACTTTTTGGAAAAGGCCTCGGAAGCACAGGCAGTCAAAGTCAAAATTAACATTGGGGATTGCATCAAATTGAGAAGTTTCTGTACTGCAAAAGAAACAATCAGGAAAGTGAATAGGCAACCAACAGAATGGGAAAAATATTTGCAAACTATGCAACAGATAAAGGGTTGATAACCAGTATGTACAAAGAAATCAAGAAACTTTACAACATCAAAACAAACAACCCACTTAAGAGATGGGCCAAGGACCTCAATAGACATCTTGCCAAAGAGGAAATCCAAATGGACAACAGGCACATGAAAAAATGTTCAAGATCACTAGCAATCAGGGAAATGCAAATCAAAACCACAATAAGGTTTCACCTCACCCCAGTTAGAATGGCTCACATACAGAAATCTACCAACAATAGATGCTGGCGAGGATGTTGGGAAAAAGGGACACTAACCTACTGTTGGTGGGAATGCAAACTGGTTAAGCCACTATGGAAGTCAGTCTGGAGATTCCTCAGAAACCTGAATATAACCCTACCATACAACCCAGCCATCCCACTCCTTGGAATTCACCCAAAGGAAATTAAATCAGCAAACAGAAAAGCTGTCTGCACCTTAATGTTAATTGCAGCTCAATTCACAATAGCTAAGACGTGGAGTCAACCCAAATGCCCATCAACAGTAGGCTGGATAAAGAAATTATGGGACGTGTACTCTATAGAATACTATGCAGCAGTCAAAAACAATGAAATCTGGACATTTGCAACAAGATGGAGGAATCTGGAAACATGCTGAGTGAATTAAGACAGTCCCAAAGGGACAAATATCATATGTTCTCCCTGATCGGCGACAACTAACTGAGCACCAAAGGGGAAACCTGTTGAAGTGAAATGGACACCATGAGAAACTGTGACTTGATCAGCCCTTGCCCTGATTGTTGATGAACAACCTAATACTTTATCCTTTTTAGTATTTTTTTTTTTGTTGTTCTAGTACTATTGGCTGAACTCTGTAATTAACACACAATTATTCTTAGGTGTTTAAATTTTAACTGAAAAGTGATCCCTGTTAAATATAAGAGTGGGAATAAGAGGGAGGAGATGTACAATTTGGGACAAGCTCAATTGGACTTGCCCCAATTGGTGGAGTTAGAAATGTGCCAGGGGATTCCAATACAATCCCATCCAGGTGGCATGTACCAATGCCATCTCACTAGTCCAAGTGATCAATTTCAGTTCACAGTGGATCACACTGATAGGTCTAAGAGTCAAAGGGATCACACAAACAAGACTAGTGTCTGCTAATACTAACTGATAGAATCAGAAAGGGAGAGTACGATCCATCACGGGAAGCAGGATACACAGCAGACTCATAGAATGGCAGATGTCCTAAACAGCACTCTGGCCTCAGAATCAGCCCTTAAGGCATTCAGATACGGCTGAAGAGCCCATGAGAGTATTGTAGGCATGGAAAGCCAAGACACTCTGGAAAAAAAAAAAAAGAAAAAAAAAAGATGACCTAAATGAAAGATCTCTGTGAGTGAGATCCCAGTGGAAAGAACGGGGCCATCAAAGAAGGAGGTACCTTTCTCTGAAGGGAGGAGAGAACTTCCACTTTGACTAAGACCATCTTGGAATAAGATCGAAGTCGGCGAACTCAATAGGCTTCCATAGCCTTGGCAACTCATGACTGGAGCCTAGGGAGATTACTGATGCCATAAACAAGAGTGTCAAATTGTTAAGTCAACAGCAGGAGTCACTGTGTACTTACTTCTCATGTGGGATCTGTCCTTAATGTGTTGTCCAATGTGAAGTAATGCTTTAACTAGTACTGAAACAGTATTTTACACTTTGTGTTTCTGTATGGGTGCAAACTGATGAAATCTTTACTTAATATATACTAAATCAATCTTCTGTATATAAAGAGAATTGAAAAATGAATCTTGATGTGAATGGAATGGGAGAGGGAGCAGGGGATGGGAAGGGTGCAGGTGGGAGGGAAGTTACGGGGGGGAAGCCATTGTGATCTATAAACTGTACTTTGGAAATTTACATTTACTAAATAAAAAAAAGAAAAAAATCCCTTCCATGGCCATAATACAGATGAGAAATATGTAATAGACAAAAATCCAATAAAATTCAGAATATATTCTTAAAATTAAAAAAAAAGCTAATGTTCCTATAGGTTAACAATTAATTATAGAAAATCATAATATTAAAATATCTTCTAAATTATCAGTCAAATTCCCAGATGGAACTAAGTAGGTGATAAATAAGATTACAAATATTAATGGCAAGTATTGTGTTGCCATATGTAGGTCAGACCTGTTCTTTGCTATTCCAGTTCCTAAAATCAGCTTAGACTATACTTCCTTGTCTTGGGAAGACAATATTATTTTAATATGCTACTACTTGGGGTTACATAAATAATTCAGATGTACCTTATTTTATTTTATCATCACAAATTGATCCCTCCAAAATCCTTCTATGGTAATATCTTATGTAGATGATATTATTATGATGATGATTAATGATAAATTGGAATGCATAAATATAAAGAGCCTCTCAAATGTACTTCAGATAAAAAGTATGGACAGTTAGCAATGATAATACTACAGAAGCAGATATGCATTATAAATTCCTAGGAGTATTAGGTCCTCAGAATGAAGACAAATCTGTTAAATATAGTCATAGATAAAATCCAGTATCTAACTGAATCTCAAAATAAACAGGAAGCATACAGACTCATAGAGCTTTTGGGGTACTAGAGACAACACAAACATATGCTATATAATATTAAGACCAGTGCATGAAAATCACAGGATTTTCAATGGGAAAAACAAACTAACAGCCTTCAGAACTTAAAGTGTGCATCTACACTTTCCAAACCTTACATTATGCTATAAAAATTCACAGCTGATATTAGAATGTGAACAATGAATATGACTCCTGGTACTTATGGATAAAATTGGAAGCCAGAAATTCCTTGCCTAAAGGATTCTGGAAATATTCACCATTTGAAAATACATCCGGTTATTGTTTGAAGCCTTACAAAATAGGGCATCTGACTGTGACTGCCGTGGCTAAGATTATAATTCATTGCTATATTTTGATACTTCAGTGGATAAAATTGATGCTTAAAGAATTGACAGATATCAAAATCAATCCTAAACTTCTGACATGGATATGGTACATATAGGGCAGAGATCTAGATTGCCAAGGACAACTATGACTAGTCACTGGGAAATCTACAAACCACAAGTCAACCTACTGACCACTGTGTTGGAGGGTGGTATAGTCCATGACCATGATACTGGGAAATGCAGACCCTCCTGGTCTGAAATTCTTGCCAATACCTGGTTTACAAGCAGATAAGCTTCTGTGTCTTCTGGAAGGGCAATACAGACAGCCACTGCCCTATGCAAATCCAGGATCAAACAGTCCTGGAGGAAAGAGCAAATCTGCACAGCAGGTAGAGCTCAAAGCCATGATTCAGGTAGTCACATCTTTACTAGAGAAAGGATTAAAAATTTTTGTAATCACGAATTCATAAACAGCCATTAATGGCATTGTGTATTGCCACATAAATGGATATGTATGATTTAAAAATTAATGGTAAATATCTGGTCTCATGAATATGGGAAAGAACATTATGAAACTTCTGAAAAGATTAACATTTTTGTAACACATTTATTTTTTTTTTTTTTTTTTTTTTTTTTTTTTTTTTTTTTTTTTTTTTTTTTTTTTTTTTTTTTTTGAAACAATTATTGTGACTTTATTACAATAGTTACAAACAATATTTTAGTGGTATATGATCATTTCACAGTTGTTTAAACTATATACAAACTGATATTTATACAAGTCTACAATAAAAAAGGAAAACACAATTGATGACCACACACCCCCATCCCATTATCAATAATGTTCTCTTTCTAAAAGTTATGGCCAATAACAGAAAAATCTCACAGTTATTCTGCAAATATTTTAAAGATGCAGGAATCATATTGCACATAATACAGTTATAAACCCTAATGAGCAAATTTACATATTTTAATCTAGCTTTTCACAAAATTTACATTATCATGCAACACTTCACTGTACATAGAATGGTGGAACTAAACAAGTTAACTTATAAACTTTTCTGTAATAGCCACAAAATTAGAATTACTTTAAAGTTATAGTTAAAATTATACTATAAAAACACTTCAGTGTAATAAAACTGAACGGATACAGTCATAATTTGTTCACAGATCATGTTATGTTTTAGTGTTCTTCTTTGTCTTTTCCTTTCTTTTCCTTTTCATCCTGTAGTGCAGTACCAAGCTTTTTGATGAGAACTGACAAGACTTTGTCCAGTGGGTCCATGACTCCTCTCTGAAGCCATTTAGGAATAGTAGTCCTGGCATGATGAAAGCCCAGTTTTTGAAGAATATAATCAACGCCTACTGGATCGATCTTTCTTCCGGTCCAAGAAATTAATCTAAGAGTGGGTTCTAGATGCCATGTGTTACACATAAAATCTCTCCAGTCCACAGTAGTGTAAGTGATGCTATCTTCTCTGTCTTTATCAGAGGCATTGTCGTCATGTATAATAACTGGACTTTTCTGTCCAGGTCGGGTAGATAAAATTCGAGGTGGAAAAATGGCTTTTTCTTTTTCTTTAAGATAAGCTGACACTAGATCATGCAGAAACATAATGAGCTCAGCATCCATGGTCACACAAATATGGTCAGTGAACTCTGTCACCACACTGCATTCCACCTTTGGCTTTAGGTTGGCATCCTGTAATGAAGGCTCCTGTGGTTCTTGAACATGAATAGATTTAAAATCGAGCTGCATCCTTGGTAATGCAAAGATAGTCTCTGTTTCATGGTTGTAGCTGGAACCTCCTCGGAATCCACTCAACAAACTAGAATTCTTCACTGTGGTGCTATTCTCCGTGTTATTAGCATCGACATTACGAAGTAAATTTAGCTCTTCATTCCTTGTGGCTGTAACATAATTGAACCATTCTTTCACACTTGCTACTCCATGGGGAGGATTTTCATGGCGACGCCTTGTAATCTTCGTTATTGTTGCCATAGGACTTTCCAAAGCACCACATGGTTTTGTAACCATGGTATTATGTCCAAGATGAAAATCCAACGTTTGTACAATATAGGTAGAATGATCACTAGAGCCATCTTCCCAGATTTTCTGAGCTTCAGTCCAAAAAGCAATATTTGGTTCTTCTAAATGAAAAAGGGCCCAGGATTTTGAGCAGCCAAGTCAATCAGCCTCCTTCACACATATGCCTCAGTCACCTAATGTGTTCAACGAGCATATGACAAACAGTACCATGTCACCGGGGACAGCAGCGCAGAGCCTAAAATCCCCAGCTTCCATACGATCAAGGAGTGTGTCTGACTCATCAGTTCCTCGAAGAGATTCACTTTCAAAAACATCAACTCCTGTTAACAAATCAAACAAAGCAGCGAGCCAACAAGGGACCCCATGGGAAACACTTGTCGTGTTTGCTATCAACTTGAAGCAACTGAATGTTCAAATGAATATGAGTAATGTAATGGGAAATACAACTTGGACAACTAGTGGTTTGAAGAGCCAGGGCCGTCTGTAACACATTTATTAGCACACCAAAGGGACCCATCGCAAGCTGCTAAATTTAGTAATCAATCAGACACGCACTAACATAGGGATTACAAATAGCAAAACTAAACTTTTACAAGCTGAACACGGACAATGGCAACACTCAATCCCACCCATTACATTGTGAAAACATGCAAATGATTTTTGGGAAATACCATAGATGCTGCTGATTAGGATAAAAGAAGAAAAATATGTGTAAGACATCATTAAGATTTTTATGAAATCACACAGCAAACTATCCTGCAGTCAAACATACAAAAAGTACACATAGATATACATTTACTATATAAGGGCTTGTAGACAGAAATCAAAGTCACATGACAAAAAATTTAAAAAGCCATTACTGCTTGTCAACAATGTAAACTGTATCTGGGTAAGTAAAGTTTTACAAAAACCCACTGACACTGATAAACTGAAGTTTTAAATTTTAGGTGCCATATGGATTTCATAGAACTCATAAACCACTCAGTCTCACCTTAACAGCATAACCCACCTGCAAAATTTGCCATGCACTTGTTACATAATTGGGTAGTTCACTTTGGTATATGCAAGAAATGTAAAAGTCATTAGGATTCACATTTTGCTTCCAAAACTGCTCAACAGTTAGTAGAGGCATAAGATATTAATAGAATATTAATTTAACCAGTAATCCAATAACAACTGGCTAAATAGAAAGATTTAATGGATTAATAAAAAGAGAATTAAGACTTACTAATAAGTAGCTTTCTTTCCAACAAGCATTGAAGATTGCCTGTTTTAATTTAAACAGAGAGACTAACAGAAGAATGCTCACATTCATTTCTAAATATGTCTAACAACAAAATCATCAGGAGTTAGCATTGGATGATAAGCATATCATACCTGCAAGTAGGATTGGAACAAATGACAATTTTATCTTCCCACAGGAATTTGTGGCAAATGGAGATGGTGTTATATTTTGGACAATGTGAGTAAAGGGATGATTATAGCTTCATAAGATCACCAAGCTTCCTCCTAGATTTTAACCTTCTAGGACAGTAATTGTTAATCAATTACTTTTTGGCACTTTGCTTTTATGATATTAATCAATATTATGATCAGGATAATGTAATTTGGCTTTGGGAAATTAAAATATTACTTATAATCATCATATATCTATTTGATTTTTGCTTTTACCATAATTACATTTGCCATATGCTACTATAAAGTTGCATAATTCCAGCATATACATATTCTGAAACATAAACATGTTTCTCTACCCTGTAAAATCTTTGCTATATGTGTTCAAATCATTATTTATAGTATTAGATCACTCATTCTAGTTTTTCTGTCAGCAGAGGACTTGTACCAGGAATGCTACACTTACTCCTGACTGTAGAGACTTTACTATTACACACTATTCATGCTAGCTATAATCCTAATCAGCAAATAATATAGTGTTCTAGTGTTCCAGAAATTCCAATTTCTTTCTTTTTTTTAAAATTTTTGACAGGCAGAGTGGACAGTGAGAGAGAGAGACAGAGAGAAAGGTCTTTCTTTGCCGTTGGTTCACCCTCCAATGGCCGCCGTGGCCGGAGCGCTGCAGCCAGCGCACCACACTGATCCGAAGGCAGGAGCCAGGTGCTTCTCCTGGTCTCTCATGGGGTGCAGGGCCCAAGCACTTGGGCCATCCTCCACTGCACTCCCTGGCCACAGCAGAGAGCTGGCCTGGAAGAGGGGCAACCAGGACAGAATCTGGCACCCTGACCGGGACTAGAACCTGGTGTGCCGGCGCCGCTAGGCGGAGGATTAGCCTATTGAGCCACGGTGCCAGCCAGAAATTCCAATTTCATCAGAAAATGATCTGGACCTATCATAAGAACCTTGGGAATGTAACATACCTAAGAAAGTTCCTGATCAGCTGAACTTCACCACCAAATTCACTAATGTTACCTAGGAAAATGTATGCATCGATTGCGTATGTTAAACACTTCACAGCCATCTCACCATTCCCCAGTCCCCACAATAGCACAGGCAAGGAAACAAGGTGATGATTACAATCGACAGTGGATAGAACCGCAATGGTACTTATGTCTGGATCTAGTCAAACCAAGATGCCACTGCATTTCTTCTACTCCAGTCTTGGAAGAAATAGGCAGTGCTTTAGATATTCTGTAAGGAATACATGAAGATTGTGATGATGTAATAATCCTTTAGCATATTTATTTTTATACCTTGCTTCATGCATCCATATCTGCATAACCCCTGGAAGCCAGACATTTAATCTAGAAAGTGTCCCTATACCTCTCTGAGACGGTTTTCCCTATTGAAAGCCATCCTTTCCTTCAGAAGTGAAGATTGAAATTTTGTTCCCTCATGTAACAATAAATCTAATGGTAGTATGTCTACTAATACTAGTATTGCTACTACAACCACTTGGAGACTCTACACAATTAAGTAAACTATAACAGATGTACCACTGACAATCCTTATAAAACACATCTACACATATCAGGATTAGCAGAACATATTTCAATGTATATCCTAACAGATACTTTGATCAATTGATAGGCACAACTAATAATAACAGCAGATTTGCTAAAGCAGCTTTATGACCCTTTTGCTCTTACTCTCCTGATTTTAAATAATGTCCAAAAGCCTTTTAAACTTCTTTTCAAACAGCTTCTTTGGAAAACTTTTACTAATGCTAAATATGCTTTACATGACTGCATGGATAGAATGAATGTGAAACCAAATTTTGTAGTTTTAATCATTCTTTTAATGTTACCACCAATCAAATGACTCACAGATATTCAACAAACTGGTATAAAATTAACTACCTCTAAAATATCTCAAATATTGCAAACTTTGACTTTAACCCTACAGATTAAACCTTATGTAACTGATAAAGATGTTATCTGTATGAATATGACCAAAAGTCATACAAATTCATTACATATACTTGGTATGAGTTCTGCTACCAACTAGTAATAGAAGCCTCATATCAAAAATGTGATAGATATGAGGAAGGGGAAGTACGGGAAGGAAGTGAAAATGCTAGAAATTATCACACCTTTCCATATTTGCATTCAAATTTCAGATTGCCAAAAGATAAAATTCACATGTCAAAATGGCTGCCTAATAGATTAGAATATAGCCTGTTGCAATCGGCACTGTGGTATAGAAGATTAAGCCTCTGCTTGCAATGCCAGCATCCCATTTGGGCACTGGTTCAGGTCCCAGCTGCTCCACTTTTAATCCAGCTTCTTGCTAATGGGCCCGAGAAAGCAGTGTATGATGGCCCAAGTCCTTGTGCCCCTGCACCCAGATGGGACACTCAGAAGAGGGTCCTCGTTATCAGGGGAGTGAACCAGCGGATGGAAGATCTATCTTTCTCTCAGACTCTCTCACTTTCTCTCTCTCTGTCCCTCACTCTATAACTCTGATTTTCAAATAAATAAATTCTTTAAAATATGTATTATATATAAATAAATATATAATATATATTATAATCCTTAAATATATATATGTATCTATAAAACTTATGATATTAAAAGTATCACAAATTAAGATTATATGGCCGGCACCGTGGCTTAACAGGCTAATCCTCCGCCTTGCAGCGCTGGCACACCAGGTTCTAGTCCCAGTTGGGGCGCTGGATTCTGTCCCGGTTGCCCCTCTTCCAGGCCAGCTCTCTGCTGTGGCCAGGGAGTGCAGTGGAGGATGGCCCAAGTACTTGGGCCCTGCACCTGCATGGGAGACCAGGAGAAGCACCTGGCTCCTGCCTTTGGATCGGCACGATGCGCTGGCCACGGCGGCCATTGGAGGGTGAACCAACGGCAAAAAGGAAGACCTTTCTCTCTGTCTCTCTCTCTCTCATTATCCACTCGCCTGTCAAAAAAAAAAAAAAAAAAAAAAAGATTATCTGACTGGCATTCCAAATTTTCCATTCTTTGGAGACTTCTTCAGGGGATCACACTGTGGAAAATAGATCATGCTAAAGCTATACATTATCTTGCATCTTCAGTATTCTATGCTACAGGTGAAAAAAAATTCCCCATCAGAATTAAACTGGAAATAAAAATTGCATCCTGTTATCAACCTTGATTCCCATTTTATTCAAGCAATTATGAATACAGAAAAAACACCACTTGCCTCCTATGTAGATCAGATATGTTATAGAAATAAATATGCTGCAAGGGCTTCCAGGGTAGTATCGTAGAAAAAAAATGACAAAAACACACAACATATCACAAGGTGACACTGAACATATATCATGTTAAACCTCACTTCAATTTGCCTTGGGTTAAATATTACTATCCATGCGCTCTTTTATGGCCCCCTTACGATAATTTAAACACCCTTACATTTTTACTGATACACTGGCAACTGCCAAATGGATATTCTCCAACCTTACCTTTTTTGATGGGAGAGAAAAAATTAAATACCCTCTGAATCATATTTGCTATTTTATCATAATAATTCCAATACAAATATTTCTTTGGTTACAAATAAAACATGTATATTCCAATATACAAATATGATGCCTTGGAGAGTCCAGCATATCATAAAACAGTCTGATTACAAGATGTAAAAAGATAAATTATTATCAAACAAAATACCATAAATGGTGGAATACATCGAGAACCTTCATTTATGGAGTATGCCTTACTTACCACCAGGAAAACTCACTACACACTGCTCATTCTCAATGATGCACAAACCTTTGCTTTATAGTACAGTATGACTCAGTGCTGGAATTCAGGAATCCATGTTGGGAATGGACTGCACTAGAGCAGTTTTCTTAGATAAAACCCAAAGTGAAAGATGGAGATAATTAATCTTTTATGAGTAAGAGCCCATATTTAGAATTTTTTTTAAAAAAAATGGTGAATTCTGTCAGATATCAGTGGGTTAGTTTTAGAAAAGAAATCACAAAGAAAACCTATATTAATGTACCCATCCTCAAGGACTTACACACTCATCATTAAAAACATATAAACCTGTATTTTTAGACATTTGTCCATATAAAAACATAGGTTAATTAAGTGTTAGTATGAAGATATGGATAAAAATAGTGTTATTGAATTTAAAAGGTGCAAGTTGCTGAGGTATTTTACCAATAAATTTTAATTAGACAAATTATACCAATTATGCCCAGGCTTAAATAATTGTTTTTAACTCAAATACTGTCTACAGATGATAAATCGACTAAAACCACTTGGTCCATACAGCATCATATCTATAAACACATTACTAGGATGAACTTACCCTTATCTATATTTATAGCTAAAGACATATGCTTTGACAGATGTTTCATAAAGAGAAATAATCCAGTCCTCTGTATTATTGACAGAATATGCTGGAATAGCACTCTTTGCCTGAGGATTTAATCTCAATGGAATCATGGAATCACAAGACTCCACTACAGTTTCTCAAACCTAATATTATTGAAACAATACTAGTAAACACATATAGAGTATTTATAAACCCACCCCTAGAAAAGTTCACATTTTCTGAACAACAATTTAAGGCATCATACGTTGAACCGTAGTGCTCTACACCCACTGGCATGTAACATACCCTTAACATTACCAGATTTACCCCCTCTGAACAGACACACTTTAAGCCAACCCCTACAACTGTGTTTAGCTGTAAGCCTAATAAGCATGTGATTATCTCAGGAAGAAACACAACAAGTAAAGCAGGACCTATTTAGCTTTAAAGGCAAAGTTAACTGTTGTATGCATCTGACTGCTAATGTTTCCAAATAAGTGTTCTCTGCATTACAACAAATAAACCCTCTTGTTAGAAATGCTAAATGTTATGAAAGACACCAAAAAGAATTTGTCTAGACCATAAAATGTGTGGACTGTGATACAGCACCTGTTTAACACAGTGCTTAAAGGTAAGTGTGCTAGAATTAAAAATTATTACAACAAAATTGTTCAGATATTAGAACTGCAGTTATTCAGGGTAAACTCTTTGCCAGCAGTTGGAATACCAGTATCACATGGATGGATGCAACCAGACTTTCAAAATGTAACGAAGCAAGAAGATGTGAATTTAGTGTTTTAGAGCTAAAAGGAAGTCAGTATCTTCTAGGATACAATACCTGTGTCATGGCATGTACAGATAAAAATACAGGTAGTTATCATAGCCTTAGAAAGACCTATTTATATTGATGGTTATATATTCAGATAGGAAATGCTATTTTAATGGTCTAACACTATCACTGATATAGAACCCCATATTGACTGTCCTCTTGTCTAGCTTATTAAAGTTTCCTATTTATTCCTTGATTTAGGAAACTTTGCTCGGATTTTATATTCATCTATCCAGGAAATCTGATTTATATTAACTATACTGCTCAAGAAAATTATATCACTGTAGGCTCTGTATGTGTCAGACTTACCAATTAATTAATGTTACCTTTGCAAATACAACTAAATGAGGCACCTATATAGAAAATATGGTCTCCAGAGATTTTTCTACTACATGGCATACTTCCATACCCATGATTTACTGAGTAAAAACAGATAGATAAAATGATTAGGAATAATCTAGAAGTTCTCTCCAGCACTCATGAAGTAATTAGCAAATAATTTAGTACATTGTAATAACAAAGTATATGAAGCAACAGCAATACTACATACAAAGGTTACTGAATTCACGGAAGAAGTTGAAGTTCTAGAATAAGAACGCATCTTCTGGCAGTTATTGAAAAGTCTATTATAAAAACTACCCTTTGTGTTGGAAATTGGTCACAGTGGAACGTCACCTATCACATAGTTAAAAATGGGATAGAAATCTGCCACATTTGGTCATCTCTTGAAGATTTTGTCAGTTTTGTTTTAATGATATTTTTTGGCTGCTACTTCCTTAAAATCTGCATTGTAAGTTTTGTCATGTAAAATCTGTAAACAAATAACCTAAAGATAGGTGTTGGTGATTTCTAAAAACATGGGGTAGATTGTATAGAGCATGTCACAAATTGATAAAACTTACTCCATTTTGTTTTTATTTTCCTTTTGGAATTTGTTTTTAAGTAAGATGTTTTGATCTGCTTAAAGATTTCACATAAAAATAGCAAAACATCTTGGTTTTAAAATTTAAGACCCATATTAGCAAATATAGAAGAAACTACAGTAAGAGGATTTTTATGGGCTCATGTCTGCATATTGCAGTACAACTGGAGAAACAACTTATAATTTGAGAAAAACAATTTAAGAAAATCATATATAAAGAGGACCAATCTTGAACAATGATGAGAATGCTTCGACCTTTGTCTTGTGAAGCCACATGTGGCCCAACAACTTGGCAGCTGTTGTGAATTTTCCAGACATTCTGCATCAGAGGCCAGACCAGAGTGCTGTGGATGCTTGAGAAAAATGAGAAAGAAGAACTCACTGCAACCAAAGGGAAGCTCCACCTTCAGTTCTGGACACACTCACCAGGACCAGCCCTGCTTTATCTTTCCACTCACTGCTGTGAAATGGTTCATTATCTTTTCACTATGCTGATTACCTAATCTACTAGCATCCTTGATATTATTATTACTATTTGATTGTTAACTTAGACTGTTTAACTTCTGTTCTTATAATACAAGTTATGAATTAAATGTGGTGGTCTTTCGCCTCCAGTTATTTGATAAATTATATCTGTTGGACTGAGAATTTTCCATTTTCCTGCCATAAGTTTCCCCTGTATTTATGAATACCAGAAGGCACAGTCATCTCTGGATATCCAGGGTCCCTCAGTCCTGTCATACCTGTTGCTGATTTGGTTGGAAGGATCAATAAAGCATGAAAATGTAGAAGGACACAAATGTGAGTTGAATAATCAATTAAGGTCTCTCTGCTGTTTCCAACCCCAGCAATTACCAGAGTCAAGCATCCTTCTCGCTATAGAAAATTGACCTTATTGTTGAACTTTTTCATTACAGCCTCAATTACACTAAAAAAAGATGGAAGGTTATTTTTTTCACAGACATTTCAACAGAGTTAAGAGATTGATACAGGAAAGTTTATGCTTGTATCAGAACCCAGCAAGAAACAGAATCCACTCCAATGAAGAGAGTTTAATGAAGGGATTGCTTACTGGGTGAGGGAACAGAAAGGTTGTGAGACACTTAGAGAAGAGCAACAATGGAAAGCCAGTGCTGGGACTCTGGCAACGGTAAGATCTTATGGGATCAGAGAGCTTGAGAAGCACCGCTCCAAAGCAAGCATGGAGAGAATAAACTTTTTCTCAATTTGTCACTCTCCCACTTCATCCAGTATCTTGCCAGTGCATCCTGCTAGTTTCTATGGGGAATGGCTGGAACAGAGCCTGACTTAAATATTGGAAAGGGATCGTTCTCCTGGGGCTCAGAGAGAGACATCAAAAGATGAGGAAAGGATCTGGGCCAGTGCAAAACTGAAAAAAAAAAAAAAAAAAGCATACAGTGAGTTATGTACGTTAGTTTTCACAAGCTCAGGCACCATCAAATTACTCTGCTTAGCAACACAACTAAAGTTTGATGAAAGGAGGAGGAATACAAATGTTGTTACTGCAGTTAATGTTTTCATTATCACAAATAATTTTATGCAAAATTGTTATTGGTCATGCAGTATTATTATCATGATGCAAAAGAGAATGGTTTCATTTTCCTTTTATATAAGAACATTTAATTATATAGGAAGGAGACACATTTATATTAATGTGTGTTCCTGGCAATATGAATTATATTTCTTTATTCTCTCATCCAAGACAATGAATGACTAGGAAAGAAGGCATTGAAGATTTTAAACACTAAATAATCCTTAGATTCAGCATCCAATGACAACAGCAAGATTCAATGTGGATTTAAACAAAATAGCTATTTTTGTACATAATTCTAAATGCATGGTTAAAGAGTGATGGATATTGATTTTGTATGATTCATAGCTGCTGATGTAGACACTTTCTCTAAAAATAAGAGAAACATGTCCTGGGATTTGTTTTCCATGCAAACAAAACAGGACAGAAATCTATCTTACAGGGTCGTTTTCCATTAAAATAACTGCATTGGATTATTGCTTACTCTAGGTTTGAATGAGAAAGGAGGTTGGGGAGAATGGTAACAAGATAGCCTTGTCTTATTTATGTCTAAGGAGGATCATAAAGACATTCTACTACAGCAGCAAAACTCTTATTCTGGCCCCTTTCACACCTTCATGTTTTCATGCCAAAATTTAAGATCAGATTTGTTGGAACACTCAGTGTCTTAGCTTTTGTCCAGCTCAGTTCTTCATGGGTTATGTGGATCTTAATGAAATCTGAATCTTTCAGGTTTCCCTTTTGGTACATTTGGGCATAATTCTACAATTTAGGAAACATTGTATTAGTCTCCTTTTCATTTTAATTAAAATATTTGAGAAGAGCTTCTTTGGGAGAGAAAAGATTTATTTCAGTGAGAAGTGTAGAGATTACAGGATCAGAGGCCCCCTATTCCAGCATCGGATGGAAAGTGGTCATGGTCAGTGAGAAAGCACTTATCACATTGTGGGAAGGAATAAGAGAGAACCTAGGCCAACCTCACTGAAATAATCAAACCTCTTGAGGGAACCACTGTTGAAGGCACCCCCCAGTGACCCAGAGACCACCCATCGGCCCCACCTCTCAGAGGCCATTTTTAGATCAAATCTCCAATTTTAATCAATCGACTGTTAAGATTAAGACATCAGAGTTTAAATAGCTACATGAGTTTTGGGGAGAGAAATCCTGCTATGTCAATAAAATACTATTACAATTTTACCCTGTAATAATATTAGATAAGGAGTTATTAGATAAGGCTTCCTACCTTATTGGTAGGGTTTAGTTTCATGAGAATAGCACTGTTTCTTCCTCTATGTGGCAGCTTTTCACTTCCCGCTTCAATGGGTATTTGCTTTTTTAACTTTTTTCTTTTGGAAACTCACAACATAAGATATACTGATATAAGTTTTCAGGATAAATTAGATTTAGAAAAATGCATATACATTAAATTGTGTGTGTCCAGTTTATTTTGTATTATTTATTCATTATAAACAATGTAACATTGTTTTACATGCTGGGAATTTAATAAGTAAGGTTTGCCTCCTTATTTTCAGAAATGTCAAACTACTAATGGAAACAAACATGTAAAGATAATTTCATCTAATGTGCTAAAGATAACAATAGAAGTTTATTTTTTATTTTTTTTTAAATTCTATTTAATGAACATAAATTTCCAAAGTACAGCTTATGGATTACAATAGCTTCCACCCCCATAACTTCCCTCCCACCCACAACGCTCCCCTCTCCCACCCCCTCTCCTCTTCCATTCACATCAAGATTAACTTTCAATTATCTTTATATACAGACGATCAATTTAGCATATATTAAGTAAAGATTTCAACAGTTTGCACCCACACAGAAACACAAAGTGTAAAATACTATTTGAGTACTAGTTATAGCATTAATTAAACACCTAAGAATAATTGTGTATTATAGAGTTCAACCAATAGTTTTAAGTAGAACATAAAAAATACTAAGAGGGTAAAGTATTAAGTTCTTTTTTTCTTTTTTTTTTGTTTGTTATATAGTTTTTTTTTTTATTTAATAAATGTGAATTTACAAAGTGCAACTTTTGTATTGTTGTGGCTTCCCCTCCCCAACCTCCCTCCCTCCCGTGGCCCTCCCCTCTCCCAATTCCTCTCCCATCATGCCCTTCATCGAGTTTCATTTTCAATTACCTTCATATACTGAAGATCAACTTAGTATATACTAAGCAAGGATTCCAGCAGGCTGCACTCACACAACCGCACAAGGTATAGGGTATTGTTTGACTAGTAGTGTTTTTAAGTTTCATAGTAAAACACATTAAGGACAGAGATCCTACGTGGGGAGCATGTACCCAGTGACTCCCGTTGTTCATTTAACAATTGGCACTCTTATTTATGATGTCAGCAATCACCCGAGACTCTTGCTATGAGCTGTCTAGGCTATGGAAGTCCCTTGAGTTCACTGACTCTGAACTTGTTTAGTCAAGGCCGTATCACAGTGGAGGTTCCTTCCTCCCTTCAGAGAAAGGCGCCTCTCTCCTTGATGGTCTGTTCCTTCTGCTGGGGTCTTGTTCACCAGGAACTTTCATTTAGATTTTTTTTTTTTTTTTTTTTTTGCCACCGTGTCACGGCTTTCCATGCCTGTGAGACTCTCATGGACCTTTTAGCCAGATCCGAATGTCCCAAGGGTTGATTCTGAGGCAGGAGTGCTGTTTTGGGCGTTTGCCATTCTATGAGTCTGCTGTGTGTCCTGCTTCCCCCGCAGGATCATTCTCTCCCTTTTAATTCTATCCTTCATTATTTGCTTACACTGGTCTTATTTGTGTAATCTCTTTGACACATACCCTATCTTTTTTGATCAGTTGTGTATTTATACTTATCACTTTACCAAGTGCACTGGCATTGGTACCTGCCTCCTTGGTAAGATTGAGTTGAAATCCCCTGGCACATTTCTAGTTCCACCATTGGAGGTAAGTCTGAGTGAGCATGTGCCAACCTATATATCTTCTCCCTCTCTTATTCCCACTCCTATGTTTAACAGAGATCACTTTTCTGTTAATTTTAAATGCCTAAGAATGATTGTGCATTGATTACAGAGTTCAACCAGTGGTCTTATGTAGAACAAATAGAGCAACGACAACAACAACAACAACAAAAATACTAAAAGGAATAAAATAGTAAGTTGTTCCTCAACAGTCTAGACAAGGGCTGATCCTGTCATTGTCCCTCATAGTGTCCATTTCACTTCAATGGGTATCATTTTAGATGCTCGTTTAGTTGGCATCGATCAGGGAGAACATATGATATTTGTCCCTTTTGGACGAGCTTATTTCATTCAGAATGATGTTTTCCAGCTTCCTCCATTTTGCTGTAAATGCCCGGATTTCATTTTTTTTTTTTTACTGCTGTATAGTGTTCCATAGAGTACATATCCCATAGTTTCTTTATCCAGTCATCCGTTGATGGACATTTAGGTTGATTCCATGTCTTAGCTATTGTGAATTGAGCTGCAACAAATATCGAGGTGCAAATGGCTCTTTTTTTCTCCCCTTTAATTCCATTTGGGTAAATTCCAAGGAGTGGGATGGCTGGGTCCTGTGGTAGTGCTATATTCAGGTTTCTGAGGACTCTGCAAACTGTTTTCCATAGTGGCTTTACCAGTTTGCATTCCCACCAACAGTGGATTAGTGTCCCTTTTTCCCCACATCCTCACCAGCATCTGTTGTTGGTTGATTTCTGTATGTAAGCCAATATAACCGGAGTGAGGTGAAACCTCATTGTGGTTTTGATCTGCATTTCCCTGATGGCTAGGGATCCTGAGCATTTTTTCATGTGTCTGTTGGCCATTTGGATTTCCTCTTTTGAAAAACGTCTGTTAAGGTCCTTGGCCTATTTTTTTATTGGGTTGTTTGTTTTGATTTTGTGATGTTTTTTGATCATTTTATAGATTCTAGTTGTTAATCCTTTATCTATTGTGTAGTTTGCAAATATTTTTTCCGAATCTGTTGGTTACCTCTTCACTTTCCTGACTGTTTCCTTTGCTGTAAAGAAACTCTTCAATTTGAGGTAATCCCATTTGTTTATTTTATCTTTTTTTTGTTTTTTTTTGTTGTTGTTGTTGTTGTTTTTATTAAACTCTTATTTAATGAATATAAATTTCCAAAGTATAGCTTATGGGTTACAATGGCTTCCCCCCTCCCATAACTTCCCTCCTGCCCGCAACCCTCCCCTTTCCCGCTCCCTTTCCCCTTCCATTCATGTAAAGATTCATTTTCAATTCTCTTTGTATACAGAAGATCAGTTTAGTATATATTAGGTAAAGATTTCAAAATTTTGCCCATATAGCAACATAAAGTGAAAAAAAACTACCATTGGATTACTAATTATAGCGTTAAATAGCAATGTACACCACATTAAAGACAGAGATCCTACATAATTTTTTTTAAATTAATTAACTTTCTATGCCATTTCCATTTTAACACCAGGTTGTTTTATTTTTTTCATTTCCAATTCTCTTTATATACAGCAGATCACTTCAGTATATAATTAGTAAAGACCTCATCAGTTTGTGCCCACACAGAAACGCAAAGTATAAAAATACTGTTTCAGTACTAGTTATAGCATCACTTGGCTTTAGACGACACATTAGGGACAGATCCCACATGGGGTGTAAGTACACAGTGATTCCTGTTGCTGATTTAACAATTTGACACTCCTGTTCATGGCGTCACTAATCTCCCTAGGCTCTAGTCATGAGTTGCCAGGGCTATGGAAGCCTTTAGAGTTCGCTGACTTTGATCTTATTCCGATAGGGTCATAGTCAAAGTGGAAGTTCTCTCCTCCCTTCGGAGAAGGGTACCTCCTTCTTTGATGGCCCTGTTCTTTCCACTGGGATCTCACTCACAGAGATCATTCATTTAGGTCTTTTTTTTTTTTCCATGATATCTTGGCTTTCCATGCCTGCTATACTCTCATGGGCTCTTCAGCCAGATCTGAATGCCTTGAGGGCTGATTCTGAGGCCAGAGTGTTGTTTAGGACATCTGCCATCCTATGAGTCTGCTGTGTATCCCACTTCCCATGTTGGATCTTTCTCTCCCTTTTTGATTCTATCAGTTAGTATTAGCAGATACTTATCTTGTTTGTGTGATCTCTTTGACTCTTAGACCTATCAGAGCGATCAATTGTGAGCTGAAATTGATCACTTGGACTAGTGCGATGGCATTGGTACATGCCATCTTGATGGGATTGTGTTGGAATCCCCTGGCACATTTCTAACTCGACCATTTGCGGCCAGTCCGATTGAGCATGTTCCAAACTGTTCATCTACTCCCTCTCTTTTTCCACTCTTAGATTTAACAGGACAGTCTATTCAATAAATGGTGCTGGGAAAATTGGATTTCCACATGCAGAAGCTTGAAGCAAGACCCATACCTATCACCTTACACAAAAATTCACTCAACATGGATTAAAGACTTAAATCTACGACCCGAAACCATCAAATTATTAGAGAGCATTGGAGAAACCCTGCAAGATATAGGCACAGGCAAAGACTTCCTGGAAAATACTCCAACAGCACAGGCAGTCAAAACCAAAATTAACATTTGGGATTGCATCAAATTGAGAAATTTCTGTACTTCAAAAGAAACAGTCAGGAAAGTGAAGAGGCAACCAACAGAATGGGAAAAAATATTCGCAAACTATACTACAGATAAAGGATTGATAACCAGAATCTACAAAGAAATCAAGAAAATCCACAACAACAAAACAAACAACCCACTTAAGAGATGGGCCAAGGACCTCAATAGACATTTTTCGAAAGAGGAAATCCAAATGGCCAACAGACACATGAAAAAATGTTCAAGATCACTAGCAATCAGAGAAATGCAAATCAAAACCACAATGAGGTTCCATCTCACCCCGGTGAGAATGGCTCACATTCAGAAATCTACCAACAACAGATACTGGAGAGGATGTGGGGAAAAAGGGAATGCAAACTGGTTAAGCCACTATGGAAGTCTGTCTGGAGATTCCTCAGAAACCTGAACATAACCCTACCATACAACCCAGCCATCGCACTGCTTGGAATTTACCCAAAGGAAATTAATTTGGCAAATAAAAAAGCCATCTGCACATTAATGTTTATTGCAGCTCAATTCACAATAGCTAAGACCTGGAACCAACCCAAATGCCCATCAACAGTAGACTGGATAAAGAAATTATGGGACATGTACTCCATAGAATACTATACAGCAGTAAGAAACAACGAAACCCAGTCATTTGCAACAAGATGGAGGAATCTGGAAAACATCATGCTGAGTGAATTAAGCCAGTCCCAAAGAGAAAAATATCATTTGTTTTCCCTGATAGGTGACAACTGAGCGCCAAAGGGGAAACCTGTTAAGTGAAATGGACACTATAAGCAACAATGAACTGATCAGCTCCTGTCCTGACTTTAGATGTACAATGTAATACTTTATCCTTTTTAGTATTTGTTGTTGTTGTTGTTGTTCTAGTACTATTGGTTGAACTCAGTAATTAACACACAATTATTCTCAGGTGTTTAAATTTTAACTGAAAAGTGATCCCTATTTTATCTTTGATTACCCGTGCCTCTGGGGTCTTCTCCAGGAATTCTTCGCCTGTTCCAATATCTTGAAGGGTTTCCCCTATGCTCTCACTTAGTTTCATGGTGTCGTGGTGCATCTCTAGTTCTTTGATCCATGTTGAGTGGATTTTTGTATAAGGTGTAAGATAGGGGTCTTGCCTCATACTTTGACATGTGGACATCCAGTTTTTCCAGCACCATTTGTTGAAGAGGCTGTCCTTTTGCCAGGGGTTGATTTTAGGTCCTTTGTCAAATATGAGTTGGTTATAGATGTTTGGATTGATCTCCAGTGTTTCTCTTCTGTTCCATTGGTCTATTCATCTGTTTTTGTACCAGTACCAGGCTGTTTTGATTACAACTGTCCTGTAGTATATCTTGAAGTCTGGAATTGTGATTCCTCCTGCCTTGTTTTTATTGTAAAGGATTGCTTTAGCTATTCTCGGTCTCCTGTTTCTCCATATAAATTTTAGCATCTTTTTTTTAAAGAATGACTTTGGTATTTTGATTGGTATTGCATTGAACTTGTAAATTGCTTTTGGGAGAATGGACATTTTGATAATATTGATTCTTCCAATCCATGAGCATGGCAGGTTTTTCCATTTTTTTGTGTCATCTTCTATTTCTTTCTTTAGTGTTTTGTAATTTTCATCATAGAGGCCTTTGACATCCTTGGTTAAATTAATTCCAAGGTACTTTATTGTTTTTGTGGCTATTGTGAATGGGATTGATCTTAGAAGTTCTTCCTCGGCCCTGACATTATCTGTGTATACAAAGGCTGTTGATTTCTGAGCATTGACTTTGTATCCTGCTACTTTACCAAACTCTTCTATGAGTTCCAATAGTCTCTTATAGGAGTTTATCGGGTCCCCTATATATAGTATCATGTCATCTGCAAATAATTCATAATTTCTTTAATTTCTTTTTCTTGACTGATGGCCCTGGCTAACACTTCTAGGACTATACTGAATAGCAATGGTGAGAGTGGGCATCCCTGTCTGGTGCCAGTTTTCAATGGAAATGCCTCCAACTTTTCCCCATTCAATATGATGCTGGCCATTGGTTTATCATAGACTGCCTTAATTGTGTTGAGGAATGTTCCTTCTAACCCCAATTTGCTTAGAGTTTTCATCATGAAAGGGTGTTGCATTTTGTCAAATGCTTTCTCTGCATCTATTGAAATAATCATATGATTTTTGTTTCTCAATTTATTAATGTGATGTATTACATTGATTGACTTTTGAATATTGAACCATCCCTGCATACCAGGGATAAATCCCACTTGGTCCAGGTGAATGATCTTTCTGATGTGCAGTTGGATTCGGTTTGCCAGAATTTTGTTGAGTATTTTTGCATCTATGTTCATCAGGGAGATAGGTCTGTCGTTTTCTTTCTGTGTTGTGTCTTTTCCGGGCTTAGGAATTAAAGTGATATTGGCTTCATAGAAAGAATTTGGAAGGGTTCCCTCCCTTTCAATCGTTTTGAATAATTTGAGAAGAACTGGGGTTAGTTCTCTAAATGTCTGGTAAAATTTGGCGGTGAAGCCATCCGGTCCTGGGCTCTTCTTTTTCGGTAGTGTGTTTATTACTGATTCAATTTCTTCCATGGTTATGGGTCTGTTTAGATTTTCTGTATCTTCACGGCTCAGTTTAGGAAGGTTGTATGTGTCCAGGAATCTATCCATTTCTTCCAGGTTCCCCAATTTGTTAGCATACATCTCTTTGTAGTGGTTTCTGATGATTCTTTTTATTTCTGTTGTGTCTGTTGTTACATTTTCATTACTATCTTTGATTTTACAGATTTGGGTCTTCTCTCTCCTTCTTTTGATTAGTTGGGCCAATGGTGTGTCAATTTTGTTTATTTTTTCAAAGAACCAGCTCCTGGTTTTGTTCATCTTTTGTATTTTTTTTTTTTGTTTTAATTCTGTTTATTTCTTCTCTGGTCTGGGATTGATTTGCTGCTGTTTTTCTAAATCCTTGAGGTGCATGGAGAGTTCATTTGTTTGGTTCCTTTCCAGCTTCTTGATGTAGGCACCAATTGCTATAAACTTTCCTCTTAGCACTGCTTTTACTGTGTCCCACAGGTTTTGATAGGTTGTGTTATCATTTTCATTTGTTTCTAGAAATCTTTTGATTTCTCTTTTAATTTCTTCGATGACCCACTGTTCGTTTAGGATCATGTTGTCCATTCTCCATATATTTGCATATGGTGTAGAGATTCTTGGGTTGTTGATTTCGAGTTTCACTGCACTATGGTCTGAGAAGCTGCATGGTATAGTTTCAATTTTTTTGAATTTGTTAAGGCTCCCTTTATGGCCTAGCATATGGTCAATTCTAGAGAATGTTCCATGTACTGGGGAGAAATATGTGAACTCTGTGGCTGTGGGGTGGAAGGTTCTGAAGATATCTATTAGGTCTATTTGGTCTATAGTGTCAATTAACTCTGTTGTTTCCTTGTTGAATTTCTGTCTGGTTGATCTGTCCATTGGTGAGAGTGGGGTGTTGAAGTCCCCTGTTACTATTGTATTTGAATCTATATCTCCCTTTAAATCCTTTAGTAATTCTTTCAGGTAGCGAGGCGCCCTGTAATTAGGTGTGTATACATTTATAATAGTAATATCTTCCTGTTGGATAGATCCTTTAATCATTATATAGTGCCCTTCTCTGTCTCTTTTAATAGTTTTTATGTTAAAGTCTATTTTGTCTGATATCAGGATGGCCACACCAGCTCTTTTTTGATTTCCGTTAGCTTGGAGTATCTTTTTCCATCCTTTCACTTTCAGTCTGCATGCATCTTTGCTGATAAGGTGTGTCTCCTGAAGGCAGCATATAGATGGATTCTCTTTCTTGATCCATTCAGCTAGTCTATGTCTTTTGGTAGTAGATCATTCACATTCAGTGTGAATACTGTAAAGTACTGTCTTTTCCCATTCATGTTTCCTAAACGAGCTGTTTATGTATTTTGAACTTCGTTTGTAGGTTACTCTATATTCGCTTTTTTTTTGTAGTGAAGTTATTGTTTTTGTATTTCTGTGTGCAGCACATCTTTGAGCAAGTGTTGTAGGGTTGGACGTGTGTATACAAATTGTTTCAGTTTCTGTTTGTCTTGGAAGATCTTTATTTCCCCTTCATTAATAAATGATAGCTTTGCAGAATATAGTATTCTAGGTTGACATTGCTTGTCTTTTAAAACTTGAAATATATCATGCCATTGTCTTCTTGCCTGTAGTGTTTGTGATGAGAAGTCTGGGGTGAGTCAGATTAACTTACCCCTGAATGTGATTTGTCGTTTTTCTCTGGCACATTTTAGGATTTGTTCTTTGTATGTCACTGAGCTGAGTGTTGCCACAATGTGTCATGGTGAATTTCTCTTTTGGTCTACCCTGTTCGGAGTCCTGGCTATCTGTTGAATTTGGCTGTTGTTATCCAGCTGCCTTTGTTTGAAGTTTTCTGATATTATTCATTGAAAACACCTTCCAATCCATTCTCTCTTTCTACCCCCTCAGGAACTCCTATTACCCGAACATTACACCATTTGATTGAATCTTGTATGTCTCCGACCATATTTTTTAATTTTTTAATTTCTTCTTCCTGCATTTGAACTGACTGTATTATTTCTGGAAGTTTGTCTTCGAATTCTGATATTCGGTCTTCTATTTCATCTGTTCGATTTCCGAGGGATTCCATGATGTTTTTTATATGGTCAATTGAGTTTTTCATTTCCAGTATTTCATTCTGGCTTCTCTTTAGGATCTCTAATCCTTGGGCTTGTTTTTCGTTCAGCTCTCGACACTGTTTCTCATTATTTCTAAGTAATCTGATTATTAATTTTCTGAATTTGTTTTCTGGCATGGTTTCAAATTATTCTTCTTCTTCAGCCTCTGTTATGGTTGGTTTAGCCTGCTCCATTGGTGAGTTTATATGTTCTTCTATATTCTTATTGTGGGTTTTTGTTTTGTTTTTTGGCATTCTGTCTGGGTGGTTTGTCAGGTTGATTTCCCTCTGCTATGGGCTGCTGTGAATCTGTACCAATATCCAGTGTAAGCAGGCTGCTCTGCCTTCTAGAGTTTGTTTGTTTATTTTTTATTTATTTATTTATTTATTTATTTTTTGTAACTTGAGTGGGCTGGTGTCAGGGCTTTGAGGTGCCAATCTCTGCCCCTTGGGGGCTGGTTTCCCTGTTCCTATGTTCGCCCTTACATGTCTGTGCCTGGGGTTTGTTGGTCAGCCACTCTCTCTCACTGCACCTCCTGCGTGAGGAGTGTCAAGTAGCTCCAGACCACTTTTGGACTCCGCCCCTGCTGCTTCCTCCTTTGGAGCAGAGGCCAGCCTCCTTTAAGCCCAAATGTAAACAAACAAGATGGCTGCACTCTGCCTGCTGCAGCTCTGATTGTGGGTTGGGCAGTTCCTAAGGATCCTGGTGTTTTTGATCCCTCAGTTCGTCCACCTGGATCCTGCCCTCTTCCCGCGGGCCCTATTCAATTTTTTTTTTCCTGGTAAGTTGAGTAGACTGGTGTCAGGGCTTTGAGCTGCCCTCCCTCGCTGCCCACCCCTGCACAAGGAGTGTCGTGTTGCTCCACTCCACCTTTGCCCCTCCCCCCCCACCCGCAAAGGTTAGTGTGGAGGCAGAGGCAGTTCTCCTTTATGCCCGAATGTAAACAAACAAGATGGCTGCTTCCCGCCTGCTGCAGCTCCGATTTGGGGGAGGGATCCTGGATTGTTTAGTCCCTCAATTAGACCCCCTGAATCGTGCACTCTTTCCGTTTTCTATTTTCTCCCCCACTCAGTCATGCGTGTCTCAGTGTCTGTCCCAGGGTGGGTTGGGGGAGGGGCGGCAGTGGTTGTTACAGTGGTGCTGGGCGAGTGCCCTGTCTCACCTCGGCTTCCAGCGCTGGTGAGTACACACTCCTGCTGGTGTCCTGCTCTTCAGGTGTCTGCGTCCTCCTCGCAGGTCCACCCTGTCTCCCCAGTTTCGGAAGAGCTTCTCTTTCCCCAAAACTACAAATTCTCACCCCTCTTTGAACCTTCCCTTCCCGGACCATTGCTGTACTCCCTCCCTATTCTGCCATCTTGGAACTCCCACTCACAATAGAAGTTTAAATAAATGTTTCTGAATGCTGGTATCCTGAACCAAGATTTATAAACAATTGAAAAAAAAATTCAAATACTTACTGTTTCTCATGATACATTTTCTTTCTTTTTTTTCTTCTCTTTTTAAGTAGAAAAAAATCATGTTTCCTCAAGATTATAGACAATGTCTGTGAACAATAATCAAATCCCAAAATGTCAATTTCACTCATGCACATTACTTTTTTGAGCTCTGTATATTAATTACCACAAGTCAGGGAAAACATATTTGTATTTTTTAAAAGATATATTTATTGATTTATTTGAAAGGCAGATTTATACACACATACAGAAAGAGAGAGAGAGATGGGAAAAAGAGAGAGAGGGAGGGAGAGAGGGTGGAAAGGTAGGAGGGAGAGACAAGGAGAGATATCTTCCTTCTGCTGGTTTACTTTCAAATGGTCACAACACTGAGCAAATCTGAAGCTAGGAGCCAGGAGCTTTTTCCAGATCTCTCAAGTGTGTCCAGGGGTCCAAATACTTGGGCTATTATCTGCTGCTTTCCTAGGCGCGTTAGTAGGGAGCTGGATTGAAAGTGGAGCAACTGGGACTCAACAGGTGCTCATATGGGATGCCAGCACCACAAGTAGCAGCTTTACCTGTGATGCCACAGCACTGGTCCTGATGTTTGTCTTTTTGGGACTGGCTTATTTCACTAAACATGATTTTCAGTTGTATCCATTTTGTTGCAAAAGACAGGATTTCATTCATTTTTTTTAAGATTTATTTATTTTTTACTTGAAAGTCACAGAGAGAGAGAGGAGAGGCGGAGAGAGAGAGAGAGAAAGAGAGAGAGAGAGAGAGAGAGAGAGAGAGAGAGAGAGAGAGAGAGAGAGATCTTCCATCCGCTGGTTCACTCTCCAGATGGCTGCAATGGCCAGAGCTGCACCGATCTGAATCCAGGAGCCAGGAGCTTCTTCTGGGTCTGCCAGAGGGTTCAGGGGCCCAAGGACTTGGGCTATCTTCCACTGCTCTCTCCGGCCATAGCAGAGGGATGGATTGGAAACGGAGCACCTGGGTCTCGAACCAGCACCCATATGGTATGCCAACACTGCACGTGGCAGCTTTACCCACTATGCCACAGAACCAGCCCCTCATTCTTTCTTATGGATGAGTTTATTCCATGGTGTATATACACCACATTTTATTTAGTTGATGGACATCTGTGTTGATTCCATAATTTAGCTATTATTAATTGAACTACAGTAGATATGTGGGTACAGATAACTCTTTAAAATGCTGATTGCATTTTCTTGTGGTAAAATTCCAGGAGTGGGATTGCTGGGTCATATGGTAGATCTATTTTCAGATTTCTTGGCAATCTCCAAACTGTCTTCAATAGTAGTTGTACTAGTTTACATTCCTTTTCCACTAAAGGAAATTTTCCACAATATAATTGCAAGCATATATTGCTTTTTGATTTTTGGATGGGCAGTCTAACTGGGATGAGGTGAAGCCTCATCATGGTTTTGATTAGCATTTCCCTGATGGCTAGTTATCCTGAGCATTTTTCGTGTGTCTATTGGCCATTTGATTTTCATCATTTGAAAAACACCTGTTTATATCCTTTGCCCATTTCCTGACTGGAATGTTTTGGTTGTTATTGAGTTTCTTGAGTTATGTATAGATTCTGAATATGAATACTTTGTCAGTTTCATAGTTTACAAATAAATTCTCCAATTTTGTCGGTTGCTTCTTTATTGAGTATTCACTTTTTTTAAAAAAATAACTTTTATAAATATACACATCCAAATTGCAATTTTTGGATTATAGTGGCTTTCCAACCCATAATCTCCCTCCCACCTGCAACCATCCCATCTCCCGCTCCCATTCCCCTCCCATTCACATCAAGATTCATTTTCAATTATCTTTATATACAGAAGATCAATTTAATATATACTAAGTAAAGATTTCAACAGTTTGCACCCACACAGAAACACAAAGTATAAAGTACTGTTTGAGTACTAGTTATACCGTTAATTCACATAGTACAACGCATTAAAAATAGAGATTCTACGTGGGGAATAAGTGCACAGTGACTCCTGTTGTTGACTTAACAATTTAACACTCTTGTTTATGTCATCAGTAATCACCCTAGGCTCTTGTCATGAGCTTCCAAGGAAATGGAAGCCTCTTGAATTCGACAACTCCGATCTTATTTACACAAGGTCATAGTCAAAGTGGAAGTTCTCTCCTCCCTTCAGAGAAAGGTACCTCCTTTTCTTTGATGCCACATTCTTTCCATTGGGATCTCACTCACTGAGATCTTTCATTTAGGTGTTTGTTTGTTTGTTTCCAGAGTGTCTTGGCTTTCCATGCCTAAAATACTCTCATGGGCTCTTCAGCCAGATCCGAATGCCTTAAGGGCTGATTCTGAGGCCAGAGTGCTGTTTAGGACATCTGCCATTCTATGAGTCTGCTGTGTATCCCGCTTCCCATGTTGGATCCTTCTCTCCCTTTTTGATTCTATCAGTTAGTATTAGCAGACACTAGTCTTGTTTGTGTGATCCCTTTGACTCCTAGACCTATCAATGTGATCAATTCTGAACTGAAACTGATCACTTGGACTAGTGAGATGGCATTGGTACATGCCACCTTGATGGGATTGTATTGGAATCCCCTGGCACATTTCTAACTCTACCATTTGGGGCAAGTCAGATTGAGCATGTCCAAAATAGTATATCTCTTCCATCTCTTATTCCTACTCTTATTTTTAACAAGGATCACTTTTTAGTTAAATTTAAACACCTAAGAATAAATGTGTGTTAATTAGAGTTTACTAATTAGAGTTAATTAGTAAAAGGAGGACAAAAAAATACTAAAAAGGATAAAGTATTTGGTTGTTCATCAACAATTAGGGCAACGGTTGATCAAGTCACTGTTTCTCATAGTGTCCATTTCACTTCAACAGGTTTCCTTTTTGGTGCTCGGTCAGTTGTTACTGATCAGGGAGAACAAATGATATTTGTTCCTTTGGGACTGGCTTATTTCACTCAGCATGATGTGATCCAGATTCCTCCATCTTGTTGCAAATGAACAGATTCCATTGTTTTTTACTGCTGTGTAGTATTCTATAGAGTACATATCCCATAATTTCTTTTTCCAGTCGTCTACTATTGATGGGCATTTAGGTTGACTCCACGTCTTAGCTATTGTGAATTGAGCTGCAATTAACATTAAGGTGGAGAAAGCTTTTTTGTTTGCCAAATTAATTTCCTTTGGGTAAATTCCAAGGAGCGGGATGGCTGGGTTGTATGGTAGAGTTATATTCAGGTTTCTGAGGAATCTTCAGACTGACTTTCATGGTGGCTTAACCAGTTTGCATTCCCACCAACAGTGGGTTAGTGTCCCTTTTTCCCAGCATCCTCGCCAGCATCTGTTGTTGATAGATTTCTGAATGTGAGCCATTCTCATTGGGGTGAGGTGAAACCTTATTGTGGTTTTGATTTGCATTTCTCTGATTGCTAGTGATCTTGAACATTTTTTCATGTGCCTGTTGTCCATTTGGATTTCCTCTTTGGCAAGATGTCTATTGAGGTCCTTGGCCGATCTCTTAAGTGGGTTGTTTGTTTTGATGTTGTGGATTTTCTTGATTTCTTTGTAGATTCTGGTTATCAACCCTTTATCTGTTGCATAGTTTGCAAATATTTTTCCCATTCTGTTGGTTGCTTATTCACTTTCCGGACTGTTTTTTTTGAAGTACAGAAACTTCTCAATTTGATGCAATCCCCAATGTTAATTTTGACTTTGACTGCCTGTGCTCCTGGGTCTTTTTCAAAAAGTCTTTATCGGTACCTATATCTTGAAGGGTTTCTCCAATGTTCTTCAATAATTTTTTTTTTTTTTTTTTTTTTTTTTTTTATTAAACTTTTATTTAATGAATATAGATTTCCAAAGTATAGCTTATGGGTTACAATGGCTTCCCCCCTCCCATAACTTCCCTCCCGCCCGCCACCCTCCCCTTTCCCCTTCCATTCATGTAAAGATTCATTTTCAATTCTCTTTGTATACAGAAGATCAGTTTAGTATATATTAGGTAAAGATTTCAACTTTTTGCCCAAATAGCAACATCTAGTGAAAAAACTACCATTGGATTACTAATTATAGCATTAAATAGCAATGTACAGCACATTAAAGACAGAGATCCTACAGAATTTTTTTTTTCAAATTAATTAATTTTCTATGCCATTTCCATTTTAACACCAGGTTATTTTTTTTTCATTTCCAATTCTCTTTATATACAGAAGATCACTTCAGTATTAATTAGCAAAGACCTCATCAGTCTGCGCCCACACAGAAACGCAAAGTATAAAAATACCGTTTCAGTACCAGTCGTAGCATCACTTGGCTTTAGACGACACATTAGGGACAGATCCCACATGGGGTGTAAGTACACAGTGACTCCTGTTGCTGACTTAACAATTTGACACTCCTGTTCATGGCGTCAGTAATCTCCCTAGGCTCTAGTCATGAGTTGCCAGGGCTATGGAAGCCTTTAGAGTTCGCTGACTTTGATCTTATTCCGATAGGGTCATAGTCAAAGTGGAGGTTCTCTCCTCCCTTCGGAGAAGGGTACCTCCTTCTTTGATGGCCCCGTTCTTTCCACTGGGATCTCACTCACAGAGATCATTCATTTAGGTCTTTTTTTTTTTTTTCCCATGATATCTTGGCTTTCCATGCCTGCTATACTCCCATGGGCTCTTCAGCCAGATCCGAATGCCCTGAGGGCTGATTCTGAGGCCAGAGTGTTGTTTAGGACATCTGCCATCCTATGAGTCTGCTGTGTATCCCACTTCCCATGTTGGATCTTTCTCTCCCTTTTTGATTCTATCAGTCAGTATCAGCAGATACTTGTCTTGTTTGTGTGATCTCTTTGAGTCTTAGACCTGTCAGAGCTATCAATTGTGAGCTGAAATTGGTCACCTGGACCAGTGCGATGGCATTGGTACATGCCATCTTCAATAATTTGATGGTGTCAGGTTGTAGATTTAGGTATTTAATCCATGTTGAGTGGATTTTTGTGTAAGGTGTAACGTAGGGGTCTTGCTTCATGCTTCTGTAAATGGAAATCCAGTTTTCCCAGCACCATTTGTTGAATAGACTGTCCTTGCTCCAGGAATTGGTTGTAGATCCTTGATCAAATATAAGTTGGCTGTAGATTTTGGATTGATTTCTGGTGTTTCTATTCTGTTCCATTGGTCTATCCATCTGTTTCTGTACCAGAACCATGCTGATTTGATAACAACTGCCCTGTAGTATGTCCTGAAATCTGGTATTGTGATGCCTCCAACTTTGTTTTTGTTGTACAAGATTGCTTTGGCTATTCGAGGTCTTCTGTGTCTCCATATGAATTTCAGCATAATTTTTTCCAGATCTGAGAAGAAGGTCTTCGGTATCTTGATTTGTATTGCACTGAATGTATAAATTGCTTTTGTGAGAATGGACATTTTGATGATGTTGATTCTTCCAATCCATGAGCATAGAAGATTTTTCCATTTTTTGGTATCCTCTTATATTTCTTTGTTTAAGATTTTGTAATTCTCATTGTAGAGATCTTTAACGTCCTTGGTTAAGTTTATGCCAAGGTATTTGATTGTTTTTGTGGCTATTGTGAATGGGATTGATCTTAGAAGTTCTTTCTCCACGTGGCATTGCCTGTGTATACAAAGGCTGTTGATTTTTGTGCATTGATTTTATATTCTGCTACTTTGCCAAACTCTTCGATGAGTTCTAGTAGTCTCTTAGTAGAATTCTTTGGGTCCCCTAAATAAAGAATCATATCATCTGCAAAGAGGGATAGTTTGAGTTCTTCCTTCCCAATTTTTTATCCCTTTAATTTCTTTTTCTTGTCTAATGTTTCTTGCTAAAACTTCCAGAACCATATTGAATAGCAGTGGTGAGAGTGGGCATCCCTGTCTGGTACCAGATCTCAGTGGAAATGCTTCCAACTTTTCCCCATTCAATAGCATGCTGGCTGTGGTTTTTTCATAAATTGCTTTGATTGTATTGAGGAATGTTCCCTCCATACCCAGTTTGCTTAGAGTTTTCAACATGAAAGGGTGTTGTATTTTATCCAATGCTTTCTCTGTGTCTATTGAGAGAATCATATGGTTTTTCTTCTGTAGTCTGTTCAATCACATTGATTGATTTGCAAACACTGAACCATCTCTGCATACCAGGGATAAATCCCACTTGGTCTGGGTGGATGATCTTTCCTATGTGTTGTTGCAATCTATTGGCTAGAATTCTGTTGAGGATTGTTGCATCTATGTTCATCAGGGATATTGGTTTGTAATTTCTCTTTCAATGCTACATGTTTTTCCGGCTTAGGGATTAAGGTGATGCTGCCTTCATAGAAAGAATTTGGGAGGGTTCCCTCTTTTTCAATCGTTCTGAATAGTTTGAGAAGAATTGGAGTTAGTTCTTCTTTAAATGTCTGGTAGAATTCAGCAGTGAATCCATCTGGTCCTTGGCTTTTCTTTGTTGGGAGGGCCTTTATTACTGTTTCAATTTCTGTGTCAGTTATGGGTCTGTTTAGGTTTTCTATGTCTTCCTGGCTCAATTTAGGTAGGTTGTATGTGTCCAGGAATCTATCCATTTCTGATAGATTTCCCTGTTTGCTGGCATACAACATTTTGTAGTAATTTCTGATGATTCTTTTTATTTTTGTGGTGTCTGTTGTTACGTTTCCTTTTTCATCTCTGATTTTATTGATTTGGGTCTTTTCTTTTTTAGTTAGTTGAGCCAATTGTGTGTCAATTTTATTTATTTTTTCAAAAAACCATCTCATCGCTTGGCTGATTTTTTTGTAATTTTTTTTAATTCAATCCTATTTATTTCTTCTTGGATTTTAATTATTTCTCTTCTCCTAGTAGATTTGGTTCTGGTTTGCTGTAGTTTTTCTAGATCCTTGAGATGCATTGAAATCTCATTTATTTGGTGCCTTTCCAATTTCTTGATGTAGGCACCTATTGCTATAAACTTTCCTCTCAACACTGCTTTTGCTGTATCCCATAAGTTTTGATATGTTGTGTTATCCTCATTTACTTCCAGAACATTTTTGATTTCTCTTTTGATTTCTTCTATGATGACCCATTGTTCATTCAGGAGCATATTATTCAGTCTCCATGTGTTTGCACGTGCTCTAGGGATTCCCAAGTGGCTAATTTCCAACTTCATTCCTTTATGGTCTGAGAAGCTGCATGGTATGATTCTAATTCTTTTGAATTTGCTGGCCTAGTATGTGGTCAATCCTAGAGTAGGTTCCATGCACTGCTGAGAAGAATGTAAATTCTTTAGATGTATGATTGATAGTTCTATAGATATCTGTTAGATCAATTTGAGCTGTAGTGTCAATTAAATTTGTCGTTTCCTTGTTGATCTTCTGTCCGGTTGATCTGTCTGTTTCTGAGAGTGGAGTATTGAAGTCCCCCAGTACTATTGTGTTCGATTCTAAGTCTCCCTTTAAGTTCCTCAACATATCTTTTAAATAAACCAGTGCCCTGTAATTAGGTGCGTATACATTTATAATAGTTTCATCTTCCTGTGTATTGATCCCTTATCATTATATAGTGCCCCTCTTTGTCTTTCTTAACAGTTTTTGTGTTAAAGTTTATTTTGTCTGATATTAAGATGGCTATGCCAGCTCTTTTTTGGTTTCTGTTGGCATGGAATATCTTTTTCCAACCTTTCACTTTCGGTCTGCATGCATCTTTGTTGGAAAGATGTGTTTCTTGTAGGCAGCAAATAGATGGGTTTTGTTCCTTAATCCATCAGCCAGTCTGTGTCTTTTAACTGGAGAGTTGAGGCCATTTACATTCAATGTGACTATTGATAAGTAGTGACTAGGCCTGCCGCTTTTCCCAAAGATATTTCTAATATATGATTTGAACAACCTGTGATCTTTTACTGGGAGATTTTTTTTCTTTACCTTCTTTCATACTGATGACCGTGTTTCTGTGTGTAACACATCTTTAAGCATCTTTTGCAGGGCTGGATGAGTGGTGACAAATTCTTTCAATTTCTGTTTGCTATGAAAGGTCTTTATTTCACCTTCATTCACAAATGAGAGCTTTGCAGGATATAATATTCTTGGCTGGCAGTTTTTTTCTCTTAGTACTTGGGCTATATCTCAGCATTCCCTCCTAGCCTGTAAGGTTTCTGATGAGAAATCTGGTGTGTGTGTAATTGGAGAGCCTCTGATAGTAATCTGACATTTCTCTCTTGCACACTTTTGAATCTTTTCTTTATGTTTCACTGTGGTGAGTTTGATTACAATGTGTCTTGATGAGGATATCTTTTGGTAATGTTTATTGGGAGTTCTATGTGCTTCCTGTACTTGGATGTCTCTTTCCTTCTCCAAACCCAGGAAGTTTTTTGCTAGTATCTCACTAAAAAGGACTTCTAATCCTTTCCCTCTCTCCATGCCTTCAGTAACTCCTAGAACTCAAATGTTGATTTTTTTAAAATAGTATCCTGTAGATTCCCAACAATATTTTTTAGATTTCTAATATTCTCTTCTTTTCTTTGGTTTGACTGTGTACTCTTCTGTGCTCTGTCTTCTAAGTCTGATATTCTCTCATCTACCTCACTGATTCTGTTTTTAAGGCTCTCAAACGTGTTTTTCATTTGTTCTATTGAATTCTTAGTTCATTTTGTTTTCTCTTCAATATCTCAATTTCATGATCTACTAAATTCCTCATTTCATT